>NC_089527.1:29421117-29754688 GCF_963924715.1 Thunnus thynnus | reverse complement strand
TAATTCTCCTCGACTAAATATTTTATAGGTACAAGTTTAACTCTCATCTGATATCTACTGCTCCATATATCATCTGGACACGGTTCATCTTGTAAATGTCAGTTACGTGAGCTTTGTTTGGGTGTCTAGAACTGGAAACCAGACCAACACACGCATGGACAGTCAACACAGAATTCGACTTTGCCTTCAAGGTGACGTGATGTTTTCAGCAGCATAAGAAGAAACAGGGAAATCTGCCAGCAGTGCTTCTGAGTGCCAAATAAAATGTTATTCAGGTGGAATAATGTGCTGCTGGCTGGAAAAGTGCTGGATAAATCTAATTATGGTTCTAATTCTGATGATAATGTAATTGTAATTCTCATTATTATTTGTCTAGACAGGGTCAGAAATGGAAGTGGCCTGAAAAAACGTAGTTGTTTAGATCCTCGTGCTGCTCAGTGGTCAACATATTATGTGGGATGGTGGAATCAATTAAAAAGAAAAAAATACTACAAACCCCAGAGTTTTGGTTTCATGTGTTGAAGTCATGATAGCGTACATGCCCTCAGCTCAAAACAATGCTGTGAATGTATTTTAGTTCATTCTGTTCAAAACATTGAGAAATGCAGTGTGTCTTTCCAGAAATGATGTTACAATCCACAGACCTCGCTGTCAACAGTTTTAATGGGGTGTTTCCTCCGTAGAAAGTAGTTCCTGTGAAAACTATTTGCAGTTGACTGTCTTGGGTTTTAAACTATTTTTTGTTTCCAAGTTTCATCTCTGAATCCCCCACTTTTTTTTTTTTTTTTTTTTTTTTGTGGTAAAAGAGACAACATGTGATGCTTCTACTTGACCTTACCGAACTGTGTGTAAGATATAAAAACCCATTACCATTTATTCAGTTTCACTCATGTCACACACAGACTTCCTTGGTCTTGCTTTACATTGACGAGTAGAGGTGAGATTGTGTCATTTCACTGACCATTCAGTCACTGATGTGTTACTTCCTGGAAAAGCTGATGCAATGGCACCTGCTCGCCTTTGTGAATGTATCTTTCCAGTATTTTCCTGCCATCAGTAATTCGACATAATTCAGATTTAGAAATATCCAATCAGTCTAATTATTTGGTAGAAAATTATATGCTCAACAATACTAAAATAAATAAATAAATGGTGTAAATAAACAGCAAACTAAATTGTTAAAGGGCTTTGCATTAGATTGTTTGTGCATTGTTTTTTTTTTCCATATTAGGCATTGTAGGATTATTGTCACAGTTTTTCTCAGAAGATTCACTTTCACATGCGGCCCAATCAGTCACAGCGACACGTGGCACGTGTCGCCAGCAGCCCAGGACCCTCAGTGTTTCCATGGCTTTATATGGTGGAATCACAACATCAAGGAGGCCAGGAACAGACGACTGAAGGGAGGAGGGGGGCGGGCCGAGGGAATGAAGACAAGATGTGAAATGAGAATGACATGGAAATTCAAAGTGACAAGAAGCAGACGAGGAGGAGAAAAAAATGGAGCAGGAGAGTGAGCGAGAGAGAGAACGGCAGAAGAAAAGTGATTCCGGGAGGGAAAGAAGAGAGACTCATTAAACTTTTTGAGTTATGTATCCCAGACATGTCCTATACCTTCTCTGTTATATGAAAGGATTGACAGACCACATCGTCTTAAGATAATTCTAGTGTATCACAACTTACGTTTGTAGATTTAGACATCATCTCTGTCAGTTGTGATAACACAAAAGTAACAAGATCTGGGAACACTGCTAGGTCACTAAAAAGAAGTTCAAAGAGGCAAAAAAACCACCAGCAGATAGTCAGGTTGTGAACAGGTTATCTAAAGCTGTGCACAGACAACTCTGGTAAGGACAGCAGGTCAAACCAGGAAGTCAGTCTGTAAGCTATGGTGGATGATTACAACAGACAGTTTAGCAATCATTCTACTTGTCTGTTTTCTCTTCCAAATAACTCTGAGTAAGCTGAGGGTTGGTTTGAAACATGTCTGGTTATGTTCTTGCTCACTGGCACTTTTTTGTAGCAATGTCGCTGTTGTGGGTATGATGTTATCATTACTTAAGAAGTTTTGTTAATTTCAGTGCATCATGACTCTTTCACAAACACTGAATAGTTTCAATTTGCAGGCGTGAAATGTCAGTTTTAAAGCTGAATATTAAGCGCTGTTCAGTTTTAAAATATTATTGGCCTTCAAAACATGTTCACTGTTGATGTTACCAAGGTCATCTGCTTGTCATGTCCTCATCCTGTGCTCTCCCTCACTGTCCTGCTGCTCTGGCCTATTTTGGTATTAGGATGATAACATCTTCTTTCCTTGGAATCTTCAGGCACAGACAGAGGAAGAGAGGGGACCTTGTGTCCAAAGTCAAAGTCAGCACTTTGTTTGAACTCATCCTGTGAGTGTGCGTGAGTGTGTGTTCATGCACATTAGAAAGACACAGAAATAGAATCTAGATAGAATATCATACCGCTCTGATGCAGGTCACTAACGCATCTAACGTACAATCTATGACCAAACATCCGTTTGAAACAGTGCAGCTCTTTAAATGTGAATTTGTCATTACAATAAGTCATGATGTGAACATTTTCATCTAATTTCAGCTGACATTTAACTTTTTGTGTGTAATTCTTTTAGCAACAGCTGATTGTGGAAGGTAATAGCACAACAATTTAACAATGTTTAGAGACTGTTTACCGCAACACTCAGAGTGGAAAAGGGAATTTACCGCACTTAAATGTCAATTGTGATTAAGAAGTTGTAGATGATCCAATTTCAAACTGTTGTTGTTAGGAACTATTCTGGTAGTTACTGTGCAAAGGAATACTCACGCTCACAGTATGAAGATGTAAACAGTCTGGATGTACACAGCTTAGACGATAGTATTCCAGTAAACATAAAAGATACTGTGGACATGAGTTCAGACTGCCAGTAAACTCTAGTAGAAACGTGACTGCAGACATGAAAAAAAGTATTTTTGTTTAGAGTTGTTTAAAAATGGTATCATGGTTGTAAACATTTGTGAAGGAAGCTGAGATTGTCAAAGTCTGGTCACACTGTTTATCATGTCTGGTTTACATTTTCTCACAATCCCTTCAGTCACACACTCAGACACCCTTGAAACTTGATTTTCATTCTAAAATTAGATTTTAACCATTAAAAAACTTTTGTCAGTGTCACAATAACACAACATGGCATGAGGCGAAAAGTTGCATCCTTCTACTGAAAGGCTGAAACTGCAGTACACTTTGTCTAAAAAAGCCATGAATTTCATCTCCTCTGAGAGTGATTATAAATATTTCACACAAACAGGTAAAATGTGTTGTATGAGAGAGCTCATCACACTGCAGCAAATAGACACACACAAGACACCTGCTAGACATCAGATGCTCCACAGTGCTCCAAATACAAAAATAACACACTGCAAGTTTTACAGAACAACAAGAATTTTCCAGGGGACAGTAAAACTGTTGGTTACCTGAAAAACGTTTGACTAATAGCATCCACAGTCAAATGTCACCGGTGTTCTCTTGGTTTCCTGGCTGAAGTAAAGTCCTCAGGCTGCTCTGGCAGAAATGAGCAAAAAGGTCAAGTATGAGCTTTTCCAAAATTGTCAGGAATAAACAGAACCCATGCAGTGTGCGAAGGCTAATGCTTTTTTTCATTGGTGACCTTTCATTGCTCTCCAGGCGACCCCGCTATTGCTTCATTGCTCAGGCTTTTGATAAGAGGGTTTGGTATTTGAATGTCAGGTCTATATTTGACTCAGCAACCATATAGACCCTGCAGACCTTTATGTTTGCAGTATCTATTGTGTGTTTGCATTTTTTGTTCAGGTAGACAAACCTAGAAATCAGGACTTGCTGCTAAGTGTGTATGTGTCTCCAGGTCTGCCCACACACACATATGAATCCATGCTCTCTGGCTCGTGTGTATACCTGCTTATATGTATTTAAATGAAAATCAAATGAAAACAATTAGTGTGGGACACTTGGAAACACCTCTGAACTACATTTGTTCAGCTGTTAAATTTACTCATTTTACTCAGCTTCACTGATTTCCTGTCTGGCTCTGATCTCACTACCTCACTGAAGCAAACAGGTGCACAACAAGATTTGTTAATTACAACATTTACATTTGTTTTTCTTTTCCTGCTCCTCATTGCTTCATCACTAAAAGCTTCAGAAGTGAGGAGTCCATTTTCAAAATGAATTTTTCTAAATCAATCTTCATTTTGAAGTCTAAAATGAAGAGTATCCAGTTAGTAGCAATTTTATTTTGTCATCATACGACAAAAATGTGCTTTCTAGTTAATGTCGAGGGAAAAAAAGTCCTGAATTGATTCTACTTTCTCTCAAACGAGAGTTCTACCAGAGTTCAGCATTCAACCTCTCTCAACCCGTCCTCTCAGCCCTGCCAGAACTCAACGCTTTGATGCTTTTAACAAAACCAAGCGTCCTTTTTGAACTTGACAGCTCTTTCACTCAATGTCTTCCTTTCCATCCGCTTTTCCAAGTCATTCTTCTTATTCTTTCACTCTTTTTATCCTTTAGGTCTCTCCTCCTCCTCTCTGTTTTTTTTTTTTTTTTTGCTTGTTTCAAATTATCCTCAATTTGTATCAAAAAATCCTCCTCTCCTCTGCTTTATTCCCAAAGAAAACAGATGCCACTATTAATTCTAATTATTTGTGTCCCCGCCCTTATTTCATGGAAAGCTGAATTTGTCATTTTCCCTTCAGCCATCATCGTCTGATGTCTCTGTTCAATAGCACAGCATCCAATTTTATGTCACAAGGGAGCAGCAGGTGATACATACAGCATGTGTTTGTGTGAGATCCAAGATGGCAGATGTTTAACAGGGAGTGATGCCATCAGAGGAGCCTCATCTGGTCTCTCACAGCAGCACGCGAGCTGGGCAAAAAAAAACGAACCATGGGGAGTTACATTCCTGCCTCAGGCCAAGGTGATTTGCATCACTGGAACATCAACTTGTGTTCGCAACTGACCTCTGATACTGACTGGCTGCATGCGTGTCCAGGCACAACCTGCCAGGGGATTTCTCGGCTAAATGCTCTTGGCTCTATCCTCTGAGGTTTTCAGAGGAAATAGCCGCAATCAGTCACACTACACAGACTTTCTAAGCTTTCCGAAGCCTCAGGATCTGGAAATATGAACACATTTACATTCCTGTGCTCCTCGTGGCTCCTGATTACAATGTTTACCTGGTTGTCTACTGGTGGGACTCGTCCTACTGCTGCTGTTTGGTTTGTGGACAGTGTAAAACCTGCATTGTGACATTTAGCTAAATATCTTTATTCACACTGAATCAAATGACTTCTTGTGATGTAAAAGGTTGTCTTTCTGAAGGAAATTAATTTAATTAAACAGACAATGGTCAATTTTTAAACATATGTAATGATGGATATTGGAAATTATTTGATAATGTCCGATCAAATCAGTCAACACCAAAGCTTGTAATAACCAACAGTTTTTGCTACACAGATTTGGCCACATTAAGTAGATTGGAGAGAAATGGTTGGTGGAATTTAAATGCTCCCCTCATTCTACTATCCATCTCTTCCTGCTGCCAAAACGGATGCTTTGTTGACCGTCACCACATTCAGAGTGGATTTGTCTCATTTTGTCAGATGATTGGAGGAAGTTGTGGGAGGAATGTTGGGTTTGTCAGACCAAACAGGGAGTGCTCTGGTCAGGAAAGTGGGTGGCTTGGTTTCTGGATGACCTTTCTACACGCATTTCTCTCCTACTTGATTCTTGCTTCCCAAGCAGTGCAAAGTCTATGAACCAAAAGCAACACATTTAAAGTCTTCCCAAGTCTGTCACACATAGTTTCTTTGCAACACTGAGCTCCCAGGGTTGTTGTTGTAGGAGTGGCAGTATACTGCAGATGATTCACTTTGTTTTGTTTTTTACTTAAGTAAAAGTAAAAAAGTATTACCTGATACATTTACTTAAAGTATGAAAGTAAAAGTGCTTGTTTTGCGGAAAATTGGACTGAGTCAGTGCCTAAGCAGCATTTTATTGCTGCAGCTGCTGGAGGTGGAGCCAGTTTGAACTGCTTTGTGAGGGTCATGAGATAAATCTGAGGGGTGTTGAGACGATAGACTGGGTAGGAAAGAAGAAAAAGTTCTGCCACATAAAATTGAGTTTGGATGAATTTTTCAGAAGTTTTCTTTAATCTTTGCATTTTTGTGAAATATTGGAGAGTTTAACGTCTTTGGACCAGTTAAAACAGTTAAAACAGTTATTTATTTGAAAAAATGTGAGGAGAAAAGTCTCTTTGGTGCAAACAACTCAAAGACATCTGAAACATGACAAAAAGACACAAATACACACTGATTTCTTCTGTAAGGGGCCACAAGCCAAAAAGTTTGCGAACCACTGGTTTAATCTTTACCAGTATGTTGTAATTTATAAACTCATCGTTCTTATTGATAAAATTTACAGAATGAAGTCGACAAGACGCCATAAAAACAGCAAACACAACAAAACAAAAATTCTCAAGACAGAACAGAAGCCATGCAGAGCAACAAGGAAACAGCAAAACATCAATACAGCAACAACAAACACCGTTTTGG
Organism: Thunnus thynnus; assembly: GCF_963924715.1. Classification (NCBI taxonomy): domain Eukaryota; kingdom Metazoa; phylum Chordata; class Actinopteri; order Scombriformes; family Scombridae; genus Thunnus; species Thunnus thynnus. The sequence goes on along the minus strand of NC_089527.1, from coordinate 29,748,092 downwards.
CATATAAAGCTATGCGAGCAACATGAAGCACAGCCAAGCAATACTGACCACAACAATTAACAGTAGACGTAAATAAAATACAATAATCATTATGTTGATCATGATAAAATGTTGAAAGATACAGTTACAGGTTAGTAAAATGGTAATATACCCCTAACACACAAGCCATGCAACACAGACTTGTAAGACACAACTATAGAAAAACATACCAGATTGTTAATAAAATATCAGTAGATATTCCATACATACCCAAGCCGAGGAGACCAAGAACTTTTTGAGGAACTCAGGAACTTAACGTTTCACCTGGAAGAACTGGGAGCTAAATCTAGTTCCTGTATGATAGTTGCAGGTGTGAGAAAAGTCCCTGCTCCAGTGGTCATACTCTTTAATGGTTCAGGGAATATTGGGGCAGAGTTTGAAGGGCTGAACATCGCTGATGGATCAAAGACAGACACCATGACAACTACAACCTTATGTAGAGCTTCATTCAAGAAACAAGGAACTTCTGGACTGGGTGACTCCAGTTCTATTACTATTAGGATGAGGGATTAATGTTTAAACATTAAAAACAAAGTTAGGCTTTGTAAAAAGAATGAGGTATGAAAAGAGTGTGTGTGCAAGTGAGCTGGGAGCAGAGAGAGAGAGAGAGAGAGAGAGGTAATGAGAGAGGAAATAAACATGTATTTGCTGATACTGTAGTTTCATTGCAGTTATGTTCTAAGCAGAAATAAATAACCGTCAAACACTCAGCAGATTCTGAGTCTGCTGTGGAGAGCAGTCTCCTTTTCCAACTGTGCATGTTTTTATTCGTTCATTTACACCAAACTCAAACATCAGGGTCATTCAACAGTAAATACAAAGAACAACATGATGACTCAGTGTTGTTTTTAAAAAAGGGACTTTTAGTTTAGTTACTGGGTTTAAATCCTGTTATTCCAGAGTTCCTGAAACTTTTTTGGTCGAGTTGGCCTGTTTCTGCTTCACACACTCTTCAGCCTGAGAGTCAACATTTCCAGATGTACTTAAAACTCTGAATACAAAACTAAAGAGAAATGTTTATTAAATATTTCCTTCACAGGTGTTGTTTGAGCAGGCTCAGCAGGTCATCTGGCACATGGGCTCTTATAAGTCTCAGGTAAGACCAACTATAGTGTCACCTCCACATCAATATAAAATACCAGGTAAAATCTAATAAATTGTTCTTATACTTGAGCATAAAGACATGTGATCTCTTGTATGTTCCTTAGATTGCACTGGTGGATGAACTATTGATGAATGTTGGATGAATGAGAACAGCTCCCATCTGCTGTGACTGCTGAAGACATGAGTGACCTGCTGGTGGAGGAGAGCAAGAGCACAGTGAGAGTGAAGTGAGTTACTGACACACACACAGACAGTCCAGCACTTTACCTGACCTGAACTCTGCTCATGTCACACCAATCTGTCTCTAATAAGGAAAAGAGGAACAATAAGATACAGCTTGTATTGTCTTCTGTTTTAAGGTTCTGGGAGTTTGAACTGGAGGATTTTGATGCTGATTTCAAGTCTCTTCACATTTGCAACACCAGATTCCTGAAAAGGCCTCACAGTAGTTTGTTAAATTACACTCAATTTATTCTCTCAAAATGTCAAATCAGCTCATCATATCTCCTTCCTTGTTTCAGGCGTTTGATGTGAACACCAGCATGAAGATGAGAGATATGAGTCCTCCAGAGAACATCCCTCCTCAGTTTCAGTGAGTCATATTTGACAAACATTTATTAACAGTTACAGTACAATGGTTGTGGTGCCTCTGTGATGTCCTGAAGGGTTTTTAAAACAAACTTTGAATGACTGTAACCTACAGACATCTCGAGATCATCAGCCAGGCTCACAAATATGCCAGCAGCCTGACAGAGCAGCAGCAGGAGGCCCCCCAGCTCCAAACTGTTCAGCACATTTGAGGTGGTAGCCTCAGGCTGCCTCCATTAAACACCTTCTTCAACTGCCATCACTGCCGTCCAGGAGTGTTTCACCATCAGCCAGGATGATTCAGCAGAGCAGCCAGCAGCTCACCCAGAACCAGACTCTGCATCTGCCTCATCTCCACCACCTCCTCTGACCCCAACTCATCAGCCATGAGGCCTAAGGAAGAAGAAGGGTGGAATCAGATGTTTCTTAAACTGGGTTAGAAAAACATTCTGCTGCCTCCTGCCTGAGGACACAGACTGAAAACATTCCTCAGTTTGATTATTTCTGTGTTCATATTGTTAATGTTTGTATTGAAAATAATAAATTCATGGTTACATTTCATTCAGTTTCATTTATTGTGAACTAATGCACCATAAGATGAATACATCATCAAGCAGGAGTTTTAAGTTGGGTTCACTGTATTTTACAGTAGAGCTTGATCTTTATAAAGGTGTAAGTTTATGTTTATTTATCTAAATGTCTGAATGAGAAGAATGAAAAATCTGATTTCAAAACAATATTATTCCAGGTAGGCATACACAAACAGCCAGAAATAACATGAGCCTGACTGAGACTGGATTTGTGGGGCCAAAACTGATATTTGAGAGAGATACAGAACATAAACATTTTTGATAATCATCCATTGAATTTGTTTTTTCTTTTTTAGGATTTTTGAAGATGTGGACTGAGCTGGTTATTTTATAGTTGATTTTACAGTTATTTGGCTTTCATTTCTGTACTTACAGTTTCTTGTTACTTAACAGCTGACACAGACACTTAGACATCTGCAATGAGCTGATATCAGATGATTTATCAAACTGACTGATACTAAATAAATAGACTTTAAAGGTTACAGATGAGCCATTTGAGGTACAGAGAAATGGTTCACATGAAATAAAGCTTTTGATGAATCTACATTTTTATTCTCAATTCATATTCTCAAGAATATTAATTGCTCAAAAAATTTAAAAAAAAATTGTAATTAATTAGGCATTTTATAGTTTTACATTACAGTATCTATATATCTATATACAGTATCTGCTCATTGAATCAAGGTGACACAGATCATTATTCAGTTCATGTTGGGTTGAAAAAGCAACTACTCTCCAGAGACTGACAACGTGATCGCTATTATTAGTCTTTGGAGCTGTTTCTAACTAGCATGCCCAGAACTCTTCGGGGCAAAGTAACATGCAACAGTGTTGGTCACTGACGTGTTTTTAATAGTTTTTGGATAACAACAGAAGTCTGCGGCACAGAGGAATAAGATTTATCAGGCTTTGGATACAGACACAATACTTGTAAGTAGGATCAATTCATTGTTGGTTTGGCTCTGAACATGAGATTTGTTGACAATAAGAAAAATATAGAAAACCGCCAGTGATATCCTTCAATTCAGTAAAAACTGAATTGCTTATTTCAAAGTGATATCTTCAAATAAAGGCAACGTAACACATACTGTATACTTGTCAACTCAAAAGTTCATTTAAAAAATGCAAAAAAATACACATACACATGGCACTGCAGTTTGCACTGTTTCTGTCTGCTTCTGTGCACATCTGAGTGATGGAAGTAAATAATGCAAATTAACATACAGTATGAATATATGGTTAGTCAGTGTGCTTTAAAGTCCCTAAAAACCTATTTTGTGAATCAGCTTCTCACACTGAGTAATGGGCTCCTACATGAACTCAACATTTTTTGTCAAAGTTACAGTTTTGTTTTTTTCATGAGAGATTTCAGATTTTTTTTTTTTTTTTTTTTTTTTTTTTTTGAGCTCTTCTCATTAGTTTGAAGTGGGCGAGTCTCAGTTGGAAACAGTTGATGTCATACGTTCCCATGCACCAATCAGGATTTAGCAACATTTAAATCAAACTCTGATGACAGAGTGGGGGTGTTGTTTATGTTGTTGCCAGGCCACTGTCTATCAAATCTGATCAAACAACAACCACACAGCCCTGATGAAGCAGACTAGCAGCTGCTACTGTACATATTAGTGATGGTTTATCATGCTGTTATTATCATAGCTTAATATTATATACAGAGTAAAAGTGGCTTTTTTGGAGTTGCATTTAATACAGTGAAATGCAGGCTTTACATTGACCGTGAAACATTAATTCAAGACTTAATCTACCGCATGTTGGTAATGTATCTTTATTTAACCTACATATTCAGTTAATTTGTCAACTGGGCCAGAATTATTCACTCTACTTATTTATGTACTGTGCATACTGTACATGGATTCTTGTTTTCTCTTTAATGAGTTAGTTACCTATTTGTGAAAAGAACAAATGTATAGTTCTTAAATTTTTATTTGATTTGAAATGTAAACAGCGTGACATTCATTTTATTGATTCATTCTAATATAAAGCAGTTGTTCTGTGCCTCTGTGTTACATTAAAATGCGTATCTTAGATTTCTTTCAAGGCCTTGGAGTATCCTTTGCTTTCAACTTTTGCGGAAATCGGTGGTAAACCATGATGATGGTGATATCTACATGAAACATTTACTTTTGTTAACAAGCACACACACACACACACACACACACACACACACACATACACAAGGGATAAGCATGCAGATAAGCTGAACTGCATCCCAGCAAATAAGGTGGTGAACTCTGTCTCCCTTGACACTGCTGGGCTGTGAGCCCATAGAGGAGCAGAAAGTGGGTCAGCATGGTAGATAGATTCACATCAGTAATGGAGGTTTGCCTGAATATCAGTTTTCCCTCTGTTATTGTTCAGCTAGTCAGATATGAACACAATTAGGCCAAAGCCTCTTAAGGCCACTTACAATGATTACATTAATCAGATTTGAGGGTATTTATAAATCAAATCCCTCTGAGGGATTTATTGAGCTGATGAAAACTGGAAATTGTTCCTCTTACTGTGGTAGCTGCTAAAGATGTCATCTAATAATGTGGTAGCTATTATAGAAATAACATAAAGTCTTCCTATAAATGGGTCAAAAGTGAAACCAAAATTTTTCTTCCAACAATTATCTTGAAAATATCTCTTTTTCACTTTTCTTTTTACATCCAAACAGCTCAGTTGTGTTTGGGAGATAACATGTATTCATTTTTTTCCCACACATACTATATAATATTAACAGAAAAGAAATTACAGTACAGATTCCAGTTTTATTCAACCATTGATCAATTTAGAAATACATTAAAATAGGTAACATTTTGCCAATTATTACATTGTACAATAGTCAGAGTCAGTTTGATGGGGTTGTATCCCTTTCTCAATTTATTCAGCTATAAACAATCATTTTAAAGAGCTCATTAAAATATGTTTTATTAATTATATTAAAAATGTAACTACACTTACAGACAGAAAGAAGGAAAAGAAGGTAAAGGAAAAAGTGGAGGGGAAAGTTTCCTGTCACATTTAGTCTTGTTATGCTGTTGGAAAAGTGTAAACTGTTACATTTGTAACATCTGAATTTGTAACATTTGCCTGTTGAAATCAGAAATGAATAATAATATAATAGTAACCAAGTGTCCATTGACAAAGCTCCAAGGACAGCGCTTCATTGTGTGGTGATTTCAGCACAGTAGCCACTGTATGAACTGCAGGTCACATGATACCCTGGTGCCCTAGCTGTGTTCAGACAGAACGCAAAGTGAGTTTTAGACGCACCACAATTACATACAAAGTCAATGCAAAGACCTGAATAGAAGCGCATACACATCTGCACAAGCTGAAAATGTTTCAACTTGAGCATAAAATTTGTATCCTGAAGCTTTATGAATGAATCATAAACATACAGAGAGGAGAGAAAAAAGTGGAGAGACTGGAGGGAAATAACAGAAAGAACATGAGATTGTGGTGAGTCCTGAGTTCATTCAGAAGCTGAACTGAACACAAACACAGAGAAACACCTGCACAGACACAATCGGTCTGTCTGTTGCTGGCTAGCTTACAGCCAATGTACAGTAGGTATTTCGGGTGTTTGGGGCAAATAAACACAAAGTGGTCAAATATGAGTGAATGACATGAGGCGTAAATTCGCTTTGTGTTCCATCTGACTTTTTCCATATGCATCCATACCCTATGAAACTATGCAAAAATTCCCTGACTATCACATACCTTACTAGCCACCAAGAGTTTTGTCAAGATTCTTTTGTGTCATTTGTGTGCATGGGGCCTGTCTCAGAAACATTTTCAGTGTTTGCATTGGTAGAGCAGCTTCCTTTGGAATGAAAGAAATGTCATGTTTGCATTCTTTTTTCATTGTTACTTGACATGAAATATACTGTGCACATCAACACTCCCAACAAACCTAGAGATGTTGGTGACCTAATCATCGTTTCCCCTGTGCTACCATCAAACCAAACACTGACTCATGTTATGTAACCATGATGTCATCCACAATGTTGCTGTTGCTGTAACAGCCAGCTGGGGAGCCTCGAGGTTGCAGGTGTACACTGTGCTTTCCTCTTCATTTATGAAAATAATGTTCTACTGAATTGGAGCAGTCCAGTGGGTTACATCATTTGTTATGTCACATATGGCATTTGGTGGACACATTAGGTCCAAAGCTCCCTTGATGCAATGACAGCATGCCTGGTCGGCCCCATCGTCAGTACAATCCTGGCAGCAGATCAGGGTGACAAATTCAGACAATCAAGAACAGACAAGAAATTTGAAAGTAACTTTCCAGAGCCCGATTCTCTATGTGGAGGAAAGTTCAGCTAGAATATTCTTACATGCGGGGTGAAAATTGGAGGGACGGGAGGTGGGGAGTAAGTAAAGCTATATAGTAATTTTTAAAACACACAGTTACAAAGTGCTTCACACACACACACACACAAATAGAAAACTATAAATTAATAAATAAATGAATACATAAAAAAGTCAAATAAATTACAGTATAACACAGCACAGTGATAAACAGACCAACTTGAAGTGAAGAAAAACATATTACAGGAATAGAGATCTATAAAAAGGCTTGCCTAAAAAGATGGGTTTTTAGAAGCTGCTCTTAACACAGTCCAAAGATTCAGTAAATCTGATGATTCCAGAGCGTTGGGGCTAAAACTGTAAAGGCACGGTCACTTTTTGTTTGCAGTTGGAGTGGGAGTTGGATGAAAGGCTGAGATCTGAGGATCGGAGTGGTCAAGAAGTGGAATGAGGAACAAGGAGATCAGAGATGTAACTGGGGACAAGGTCATGCAAGGCCTTATATGTTATCAAAAGGATCTTGTAGTTCAAGCCAATGGAGGGATGCAAGAACAGGGGTAATGTGGGACAGATGGCTAGTTCTAGTTAATAGCCTGGCAGCTGCATTTTGAACCAACTGTAAACGATTTAGAGCAGCTTGACTGAGGCACATGTAGAGGGAATTACAATAATCTAGATGGGAGAAAATGAAAGTATGAATTAATACCTAGAGATCTGTAGAAAACAAGATACATCTATTTTTTGCAATATTTCTTAGCTGAAGAAAACAGGACTGGATGAGCTTAGTAAAATGATGGTCAAAAGTCATATAGTGGTCAAAGATGATGCCAAGATTCTTAGCGATAGAATAGATATTTGAGTGAAATAGATCAATAAACCGATCCACTGCAGTGGCAAAGTTAGCAGGTCCAATAAAAAGAACTTCTGTTTTGGGGTTTAGGGTTTAGGTTGAAGAAATTAAGAGACATGGTGGCTAAGCAATCATGGAGGGAGGACAGTTGAGTTCGGGTTATTATTGGGTTTGGCAGAGAAACAGATCTGTGTATCATCAGCATAACAGTGATATGAATCATCTTGAAAGCAGTTGAAATGACCCAGAGGAAGCCTGTATAAAGAGAAGAGGATTGGTCCAAAGAACAACCCCTGAGGGACTCCACACAGCAGGGGAGCTGAGGAGGACACATGATTGTTGATACAAACTTTAAAATATCTATTAGTCAAATACAAAGGAAACATGTTTAAAGCTGTATGAGAAATGTCAACCCAGTTATGTAACCTATCAAGTAAAATGGCATGATTGATGGTATCAAAGGCAGCAGTTAAACTGAGTGGGAAAATGATGGAATATTCACCTTTGTCTGCATGCATAGTGAGGGAGTCAGAGAATGGGAGAAAATATGTACGGAACGTCTAGGAGTTGTGTTGGTTTCTAAATCAGTGGATGAGGACACAAAATGGGCTGCTTTCTAATCAAAAGATGAACACTGTAGGTCTAACAGTGACATCCACCATGGCTGAACAGACAAAGAACGCCATTTACTGTAGGCATCTCAGACTACACCAAAACAAAATCCAATCACTAATCATCAATACAGCATAGTCCAGCATTTTTCACCTTCTTGACTCTGATTGATTTAACACTGCATTTACTTCTCCATTCCCTTCCAAAATGTATTGACATGTCTTTGAAAAAATAGAAGAAATATGTCTTTAGTGAACTTGTCCCTCTCAGCATCCACATCTTTCCTGCCTCTGTGTACAAAAGGTCAAAGATCACCTTCCATCATTGGTATTTTAGAGTAAAATTAGAGGCAGAGGCAGAGAACTGATCTGTTCAAAGTTTTCAGATCTGAAAATAAATTCATGATTTTTCCATTATTTCCATTAGTTAAAAGATAGTCTACACTGCCAATGTAGTGAGGACACCCAAACAAAGTGTGTACAGTAAACACCCAAACATTACACCCATATACGATTGTTGAACATCTTATTCAAAAGCCATGGACATTACTCTGCTGTTATAGCTGCCTCCACTCTTCTGCTAAGGCAGTTGAAACAGGAGAGGGCCCTCCCCAAACTGCTGCCACAATGATGGAAGCATACTATTGTACAAAATGTAATTCTATATTTCAGCATGCTGAACTGTAAAAGTACCTTACTTGGAACTAAGAGGCCAAGTCTAAACCATTAAAAACATTTCAAAAAGCTCAATGAGCCATACACAGCCACTGTTGCACAAGAGCTGAAGATGTCTAATATGGCTTCCAGGGTGTGTGTTATATCACCTAAAGCCAGCTCTGAGTCACATCTTGGCAAGCAGCCCAAAACACATTCATATTTTGGCAATATCAGAAATTCTGGCTACACACTGAGGGACTGTGAAAAGGTCTGAGTGTAGTAAATACGGAAGCTTACGTAAGGGGGTCAGAGGTCAGAAATATAATAGCCACTCGTGACCAGGTAATAAGAAGGAAAACATACATACACACACTCACACACACACACACACACACACACACACACACACACACATAAACATCCATAACCTCCTTTTTCCTTTCTAAGCCTAATGACAGTCTTCAAACACAAGAACTCATGTGTCAATCAGAAAAAGAAACATAACAACAGGTAACATGATGCATCTTTTTATGGCAGTTTTTGAAGTAGTACTTCACTTTGTGACCTCTGGTTGTTTTTTTTATTGTGTATATGTTATTTTTTAATTGTTAGTGTAATAGTGTAAGAAATGTGTATCGAACATACTACAGTTCATTCTACAAGAACTAGTGATATAAATGCAGCAGGAAAGTTTTCAGTGGGCTTTATTTTTGACAAATTTTCTTGTTTTAGGTCGAATATAGATGAATTTCAGTGTGGTTATGATTTGGCAAAATTCTGCCCATATGAATACATGTTCAGTTTTGAAGTGAGTGTGTAAGCATTTGCAAAATGGACTACAGGTCCACAGAGTTTTGTTGTGTTTGAGTGAGAAAAGTATCCAGGAAATATGAAGGCTGTAGTCATTGGAGGCTTTTTTTGTGAAAACAATGCAAATGTCGTCACAGTTTGGTCCATGTTGTTGCTGTTGTGTTGACTGTGTGAAGAGTTTTGAAGACACATACTCAGCATTGAACCATGCAGGTACCAACTGTAAAAAACTGTATGACACACACTATCATTTTCAAGTGTTGATGTCATGTGTTCAGCAATTTCACTGTAAAAGAGGCTTAGGTTTGGGTTGTTAGGGTTATGGTGCTGCATTATGTAACATCAAATGCGCATGTGTGTGTGCTTGTGCAGACACATGTCTGTGTCACATAGCTTAGCTGGTAATAAGTGAGACGCATGGTTTTTGTAATGTAAATTACACACTGACTGAACAGGGCACTGACCAACTGTTTCTCTCTATGTTTTCTGTCTCTGTTGTTTTTGGAATTTCCAAAAAGAAAGATTTACATCAGCCATTACAACCAAAATACACCTGGGGCACTGTTGTAAATTCTAAATTCTGATTTGTCCTGTGTAACCTCAGAAGATTTTGCTGACAGGCAAACACATACGAACACATAAACATGCTTGCAGACATTTGTAAGCACTGAAATATTCACACACACACACACACACACACACACACACACACACACACACTGACAGTGTAACAATGATGTGTATATAAACAGGAGATTTCCCTCCAAATCCATCTCAGTAGTTTACACTGTAAAACACAGTGCAGAGGCCATTTGTTGTCAACAGTGGGATCTATGGATGGTAAAATGCCATGTGGCACCTTTTAAAAGAAAAAAAAGACTGCAGTTTGTTGTGTGGTGACCAAAATGACCACAGGATCAAAATGTGGTCAGCACAGGCAATGATCTATAAATAAGAACAATGGAGAACATTTTATTCCTTCAACATGAATAACACTGACCTGCCACCAACATGACTCATATACGTGTCAATCATCAGAGAGGGACATGGAGTGTAGGTGTTTAGGGGAGGGGTACTATGTGCTTTTGAAGCCTTGATGTTGGGCGGGGGGTATCAGTGGTTCTTTATGTCTTCAGTTTTACTCATAGGTCATTGCAGAACCCCCACATCGGCTGCCATTTCCTCCTCCTCTCATGCTTCCTTCCACATTTCATCTTCTTTTGCAAACTGCAATAGTGTGCACCCTAAACCTAGTTCATTATTGATCCATACAAGGAAACTCTTTTACCCTCTTGCCTAACAAAGTCAGGGGAGAAGTAGAGTGTCTGTGGTCAGGTACAGGCCAGCACCCCAGGAGCTGGTAGAGATCTGGTATCTTGCTCAAAGACACTTCTGCACTTCTTCTCTATGGGGTTTCACTTGGCAGATAATTTAGAAATTCAAAATAAAACCGCACTAAAAACAAGGCTTACTTTGTCAAGAGTGAATTAAAAAAAAGAGTGACTTTATAAAAAGAGACATCCCCTGCCCTTTGCAGCATATTTGTGGTGACATATTTGGGCTGCTGCATATTTACAATTTATGTCTCTAGATCTGCTGGAAAAGAATATTTGTTTGCTCTTCGGAAAAGACACTCAACACCATAACCCCAAACTGTCTGAGTGAGTACATAATGGTGGATAGAGAACAGCTTTAAAATGATAATGGACTAGTCCCTTCTAATCCCAAACTCTATCCAGGTGCACTGCTGCCGTGCCAAACTAAACCTGGCCAAAGCATAATTCCATTGGGGACTGGGGACATATTTTCTTAACTTTTCAAAATTCAAGTATTTTTTTACAGTTTTACAGTTACAGTTTGCTAAAATCTTGCAATATCCTCTTGCTGTCCAGCCATCATAATCGAGATGAGACAAGCTCTGAGTTGATAAAAATTCAGATACTCCCATCAAGATTGCCTTCAAATGTTAGTGTGCTCACAGCAGTAAGATCACTTTTAGACCGATATTAGCCCTGTATGTGAGGGTGCAAACATAGATGGCTCCACCAGGAAAAAAAATGCAGGGATGTCCAACAAAAAAATGTAATCTGGCTTAATTTTTGAGGGACAGCAATGCAATGTCATTGGCCATTAAAATATGGCTACGAATAGGCACTATGAATGCTGTATTTCTACTGTTTATCACAATCTTTAGATGTAGGATAAAGTCATTATCAGTTGTGAAATCCTGGCTCATAGTATTATAAACCACTGTGCAATGTTTTGGTGTCTGTTAAGTCTTTTAACTTATGAATCTATTACTCAATCTGGACTTCCTGGATTGTGTTTCATCATCTAATCAGCACATGAAATAGTATGCTCCCACCAATGCAGCCCCCTGGATCGTTTTAACACAGGACTGTTTTTGGTCCAAGATATCCTTCTCCCCAGCAACATTCTACAGCTCCACCTAGGGGATCCTGAGTCATTCCCATGGCAGAGAAGACATACACCCTACGGAAGAAACCCATTTTGGGCACTTGTATAAGCAATCTCATTCTTTCAGTCACTACCAAAAGCTCATGACCCTAGGTGAGGGTTGTAATGTAGACCAACTGGTAAATTGAGTTTTCCCTTTCAGCTCAACTCCCTCTTCACCACAACAGTCCAGTACAACACCTGCATTACTGCTGATGTTGCACCGATCCATCTGTCAAACTCACACTTACCCTCACTCTTGAACAAGATACTTGAACTCCTTCACTTGAGGCAGCAACGCACGCCCACCCCAGAGGGAGCAGTCAACTGGCAGTGAACCATGGCCTCAGACTTGGAGGTCTCTCATCCCAACTGTTTCACACTCGGTTGCAAACTGTCCAAGCGCCTGCTGGAGTTCAGGTCTGACAACCACATCTTCTGCAAAAAGCAGAGAAGTGATCCTGAGGTCCCCAAACCAGACATTCTCCTCCCCCAGCTGTGCCTTGAGATCCTGTCCATGAACATCACAAACAGAATCAGGATTTTTTTCATGTGAATGCACTATTAAGTTCACACACTATGTACATAACCCCCCTTTTTTTAAAAATGGGAACCACCACCTCAGTCTGCCGGTCCACAGGCACTGTCCCAGACCTCCATGCAACACTGAAGAAGTGAGTCAGCCAAGACAGCCCAACAATGTCCAATGTACAATGTAGCATCTTAGGGCGTTTCTCATCCACACCCAGCACTGGGTTCTCAGGTTACGGCCACGACAGGCACGATGATCTTCTGGCCACAACTCTGAGCAGCCACCTCACAAGGTGAACTCCCACACTGTGAGTATCCTCACACCTGCCTGGCGCCTCTCAACCCGGGCAACTCCAGAAAAGAAGAGAGACCAACCCCTGTCCAGGAGTTTGGTTCCAGAGTGAGTTCTATGCATAGAGGAGAGCCCAACTATATCTAGTTGGTATTGCTTCACTAGAAACAGCAGACTAGAAACAGAAACAGACACTTGCAGTCAGCTCCCACTCCTAGCCTGGCTCAAGGAGGCTGCCCCAGTCTCCCTCTTCCCCATGAGGTTCCTGCACCCCATAGATGCTGCTTCATTGAGATCCATGCTCTTAGTCTGGACCCTCACCTGCGACCAAATGGCTTCGGGAGACCCTACCAGGGGCTGTTGCCCCCGATAACACAGCTCCCAGGGTCACAGGGACATGCAAACCGCTCGACCATAATAAGGTGATGATTCTTGGAGGATATGTAGGATACATATTTTTACATATTTTTGCATTATTTTTGCATTATTTTTGCAGATGAAAAATCCCTGACTTAACTGACTTTATCCACTTTCCAGCCATAGAAATACAAAAAAAAAAAAAAAAATGCATTGTACTTGACAGCTTGATCTGCAAGAGAGGGAAGGAATTCCCTAATAAAATACTTAGGAGGTTCCCCTGATAAAAGTAAGTAGTAAATGTAAAAATAAAGTATCTTTAAAGTATTTGGTTTTTTTTTTTTCATGAGAACATAGGTGAGAGCGTTGGTGGTGATAAAAGTTTGACCTAATCCTTCACTTCTGATGCCAGCGAAGGTCAGACTCATGTGCCCTGCCACGCACTTTCACTGGTTTACACATGAAAGGGGTACAAATATAAAAGTACACACACCAGCATGTGGAAAATCAGCAGGGAAGCTATCCTGAGGTTTCCCCAGAGGCTAAGTGTGAATGTGGGTGTGTCCCTTTGCATTCATACCTGAATATTTGCCAGTTAATATCATTATTTGATAAGGCAGAGACCTACTAAATGTGCGTGCTTTGTGTTTGTGTTTAAGCAATACAGAGAGGATGGGGAGTAACTGTTCAAAAGGGAGCCATAGGCAGGAATCCAACAGGGAATCTAGTCTTTGTAGATGAGAGGAAAATCCTGCAGGGCCATTTTTAGCCTCACAATTCATCTAATGTCGGAAGGGGTTATCCAACATGCGTCATGGGTATGTGCAGTATATGCACAAGCCAGCTATGAGGAAAACTAATCTTTGTTTAGTTCCTTAATGCCTTAATCAGAATTTTCCAAATCGAATTTGATGCAACTGACCTCACCAGCTAACTAATTTCAGTGAAGAAAGAGGGCAAGAAGAGGGTTTTATTTAATTGTGCAAACTATCAGCTATTTAGCAACAGTTGACTCTGATAATCAAACAAGTCAAGTCTTCAAACAAGTTACCAATGGTGGTTATGCATTGATGTCACTTTTTCACACGATACCACCACCCACAGCATCAGAGAGAGAGAGCAAAAAAAGAGGGATTGCACATCATCTTTCTCATTTTAGACATGCTTTCATGATTTTTTTTTCATGTGAAGGCACTATTAAGTTCATACACTATGTATGCTATGTGTGTCCACATTCACATTCTCACATTCACATATACAGACTGATACATGCACACTCACTCACAGAAATGCGCATACATGGACACATATGCACAGGAATACATTTTCATGTACACAAACAGAAAAAACAATACACTAAGCATAAAATGCATGTATATGTTTATACACATGCACACAAATACATACTGTATAGACACTGACATGCTCACATACATGATTCACAGACACACAGACCGTCTTCTTCACCGTCTCTCTAACAGGTGTGTACATCTCTCTGCTTCACATTGCGTTCCGTCCTCCGTCTCCTGACACATAAATCTTTTCTCCTGTTATGTAACTGAACTTTGTTGGAGGTCTTAAATTCTTTTGAGCTGTGCCTGCAATTAGCTGTATTTAGATGTAACAACGTCAAACAAAAAACTGACATGTTTTTCTTCAAATGGCTCTGTACCTCTGCAGAGTCCCATAAACCACCACAATCATAATTTGTGGGTTTCAGCTTGGAAGAAACAATGCTACAATATGCTTGTTTCTTTTACAGCAGCTACGTCCATCACAAAGTACAGGACTGTAAAACTGGATGCAAGTCAGCACTGAGATATTCCCCTGTCAGGGCCATTATTTTTGCAATATTTTGCACGTAGGAACTTAATCAACATCAGATGCAGGGTCCCGCAAGGCTCAGAGGGGCAGCTTACTCATGCCTGCTTTTGCTTTTCACTGCAAAATAACAGTTTTGGCAAAAGCTGCACAATGTGTGTCAGAAAAACAATATGTGGGAATATCACCAGGGTTCCTGTCCAGGGAGTTAACATGCTTTTCAGAGAGGGTCAACAGTAAAGCGCAGGGAGGAAAACACACCTAAGTGCTGTTTTGACTGAAATTCACGAGTGGGATAGATTGTATCAGGCGTGACTCATTGTACAGAGCTACAAGCTGGCTGAGGATTCTCGCTGAGAAGCCAAGCTGCCCTAAAACTCCCCTATCCTCCTTGTGAAAACAAAAGCAATGTTTTCTGTTGCCAGAAGGGCAGCTAGTGTCTGAGAATGTGAACTGCACCTGCATAGCCAGCAACATGGTATGAGATATAAGAAAACAAGAAAACAAACTTTGAGAAATAGTCCACCTTAGTCTGAAAAGTTTGTAACTTGCTTCATTATAGAGGACAGTTGCTCTTGTCAGCTCGGACATCTACTGTATTCATTTATCCAGGATCCACAACCACTTATCTTGTGCAAGAGAGAGAAGGGTACAGGGTAACACAGGGCTTACAGACAGACAACCACAATCAGCTATTCACACTCAAAATTATTACCTTGTGAGGCAGCTGGATTCACAAGATCATGACGTCACAAGAGCACATGAGAATCCATCTTGTCAGGCTTTAAGTTACATGCTTGTGTCCAAACCACTAGAGGTTCGGACCAATCAGCGTCGCACATCCAGCTGTTTTGCAAGGTAAGACGGTGATAGATGGTGATAGACAGATGGTTCGTCCAATCATCTGCCAAGTATTTTTTGGAAGTGCCTGCCCTTTTCCAAACAGTTTCCATGGGCGACTTCTCAGATGGTTCTGTGTAACAAACCATCTGGTGCATCAGGCTATCAAAATTACACCCATGGGCAATTTAAATAACAATTTCTAACAGCAAATACCACAAATGACCTAACCTGCATGCCTTTGGACTGTAGAGGGAAACATCTGCACCTGGAGAAAAAACATGGAAACATGTAGAGAACATGCTCCAAACAGAAAGGCCCCAGCCGGCTGGTGGGCTTGAACCTATGACCTTATTGTTTTGAGGCTGCAGTGACTACAATGAAATCTGACAGTGATCCAGTTTTACAGTGAGAACACATCAAAAATTCTCAAACCACTCATTTAGCATAATCTGCTTCTCTGCTGTCATATTTTCACCTAAATACACCTAAATACACAGCTTTTGTTTTTGCAAGCACAGATAGCTGTTTGCAGAAGCTAACCATGCTAGCAACAGACAGCAGCAGAACTGAGAAGTAGACTATGCTGCACTGGTGGTTTGAGAGGTACCTATGGACGTTTTTTGCCTATATTTTGTGTCAGCTTTGGAATTTTGTTGTGAATCTACAGTAACTACAGCTGTTGTCCTGCAGTCCTGTGCTTGAAATATAGTAATACAGATGCTGCTGGTAGAGGTGCATCATGGATCATCATGAGGTTGACAGTTGAGTTGCTACAAACTCAGCCCTCATGGTGTGATTTGTCCTGCTTTCTGCTGGACCAGCACAGAATGGGAACCAGAGCAGGAACAGGCTGAAACGTCTGTGTGTGATCCCACAGCTGCTGCAGATGTGAACTTTCTCTGTGGATCAGCATGAGTTGAAAGATTCAGATGGTGATCAGCTCTACATACTGGATCTGGACAGACTGCGCATACCTGCCATTTACTTTAAACATCCTCACTTATGAGTGTATTTTATCACAGACTTTTTTTTGAGAGTGCCTTTCAGTGTTTACTTCTTTTATATACATTTTTGACCATAATGCTTGTTTTTAGTTTGGTAGTTTTGGGCTCTATGAATCAGGTTGATTAATGAGAACAGTGTCATCACTCACAGCAACAATAGCAACACCTTTAGCCTTTTTTTTAAAAACTAAATCTGGGGATCATTTGTTGGCTTTTTACATTTTGAAGGATATTAATGTTTTTAAGCCAGACATAATGGCTCTCAAAATGTTTTCCATCATTTGTAACCTTTCGTAGCTCAACTTCACTGATTGAAACCATTACCCCACCCTCCTTTCTGAAATAAGAAGCTTACAGTGTAGCCAGCCAGGCATGTCTGTTATGTTCTAATGATAAAAAGATGGTTGGGTCTATAAATGATTATTACTCATCACATCACGATCCCATCCATAGTGGATATGTAACCAAGAGAGCAAATCAACACCAGACACTCAACAATGTTCTTGAACTTTCCCTCTTAAGCTGTGAATATTGTGAATCTATATGTAGCAGGTACAACTTCTGCCAGGTATGTTGAGTTATAAATACCAGCAGCCACTGTGAATTGAAAAGACAGTTCCCCTACTTTCTTACATCACCTTCCAGGTCGCAGAGGACAGAAAGATTCAGCTCTAACATGTCAGTAGGAGACATTTTGACAGAGGCACAGTTTGTTCCTTTCAGAGGATTCCTGTTGTCGTATGACAGTGGTTATACATCAATCCTGTTTTACACCTGGTTGTTACATGTCATTATCTCTAACATGTCAGCTGCTGGCCCTGCTTTGACTACACGCAGATCGTTAAGAATAGACCTGAGGCAGGTAGTACATGAAAAGAGATCCAAGCATTTTAAAACAAACAAAAGGATCTTTTGTGGTTGTTTGGTCTTTTCACAATGAGACCTCAGATAACAACAGCTAATAAGGCCAACATGTGCGTGTAAGGTTCATATGGTAATTCTACTGGAGCCCCCTTTCTGAAGCCTAGCTGACTGCTGTGTGTTGGGTTGCATTTAGGATCTATAAATTCTCACAGTCCACAGTCACATCCATTAATCAGAAGAGCTTTATTACATAAAATGAGAGGTGATCCAAAATATTTAATAACCTCACTCCAAAATAAGACTACACAGAGACTATCTTGCTGGATTGCTTGCATTCTTTACATATAGTGAGCTCCAGTTGTGTCTACCTCATCCTAGAGGTTGCAGTTAAGGGTTTATGAGGTTCTTTATCCCATCTTTATCCTCACTTGTTCTGAATGTGGGGTGTTGCCTGATGATCTCGGTGACGGTAATGAGGACAGTGGTATAATATGTGTATTTTGTGTTTTATCTTATTGATAATTTGTTCATTTTATTCTTTTTTCTATTAGTATTTAAGTTAAGTTCTCCCTCTGTGACATTAAAGATAAAATGAAATAATGAAAACGTATCTTTAAATGATTTCAGTATTTGATGAACAGTATTAAGTGTACGAAGACACTGAGCTGTACACATTGTAACATTTTGTTCCACAAAGTGACCGACATGCATAGTATTACTGATTCCTTGACCAGTTGCTGAGATTTCAAGACTCAGAGATTTCAAGATTCCCTTTCCAAACCCTCACCTCCCTCTTTTGTGTTCATTTCTACTTTCTGTGATGCAGGTTGATGGAAGGAGAAAGAATCTGACATCTCTAAACATTTCAGATGCTGAAGTGTCCCATTCTCAAGTGAAAACAGGAAATGACACCAAAAAATTAATGATTTTATGTATGCAGAAAGGTGATACATTACATCATCACTAATTTTCTGCTTTAATTTGCTGCCTCATTCTTTTCTGTGGTGTGATATTGTTTGCATCCGTCATAAGTCTGTGTAACTCAAGAGAACATGAGGTGTGCAGCCCTTTAAAAGCATATATGAGAAAAGTTAAAGGAAAAGAAAACTCAAAACACTGTCATTCTCCCCAAAAAATAAACCCCACCAAAACACAGTCTTGTTAAAAAAATAAAAAATAATGAAAAAATTTTTTTTTTTAAAAACTTGAACTTTGAGATTTGGATGCAACAGTTGTGTTTGGATTACACCATCTTATCTCCTGTGCAACCTGTCTCCCTGGGGAACATCAGGCCAGTGGAGCTACATCAGTACATCAGTATATTCTAATATGACGTACTGGTGGAAAATATGAGATACACCAGTGTAGAAATGTGAAGGCTTTTGATGATTCCATCTATATTTCTGCTGGTTTTGACATTTCAGAATGTGTTCTCTAAATATATGAGTCAACTTTGACTGCTGTTCTGTTTTGTGTTGAACCGTGTGTTAATGGCTTTCAGAAAACATTATAAATTAAGGTTTAGAGAAATAGTTACAAAGCCACAGTTGATTCTTGTGTTAGTAAATTTTGCTCTCAAAGTTTCCTTGCAGTAAATATCTGTATCAGGTTTACAATCATAAGTCAAACGGCTTAAACAAACCTTTGAGGGGTGCATCAGACTGCAGGCAGAGGGGAAGCACACAGGGGTCTTTCAAGAATTCCTCCATAAATTACTTCACGAACCTTGATAATAATTGTGCAGTCCTATAATTTCTTCAGCCTCACATACTCATGTTGTGCAGCCAAGCACTGTTCAAACCTTACATGAGTCAACACCCCAAAAGTTCCAAAGATTACAGATTACTTTAAGAGTTGCACAACATTGGAACAAGCAGAGGAATATGTTTATTATGTGAGATATTTATTAGTGTGATGGGGTTCCTCAGGTTTACTAATTTCACTTTCTGAAAGTATCCAGCACCTTCCATGACCCAATTGATTTTTATTTTTATTTTATGTAAAGGATTATAGTAGTATAATCCTTACAGTAGTAATATGGTATATATTTAGTATTTTATTTTCGAGATTAATAACATTTCATCTTGACAATAAGGGGCACACTCTGGACTTAATCATCTCCAATGGTCCTCACGGCAACATCTCTAAGGTTGTGGCAACTGATGTTGCTCTCTCTGATCATTCCTGTGTTTTCTTTGAGTGTACTATCTGCGTGTACACGAATGTTCAAATAGAGGTAATCACAAAACGGTATATCACTGAAAACACCCGTGAAATATTTATTCAGGCTTTCTCTTCCACACCCACCCACTCTTGGGTCTCAGTCAATGAGCTTGTAGATGATTTCAATTCTAAAATTACAAATGTTGTTGATGCCATTGCACCCACTAAGGTGAAGGTTGTCTCTGGTAAGAAAAGATCTCCATGGAGAAATGTCACACTAGTCAGAATAGAATAAAGAGTGTCGAAAAGCTGAACGCAGGTGGCGAAAAACAATTATGTCATCTGTAAAGACAGACTTTGCATGTATAATTTGGAACTGAGAAAGGCGAGGTCATCCTTCTTCTCTGACATCATTGCCAAAAACAATAATAATGCATGTGCCTTGTTTGCTGCTGTCAACAGGCTAACAAACCCTCCTGTGTCAGTAGCCCCTGAATCTCTATCCACAAGGGCCTGTAATGAATTTGTCTCCTTCTTTACTGAAAAATTCAGAAAATTAGACAAACAGTCAGTGATCAGGTAGAGGGTATGTGTTGTCCCTGTGTCCACTTAAAATCAATTCAAGTAGTATGACACAATCTTATCTGATCAACCACAAAAAACCTGGAGGACATTATACAACATCTGAAATCCTCCTCCTGCTGCCTTGATATTCTGCCAACAGGCTTTTTCAAAATTGTTTCAAATTGTATGGCCTCAGATCTTCTGCAAATTGTAAACACATCTCTTCTCTCAGGTGTCTTCCCACCAGCCCTGAAAACTGCTGTCATCAAGCTACTCTTAAAAAAGAACAATCTAGACACTTTACTAATGAGCAACTGTAGGCCTGGATCAAACCTCCCATTTTTAAGTAAAATCGTTGACAAAGCTGTTTTTCAACAAGTGAACAACTTCTTGCCACTAAACAACTGTTTTGATGTCTTCCAGTCAGGATTTCAACCACACCACAGCACTGAGACTGCTCTTGTTAAGGTCTTCAATGACATAAACTTAAACACAGACGGTGGCAGAATTCCAGTATTAGTATTACTAGATCTCAGTGCTGCATTTGACACAGTCAACCACAACATGTTACTAAACCAACTGTAAAACTGGGTGGGACTTTCTGGCACAGTACTAAACTGATTTGAATCCTATTTAAAGGACAGGGACTACTTTGTGTCTATAGGTAATTACACATCTGAGCAGACAAAAATGACATGCGGAGTTCCCCAAGGCTCCAGTCTGGGGCCTCTTCTGTTCAACATCTACATGCTTCCACTGACTCAGATTATGGAAAATAACAAAATATGTTACCATAATTATGCAGACGACACACACATTTACATAACCATATCACCAGGACTATGGATTATGGATTATGGACTATGGTCCAATACAAGCACTGAGTAAGTGCATTGAACAAATCAACAATTGGATGTGCCAGAATTTTCTTCAATTAAACAAAGATAAAACTGAAGTAATTGTTTTTGGAGCCCAGGAAGAATGATTAAAAGTCAGCATCCAGCTACAATTAAGAATGTTAAAAATCACAAACCAACCCAGAAATCTTGGGGTAGTCATGAACTCAGACCTGAATTTCAACAGCCACATTAAGACAATTACAAAGTCAGCCTACTATCGCTTAAAGAATATATCAAGAATTAAAGGACTTATGTCTCAGCAGGATTTGGAAAAACTTGTCCATGCATTTATCTTCAGTAGACTCGTCTACTGTAACGGTGTCTTTACAGGTCTCCTTAAAAAATCGATCAGACAGCTGCAGCTGCTTCAGAACGCTGCTGCTCGAGTCCTCTCTAAGACTAAGAAAGTGGATCATATCACTCCATTTCTGAGGTCTTTACACTCGCTTCATGTCTCTCAAAGAACTGATTTTAAAATACTGCTGTTGGTTTATAAATAACTGAATGGTTTAGGGCCAAAATACATTTCTGATCTGCTGCTACGTTATGAGCCATCCAGACATCTCAGGTCATCTGGGACAGGTCTGCTTTCTGTCCCCAGAGTCAAAACTAAACATGGAGAGGCAGCATTCAGTTTTTATGCTCCACATATCTGGAACAAACTCCCAGAAACCTGCAGGTCCACTACAACTCTCAGTTCTTTTAAATCATAGCTGAAGACTTTTCTGTTTACCGCTGCCTTTTATTAAACGAAATCTGAGGGTTACACTACACTGTAACTTTTATTCCTCTGTTTTATCTGCCTTATTCTATTTTAGCTTCTTTTTATTTTCAATTTAACACTTTTTAATTGTGTTTAAATGTCTTTTTTACATTCCCTTGTGTTGCTTTTATATTCTGTCTTGATGCTTTTTATGCTCTATGTAAAGCACTTTGAATTGCCTTGTTGTTGAAATGTGATATACAAATAAACTTGCCTCGCCCTGAAATATTAACCTGCTGTTGTCCCTAAATTGCTGAAGGCAGATGAATACACAAAAATATGAAAGTCAAGTATGAACTGAACTCAATGTAGCTGTCCAGAAATGTAAGTAGGGTGTTGATGTATTTGAATTTTTTTTTCTCTTATATGTTCTACCTCTTGTGAATTGTTTCACATTTCATCTCTAAATCTGCTTCATGCCAGCTCCTCTTTGAAAAACTGAGCATAACTGTATTTGTTCTAAATGCTCCTTCATGTAAGTGTCTCTGGCTATATTCTTAATCTTTCTTCCTACATCCAGCCCAAAAGAAAAACCTGCCAAACTTCTCAAGCTCTGAGTTGTTAAACTAAAAAATCACATTTGATCTGCAAAGTAGTTTCACAAGAGCAACATTTATTAAAATCAATGAAAGTTTGTTCTCGTGAGCACTGGACATCAGATGTACACAATATACAAATGGTGCATTTTGTAGCAAATATACTTTCTATAGAGACAGCAGCAGCAGAATTGGCATGTACAAAAATACACTTCTGATTTTCTCACACAACACGACATACCAAAGTAACAAGATCATATATTTATATATATTTATATATTTCTGTATCATAAATACGCAGAACTTTACACATTGAACACTATTCACTGTAATGGAAATAACAATTATAATATTAATAATACAGGATAAAGTACTTTTTGAGACCATTTAAAATGGCAACACTTAAAATGACAATGGCCTTATTCCAGTGTGTGATCTGCTGGAAAAGTTGTTAAGTTCATAATAACACTGTGTTAATACTTCTGCTTTTATATACTTTTCCAAACATTAATCGACAGTGAAATAAGGTCACCGTAGTGTCACCGCAGAAATCAGTACTGCAATGACGGCAGCACTGAAATCAACAAATAATATTATTATGGACAAACGTACAACAGCTAGAGAAACAGTTTTTCAATGGTGCATTTAACTTAAACTTACAGACGCGCGCGCACACACACACACTACTCTCATTCTTGTGAGACTGAGAGGAATTCTTGGTGAGAATAATGAAGTACTATAAAAGCAAGAATAAAGGAGATTTCTCCCTCAATGGCACACATTCTCTCACATTCCTGCTCTGGACATGCTGTCAATGATCACATTATATTCACCACCACTTTCTTTCACACAAACACACATTGACAGTTTTTCTCCCTCCTCCTCGCTCCTCCCCTCCCAGGTCACAGAGATATAAACCAGAGCTGCAGTGGACAACACTATATGCTGTGTGTCTGGAAACAATAGAAATGAATAAATACCTGCCCCACTGATTCACCACTAATTCAGACACACATTTCACTCACAGGGCGGGGGGGGGGGGGTTCACAATAAGGGTGCAACTGGTCATAAAAGGTACAAATGCCCTTAAAATAGTCTAGAATGTTTTCTTAAGATACAAGTATGAACAGTGAGAGCATCTGTCCTAAAACTTTCCTCCTCTGGCAAATCAGCAAATATCACAGGTGTTGTGAATAGAGCTGCAAGCTTGTGTCCAGAGTATTTGCATGAAGTCATAGCAGTCATCTTGACCATATTGTTGTCATTACTTCTACAGAAAGCAGCCTCAACAAACATTTGCTGTGCCAACATTTGTTTGCTCTAAAAAATGTTTTAACCCGCTGGTGTCCTTGATGTGTCCCTGTCTGAAAACTCATAAGCGATGAGTACGATGATATACAGTATAGTTAGAATTTTAGTAAAATGTTATATGTTTTGCTGTTAAAAACTGAGAACAAAAATGTGTCATCACCTTGAAAATGGTAAAAGCATATTTTCAAAAAAAAATATGCAAAAAGAGAATAGTAAAAGGGCTTCTTTGTCCTCTCTTTTTCATTTCTGAAGAACTCCTTTTCCTTCATTATTTCTTCATGTGCTAAAAAAGCAACAACACATTCCCAAAGGCAAAACAAGGACAACCTGCCAGAGAAAACTATTTTTCAGAGCAAGCAGATTTTGGCACAAGAGCTGTGACCCATTTTGACAGCAGCTTTAATGATTGTTGAGGGATCCAGATGTCCAATTAAACAAACTGTTTCTTCACATCTTCTCTTTCATGAATTCATTGAATCGGGCATCACAGCTCAATAAATAATGTTTTGAGGATTCCAGCTGCAGTGCTACAAAAGCAACCTTCAAATACTAGAAAGTGCTTTAAAACATATTTTGTAAATTGCTTTGAATCATGACCCATAACTTCAAACTTTTTAATCTACTTTTTGCCAGATGTCATAATTTCATGGTAGAAAAGAAATCAAAACATACATTTAAAAGATTACAGCCACAAGGAGGTGAAACACTGAAGCAGGATGTGCATCTGTACCTTTGAAAATCTAACACCTTGGATGTACCGTTAACAGTAAACTGCAACACCTTTTTGACTACTGACTACTGCTGCCAAGAGGAAGAATGTGTATACGGATGAATATTACAACATCAATAATAAGACAGCTGCATACAAGCGAACATATCAAATAAAAACCAGTCTCTCACACTTAGTTTGTCTGTACACAGATCTTATTTACACGTATGACTCTTCTGCAAAAAACAGCTGGTCAAAGTCGTCCACTCGCGGGTCGCTGCAACGCCGGCTCTGCCACTCCCTCTTCCCCTGCACGATAGCTAGTGCCACCTCTTGACTCCTCCGCAGGCAGGCATCTGCATCCGCCTGACCCTGTGAGGAGAAGTAGTCCCTTACAGCCCGGGTGGCGGAGGGAGACAGGCAGAAGCGTTGCTCGGCAGAAGAGGGAGAGAGTTTGGGCTCCACGTCTGACACTCTCAGACCTCCATCTTGGGCCTGACCCTTAGAAGCACGAGGTCTGTCCAGGGTGAGGCTGGTGGAGAGGTTAGAGGCAGCGGCAAGTTCAACCTTGGCAGGTTCAGATGCTCGCCGGGGAAGGGTCCTCCTCCCTTTGTGTCCCTCCATGGCTGGAGTTAAAGAGTGGGACTTCTGCCTTTGGAGGACCAGAGTGGTGGCGCTTTGTCCATAAAAAACACCCTGTGGGGGCTGCACACACTCACTTTCAGCCAGCCTCTGTGTGACCTCGCCTGTGTGTGGCTTGGAGTTGTTAGGGGGTCTGTGGGTGCAGGTCTGGTCATGGAGCAGCCTGAGCTCTCTGACCGTCAGAGGTTTCTCTGTCCCCCTGTAGAAAGGGGAGCGGCTGCGCTGCAGCTGCAGCAGAGCCTGCTGGTAGGACGGAGGGCTGCTGGATCTCCGCTGGCAGTTTCGGTTTGTCACCAGGGCCTCCTGGGTGCCAACAGAGGAGCCATTACTGGTTGAGTGGGTTTTCCCATTTACCACTGCCAAATCCTCCTCCGTGTGTCCGTTATTAGATTGCTTTAGTGACAGGCGTCGGTCCTTCTTGAGCCACGTGTTAGGGTGGTTGGAGGGGGCTTGGCTGGTCCGGGGAGGCTGGCTGGGCTGTGGCCAATGAGGTGGGGTTTCCCTCTGAGGAGGAGAGCCCCTTGGAGACAGTTGAGGCCGTCCAGGAAAGAGAGGGGAGAGAGGAGCTGGCTCACCCAATGCATTCATCCCATTGGTGGCGTAATCAGTAGAGTACTGCGAGAAGGCGGAGTCTAGAGAACTGAGGGAGGAGCCTGTGGGAGAGGTTGCTGGGGACGACAGACTGGAACAGCTGGCATCCAGTCGCAGTGGAGGCGGAGGGGCATGCTTCATTTTCCTCCGTCCACCATTCTGGACTTTGGCTACTGCCTTCTCACATCCATCCCCCTCCTCCTTTAGCTGCAGCCCACTCAGTCTCTGCTGCAGAAACACCTCGTCCTCATCCTCCTCCCCCTCACCTTCAATGGCGGCATCGTAGCTTGCCTTCCTTATTGGTAGGCAGTGCTTATCAGCATGAACTGTCACTGTGCCCGAGGGCGGCGTGCTTGCCAGTGCCAAAGCAGGCTCCGAACTCCTCCTCAGCCTCCTGGGACCCTGCGACAGGCCGTTGGCCTGGCGGGTGCGTGGCTGTCGTACTGCAGGGCTGAACCTCCGGGGTCTCGCCAGCGGAGGGAGCTGCAGCAGGAGGTCAGTCTCTGGCTCGGGATCGGGATCGCAGTCACTGAGGGTGATGACAGAGTCGCGGCTGCAGCTGTCCGGCTTGTCACGTAGAGGCAGCTGCTCCTGGTAGGGTGACTCAGGGTCATCATTCAGCTCATTCTCCAGACTGTCATAGGACGAGTCATTCATCTGGAAAGATGACACATCTGGCAGGAAAAAGAAAGAGAAAGGGAAAGAAAGAGCGGGTGATAGATGAGGAGGGAGACGAAGCAATAAAAAGAGAGGAGAGGAAGAATATTATTATGAGACTCTGACTAAACATTGTGGAATCTTCAAATCAAGATCAAGAGAATTTAATCCAAAAATACACAGAAAAACACAATAATTTAGCAAACAAAATACACAAAGACTTTCCTGTAATGATAAAGTCGCCCTAAAATTATACAGTTTTAGCAGACATCCGCTTTCATGCAATTATCCTGCAATTTTGTGTCTTTCCACCTACTAGCCACCAAAATTTGCAGTCCAAGTTGAAGACAACCAAACTTTTTTTATTTACACAACAACCTACACCAAAATGCAATAAAACCTATAACTACGTCTCCCACATTCTGTTGCTCTCCTCCTCCTGGTAGAAACTTCATCCACAAAACTAAAAAAAAGTGAGAGCTAAAAAATCTTGACCCCTGAGCTGAATGAAGAACGCCACAGTTCACCGCTGGAGACGAGGAGAACAGACGACAAAGCGTCGTCCTGCTGTGTGCTCCTTGGCCTCTGCTAGTTATTTATAGCGTGAGGAGGAAAGTTAGCAGCATTTATGAATGAGGAGATTCAATGCTCTGTTAATCAGCACCTGTGACCCTGGAAATCACTGAAATTACTGCAGGTCAACCTGCTGACCCCAATCAACGGGCCTGAAAGAGTCTCGGTCATTCAATTGCACGCACACTGAGCCAGTCTGTCTCAACCAGCCTTGTTACAATTTTTTTGGAGGTGTAACACATTAAAGCATTGTCAGTTAACAAACACTTTCAGAAAACAAGTCAAGGAGCTCTTGTTCAGCCGCACACACACACACACTTTAGTTAAGATTTTCCCCTTGACTTTACTTTCATTAAACTCCTCCTCCTTTACTTATTAGGCTTCAACATTTTCAACATGGTTCAATGACAAGTAAGATTATTTTTTTAACTGACTAAAATGGAAAAAAATTTGAATTTGAGGGTCACAGAAAGATATTCTGTGTGCTCATGTTTGCATAACAGATGTCAGCATGTCAAGCGTTGCACTATAGCTGCATTTAGTATTCCTACAAACCCTTGATTAAGGGTTATTATATTTACCCTGGGTAGGGGTTATTAAGGGTTATTATAATGAAGTGCATTGAAAAACATTGCTCTTTCAGTTGCGGCTCTGACAATTCAATCTCATGACATTTAAAGATTTTGAAAGACCAAACTGCCAAAATCAAAATAATTTCATTAAAATATCAAGTTACAGTATTTATCATGATGGAAATACTGGTTGATATGTTTCTATGTTGTTGCTTTTTGTGGAAAGCAGAGGATTTTGGACAAAAGGTATTAGAAAAAACAATGGACACCGTGCCAGTGTGTCCATTGTTTGCCAGTATGTCATTTCAGAGAACAGAACTGGAAACTCTGGGTAGGAGGCCTGCCAGCAGACTTGGCCTGCATCCTAAAATCGATTCCATCAAACTCCATCCATCTTCCATTTATTTTCTATTTATACAGTATGATTCCTACTCAGGCTGATTTTGTCTCTCCTCTCCTCTCCTCTCCTCTCCTCTCCTCTCCTCTCCTCTCTTCTCTTCTCCTCTCCTCTCTTCTCCTCTTTAATTTCTTCTCCTCTGCTGACTGGCAGTTCTTACCAGATCCGTGGTCACTGCTGCTGCTCTTCTGGCTGAAGGCTCTGAACAGGGAGGTGACGTCTTCTCCCAGGACACTGCTGCAGTTCTCTATGAGGAAGCGGACCAGCTCACACACCTGCGGGGAGAAACATCAGCTGGTTACAGCATGTACACATTCACTTTTCACATAACTTTGCTCCTGCTGCTGACAATTAATTTTCATTGTTATACAGTTGGATGAAGGTGTAGTTCTGTAACTGTTTATGCAGAGCTGCATTTGTTGAGGCAATTCCTCAAGGAAGCAGCCAAAGTTCAGCAGAAATTCAGCAAACATGCAGTTTCCAAGTTTCTACATCTGCACAACACGTAAAGTAAACTTGTGGAACATACAAACACCGGGAATAAACTGCCTCCTGAACACAAACATTTATTATTAGATGTATATATGATGCCATGCTAAAACACTGAAAATAAAACTACTGTATATTGCTCATACTGCAGCTACTGCCTGCTTCATTTTTGTGAAATCATGACCTAAATAACTTTGTGATATCAGTTCAAAAGCTGTCCAAAGTTGTTGTTTTTTTGTGTGCGCCACATATTATCACTCTGAGAAAAGTTTGTGTTCGTTTGTTTGCACTGATGTCGACCTTCCAACTCCTACATGAGTATTTGCATTCCAAACCGACCAAGAAAACATCAAACTCCTTCTCCCCAGTCCTGCATAATGTCCTGATAATAATATGTGACATCATGTATTGGCTTTGATTATTATGCTCAAATGCTTCCACAATGACAGACCAATCTAGTGTGCAGAAGTTTTTGACAGTGACTTTTCTGAAAGCACACCCTTTTATGTTTTCTACGTTATAATATTCATCATCATAAAGAACAAACACCACAAATCACAGCTACAAATGGCTTCCAATAGGAACTGTCTACTGTCAGAGTCGACACTGTGACCAGTTCACATTTTGAAACATGGTGACTGTATTTGGGCTTTATGGGAATTATCAGCCCTCAAATCACATTACTTGGCTAAAACCAACGCCTGTTGGCCTGAAACTAAACAGACCAAATTTACTAAATAGATATGACGTCCTATGACACAAATAGTCTGCTAACAACAAGGCCACTCAGAAACTCCCCAACTGTGGAAATCTGCCTATTGTTTCTCCTGCTGTTGCTCTGCCTCTGTGACACTATGGAAACACAGCGGCACAAACAGACTTTGGGACCTCCTTGTTTGTTTGTTGGGCCAGATGTTGTCTGTTCATATGTTTGTATGGTGGCCATATGCTAGGCATTATATGACTCTTTTCACAGAAGAAGAGTCTGTCTGGTTAAACAGTGCACAACCACAGCAGCCTGGTTGTTTAGCTTGTTAAGTCATTATTGCCTGTTATTAGGCCTTATTTTCTTAAAACAAATCAAAGAATCTGACAAGGAGATGAGATCATCTATCATCATTGTCTTATTCTGTCCTCTTACTGACAGTCCTTTCTACAAAAAACAAGTTGACTATTTACTTGTATCAGACGCAGGTTGAAATGACCTCAGTGCACTGTAGTTTTTTTACGCTTGTTCTAAACAAAAAAAAAAGGCCTAATAATGCACAAAAATTTGGATTAAAATACAGAACATTTTGCAGTTTACTAAAACCATCACAGATGGTCCATTTGCTCTTTTTTCACCTGGCAGATGATGGAAGATGATAGAGGAATTTTCACAGTTATATAACTTAATGACTTCCACAATAGTTTCATTCTAGCAATCCGGTGCAGTTAATCCCTAAAAGTTGTTACCAGAGAGCAAATGCAACATTTTCCTCTTAGTTTTATCTCCTCTACATGTACACTACTTCTTTTCAGACAGCACACGTGCTAATGACTGCTGTATGAAAGCCCTGAGGACACACTTTACTTGGATTATGGGTAATTCTCTGCATGGCTTTCTATGACCGGCACTGACTTACACAACAACCAAATATGAAAGCACCAATGTCACATCTGTTTGTGAAAAGATATTTAAAACAAACTTAAATGACCCTCTCTCATTGCCTCCAACATGCCTGACACCACTAAAGTCTGCAGGTAAATACATACACTGCAACTATGTACATCTGACATTTAACATTTAACTATCCATGTTCATATACCAAGTATTTCAGTATATTGCTTCAGGGAGGGTGAAACTATCCAATTATCTTCTAGAGAAGAAACCTGTTTCTGATTACAGCTAAAATAACTTTACCTTTATACTGTACATTTTTGCTACTATATGTCATATCTGTCTGCAATCAATGCACACTGTGTCCACTGTCTCATTCCTGAACAACAATCACCAAATTCATTAGTCAATGGTGCAAATAACAGTAAGTAGCAATGCTTCTATGTCTAGGTGACTTATAATGGAATTTTCAACACTTGAGTATTATGTGAAGTCCAAACTACATTTTGAAGTATAGTCATTAAAATACCTGAAACTTATGCCTTTATGTCTTTTGACCTGCAAACCCCCAAAACCATGTTTACTGGGGTTCTAATATGGCAGCTTTAACCCAACAAACATTTCTCTAACCTTAATGACAAATAGTTTGTTTGTCATTGCTTTAAAAATGAGCCATATCAGTGTTTTTGTCATCCAAAGCACGTATCTGGCAGGAAGACATAGTTTCACCGGTTCTTAAAAAACATTATAATGACTGTTACGAAAAATAATCACATTGACAGGTTCTTATCTGCACTGCTGTGGTTTAGGTTTGGATTGGTTTATAGGAAACTAAAATGAGTTGGCTAAGGTTAGGGAAAGATAGTGTTGAGATATGAACAGCGGCCTCCGGTGTCAAAGTCAGAAGCTTTGTATATCCAACAAGCCAATCCCCTTCCTGAGAGGTTTTGTTGCGCTTTAATAATAATAAGCTACTTCCACCTTTGTGTCTCACAGATGTTATTCTCACTCAGAAATTCATATAACTGCAAGAGGTCGCTTATGAGGAAAACGTAACGGTTGTTTTAAGTCTTTGGACAAATGCAACTCCAAATCTATAATTACTGAGAAAATCAGTCTTTAGCCATATATGACAGGATTAAATGACTTCCTGTGAAAACAGGACTTTTAGCTAAGTCAGAGTGCTCTAATGACCAAAAATGTTAATTCCTTCCTGGTTTCTACCTGGTAGTCTATTTTTAATTCCAGTTTAGACGGAAAACAGCAGCTAATGCAACAAACACGAAGAAAGTTGGAAAACATGCTTCTTTTTTCTCAAATTCATATATGGATCGACAATTTATTGAGTTGTCCGGTCCAAATAATTAAGGAACGATTGCACATCTCAGTGAAATGGGTGTGTAACAGCTCTTTCTCTTGATTGATGCATTTTTACCTCTTCCTTTCTGTGTCTCCTTTTCACCACTTTCGTTTGTTCCCCTCCTCTTCTCTCTTATGTTTTCCTTTCTACTTCCTTGTGTTGATTCAATGTCTTCTTACTTTCCAACCTGTCTCATCCATTTAGTCCTCCTGCCTCTCGTCAATCACTCATTCAGCATTCCTCGCTGTCTCTCAGAGAGGGCTGCTACGTGACACTGAGCACTGTTAGGATGAGCCTGTGAGCATTTCAGGAGTCTTTCACCCATCCATCCATCAACACCCATTTCAGGACTACACCTTCTTCTTTAACTCAATAGGATGTTATGTTCAACTCTCTCTCAACCATCCAAAAACAGGACAGAAATCAGTCAAGTGCTGTATATCAGTCACAAAATATCTACCTGCAATATAAATGTAGAATGAATGCAGGTTGAGAGTACTTTTTTGCCACAGTTTTACCACTGCAGGACACATGGAGCACATACACTATCTGCATATGTGCGTGGGTGTGTGTGTGTGCGTTCAGAGCTGTTACAGCTGTGTGGTAGTGGGTAATTTGTGAGTATTTCTGAGGTCATCTGTCAACACATACATCCCAGAGTCTGCAAAAAAAAAGTTTTCAAGCTGCTTGTGAGTCACTTTTCTGTTGTTTTCCTGACATTGTTCCACCAATCTGATAAAGTCACTGTCGTAAAGCAAAATAAAAAGCTACACATTCCAAGAGCCAAGCTCAAATGATTTCTCTCTCTGTCTCCATCTTAAATAACACACAAACTATCTAAAAGCTATATTTACCTCAGAAGCTCCTTAACAGCTGCATTTAGCCAAAAACATTTAAATTATATGCTGTATGAAGGAGGGAGGGACACAGCAACTGAACTGAATTGGCTAAAGCTGAGCGTTCACGTGTCTCCAGACAAGGCTGGAAACCAGCCATGACTCGGCCAGGGGCCCAAGCTAGTTTAAATTGGCCCCTGGCTCCGACCGCAAGGAGGGAAATGTCGAAATCTCACTTTGTTATTTTTTTCCCAGAAAAGTTTTTTCCCAGAAAAAGGCCGCCTGTGCTCAGGCCGCACACACAAACAAGCAGTGTGCGAGAGGGAAAGTGTTATCAGGGGAGTATTTGTGAAAGAGATATTTAGGTATTTGTGGGTGTTGAGGTTATTTGTGCTGACAAGTGTGTGTGTGCATGGATTTGTGGGTGCGTGTGTGGGTCTGTGTGTATCTCAGCGAGCATTAAGTTATGCATGTGTAAGTGTGTGAAGAGAGAAAGAAGGGGGTGTTTCAGCTACACAACTTTCCACTAAAACACACACTTGGCCTAAGGATTTTGTAGGAAATTCTTTGCATGTTTTCTCAATGAACCTCAACCACCTCAAGGATACACACACACATACACTAGAAATTTGAAAAGATAAGTAAACCAGCCACCCACAGAGAATGTGTGTAACTCAACAACTGTAACTTTCCAAACTGACCACAAATCAAAAATATTTGTATGCTTTATGTCTATGTGATTTCATGATGGGATCTGATGGATGAGGGGAGATTCCTGGGCTCTGGCTGCAGCTACAGCTGGGGAATTAAGTCATTTCAGGTTAGCTAGGCTGGCCAAGATAGAAGGAAAGATAGAGTAGAGTTGCCTCACTGCTGAGTTGACTTTGGATTTTAAAAAAAACAAACAACAATTAAGGGATGTAGAGGCTTTAACGAGTCAAAAATCAATCACTACTAATACTAGTAGCCACCTCAAGGTCCTTGGATCCAGGTGTCTGGTACAGTCGTTCCATCAGGATACCTTAGTTCATGTGAATCAGTACACAATGCGTATTAAAGGAATGGTTCACCCAAATTAAGAAAAAACATGTCGGAAAGGTTTTCATAGGGACTACTTTCTACCAAATTTAGATTTGTCTGACTCAAGCAGATTTGTGGAGGATGAGATACACTGCCAAAATAAATTATCATTGCAATAAACGTCAGTGTCCCAACTTCACTATTTGTGCTGCTATATGACACCAGAGGTAAGATAGATTTTCTGTTGTTGTAATTTGGATGATCCTACGCTTTAAGGGTGATGGATGGTGAACTTTGTACATACTGTAATATTATATATTTTCCTGTGTGCTTGTGTCTAAGTCAGCATGTGGCTGTAAAGCCTTCTTCTTTCCTGTCAAGTCTTGCTCTAAGCTTGGGGATTTCAAGCTCAGCCGAGTGTAAGAATGTTGTGATTTTAGCTCATGAGTGATTGTCAGTGATAACATGTGAACGTGACTGAGCGTGTGTGTGTGTGTGTGTGAGAGAGAGAGAGAGACTTGGTTAGTCTGTGTGTTACAGCTGTGTGTTAGTGGGTCAGTTCCTGCTCTGAGGTCGGCACTCACATCCACAGGGGAACCTTCAGTCTGCTGACAAATGGCTTCCAGGCTGTATGTGTATGTGTCAGCATGTCCACGTGTGTGTATGAGGGTAGTTGTGTGCGTAAAATCCCAGTTTCTTAGCTGTCTGTCAAACCCTCCTCTGTCTATCTGTCTGATCACATGTGCTTCATACATCACAGTAGCACATACACACACATGCAGAAACACTTTGCTTCTAGAATTCCACTGAAATGTTAAATTCCTCAGAGTATGGCGCACACTGTCTCAACAAGCCGCCCTAACACACACACACACACACACACACACCTGTAGCAGTTCCTCAGGTGTATTCAGGTATAGATCATCTACCAGATCCAAGATTTAACAATTTGCTCAATTTTTCAAAAAAACTAATGTGTGTGTGAGAGTTCCTTCTCACCTTTTTGGTGCCCTCCCCCTCCATCTCGGGGGTGCTGGGCGCCGGGGCCCAAAGCATGCTCGGAGCGATGCAGACGGACAGGTTGAATGCATTCATCTGGTTGTCGTGGGCGTTGCCTTGGATACAGTGCAGCACGGCGATCACATGTCGCAGCAGAAGCAGGTTGTCGGTGGGCAGGAGGCGGAGCAGCCTGAGGGTGATGGAGAAGAAGATGGAAGTGAGAACAGGATGAAGGACGGATGGTAGGAGACGGACAGTCTTAAAACACACACAGTCTTGGTCTTTGGTCTCTGGTTCTCATAGCATGTGTGTGTTGTCATATTAATTATATATATATGTTGTCTCCACAGGAATCGCTCCACGAACATTTTCATTGTTGTTTTCATGTTACTTATATTTTATTTTCCTGAGCAGAAGGAATTTAGTTTGTTGCTTCTGGATCTGGACTGTTGCTCTCTCTGACTTTCTCCTCTCTCTCTCTCTCTCTAGACATAAAAAGGATATAATTAAAGGAAAAACCAACGAAGTGTCTTTAGTAAGGTGTTGAGCAACCACAAGCCTTTCATTTACACTGATTTTTCCTTTCGTCTCTCACCCGTCTGTATAATGAATGTCTGTATGACTTGTTGTGTCTGTGCTTATGATAGACAGACAAAGAGTTACACTTTGTACACTGTTATGACTTTCATTTGAGCAGTAGGATTAGGATTTTAGCATGAACATGTTCCAGGATTTGAAGAGAACGTTCCTACCTATTGACAGCTTGTGTCCTCTCCTCCCCTCCCTCCCCCTCCATCACATCCATCCACTGGTCGTACAGATCCACACACAGCAGGCTGCCCGGAATGTTTCGCAGGAAGTCCTGTATTCAAAAACAGATGAAATGATAATAAAAAGTAAGTAGGAGACAGAGAAAAGCACAAATATGCACCATAATGAGAGTCACAGAGAAGCACTGTTTTCATTGTCCATTATATCAGAATATTCCTTTTTTATATTTTTTGGGGTGGGCAATTTATGCTTTTATTATAAGAACAGTGGAGAAATGTCAGGAATTGAAGGGAGAGAGTGACAGGAGGGGTAATATGAAGCAAAGGTCCGTAGCCAGATTTGAACCACGGACGTTGCAGTTATATGGCATGCATCTTAACCAGTAGGCTACCGGGGCATGTCTGGATTTTTTGATAAATAGTGTTTCCTTTGTATTTTATCATTTAGCTGATAAACAATCAAAACTAAGGCATAATGCCAAAAATACAGAACCTAAAGTGAAGGCTTTGTAATTGTTCACTTCTTAACAGCAGCAAAAAATCCAAAGGCCTTTGATAATGATATAAAACAGAAAAAAACAGCACATTCTACAGTTGAAAAGCTGTTAGGAGCTATTTTTTGTATTTTTACTTAAACAAAAAGAGCAAAACTTGCCACACTGTTGCTCACTGCTTGTTTATTTCATACTTTTCTGTACTTTTTATTCCAATTTTCTACAACCCCAATAAGATATATATCATAAAATTTCTAATATATTTGTCAAAATATTAGAAATAGCTTCACACTATCAACAAAGTCAAAGAAGTTGAAAAGACAACATAAAGACACTATTTTACCATTTAATGTATATTGTTTTATCCTCATCCATGGTGCTGTATTTTTACTTGAGCAGTGACTTGATTACCACTACAACTGAGAATTGTTCATTTTCTGTCAGTGGACTAATCAACCGACAGCAACATTGTTTTTGTAGTAGGCGAGGCTCTCTCCTGTCAGCTGTGCAGAAAACAGGTAGAACACGACAAAGACAGGAGATGAATCCGCTCGCTAAGAAACTGGAATCACCTCAGCTGCTCCCTGGATGCCCGACACTGCAGTGGCTGTTTGGCCTGGATGCTGAACAATGCTGCACCTTGTGTGTGTGACTGGCAGCCTGCCTGGCTGTGCAGAGACAGATTATCCTGTCTGGACTTATGTGACTTTGGAAAAACATCAGTCGTCCCTGCTCTCTGTTGTCTGGTTTCAAACAAGTTTAAGCGGGGCATATCTGAGCGTGGTTGTGTGTGTGTGTGTGTGTTACCTTCAGAACAGCAGCGATGACGAACACAGACTGGTGTGTGATCTCCGGATCCTCTGTCCCTCCATCTAGTCTGTCCCGCAGCTCCCGGCAGGTTTTAGCTCCTGCTGACCGCCTGAAGACGCCTCTGGTGTAGGGCCCCTCCAGGTACAGGAACACCAACATGTCCTGGAGGGAACAGAGGGATTAAGGGTTAAGGACATAAAATCTCTTCAAAGTATCTTTTTATCCGTATTTTTTTTTAAAATTGCTGACATTGGAAAGTTTAGCTTATTTAAACCCTGCTGTTTGGAAGTTAGGGGAAATTGAGATGGTTTGCAGCCTTTAAATTGGGTTTTACTATAAGAAAAGAAGAACTCACTGGAGACCAAACTGAAATGGTTTTTCAAGTACTACAGTTCATTAGATTGTAAGAATATACTGTCTACATAACATCCATTAATAGTGACTCCCGTTACCATATAATGGGTTAAAACAAAACTGACAAATTTGTACTTGCAAATCAGAAATGATACCCTTATTTAGAATATTTTATGTATTCTTTAAAGTACAATATGCTCAACATGCATCCAGCTTGGCTCTTTATAGTGCCAAGCTGGAGCGTATAAATATAGTGTTGAATCTGGACTGCTAATTGAAAAAATGGAATAAATGTTTATTACAGTTTAATCCATTTATCTGACACATACAGTATCATACACTCTTATATGAGCAGGTGGCGATTGCTTCCTCAAACAGTAACAGGAAAAGAATTTGGTATCTAAAATGAATCTATTTCCCCATACCCCTACATCTCCTATACAGTTCACTATCAAGCCCTAAATCATCCTGTGACCCTTCCAGAGTGGGTCCTGACCCCTCCTGCTGGCCTACGTGACCTCCACTCAGCTCACCATGACAGGCTTGGGCAGGCCGTGGTCTGGAGAGCAGACAGAGCTCAGGGGTCGTCCGAACAGCCGGCCCTGAGCGGGAGAGAGTGCGGTCGGGGACAGGGGCAGGCCATCCAGCTGGCTGTTGGAGCCTTTCCAGAAAGGCCAGTTGATCAGAGACCTCTTTCTCTTAAAAGACTTCTGCTGACCCGGCTCTGCAGGGACACAGAAGAGGAAGAGGTGAACTGTGGTTTCAGATGTAATCAAGTTGCTGTTGCTTGAGTAATGCATGTTGAAGTCACTAGAAGGCATTCAGTAGAGTGGAAGGGATTGTTCAACGATTCACCCTATTGCAAAATTTCAGCCTATGTAGCTCTTTATGTAATGTTTTTTTGTTTTTTTTTAGTCTGGGTTGGATTTTCCAAAATAGGATGTAAACTGTTAATAGTCACCCTTTAAGTTCCAGAGGAGACATAACAGGAGAGTTTAAAAGAAAGAAAGACACCAAAAAGCCATTGATTCAGTGTTTGAGAGAAATGTATGCAGACATGCGCTCATGCTTGAGAGCACCGTTTAATTTGAGGTTTGTGTCTGTGTGTAGGTGTTTATCCATGCTTGTGTGTGAAAGCATAGATGTATGTAAGAGCCTCTGTGTGACCTTTAAGGCTAGTGACAGTGTGTTCCTTGTTGAGTGTTTGCTCAGTGGGACTAAGTCACAATGTCTACCTGTGAGGTTTGTGTTTAAGTGTGTCTGCAGGTCTATCATCATGGTATCTGCATGTTCTCTGTGACATAACAGCTCAGTGTGTCTCTGCTGTTGGGAAACTGCATAGTGTGTGTGCATTGATGTACACAGTGATGAGAATCTAAATCAAACATTTACTGTTAAATCTAATCTTATGAAAATGACCCCCAAAAAAGGGAAACATGATTCAAGCTTGTGTTGCCTTCATGGGACATAAAAAATAAGGAATAACTTTAAAAACACTACAGCAGGGTGACTTTCTAACACAAATACCTGCTCTGGACTAATGCCAAAAACACATTAATCGACTTGTCAATCAACAGGTAATTAATCTACAATAATTGTGGTAATCACATATTTATTTAGGTCATTTATCAAGTAAAAATGCTAAACATTAATATTTTTACTTTCTTCATTGTGATGATTTGTTGTTTTTTTATATTTAAGTTTAAAACAGTTGGTCAGACAAAACCAGCAATTTTAAGACTCTGGAACTTGTGATAGACAGAAATGATTGATCAATAAAAAATAACATTAAATACACGTTAAACTACAGTAATATAAAAAATATTTAGAACATTAAATTGATGATGCTAATACTGATTAACTGCAGCACTGTTCTTGATTGCAACTACTGGTGACATCTTAATATTTGCAAATATATGACTTCAGCAAACCTTTTAAAAGGCCATTGTAGTGTGTAGGAACTGTGTAACAATTTAAACTTTCCAACAATCTTGAAATAATAACACTTATTTCATTAAGAGATTGTGATTTGTAACCTAGGGTGGAACTCTCCTAATAAACGAAAGATTCTTTTAGTGGGTGGAGGACCCAGCAGTCCAAAAGGCCCCGCAAAATATGTAGCATACCTCACATAGAAGTCATTATTTAACAATCTGCTGTGGCGTTGTGCCCAAATATGATCTGGAACAAAGTTCAAGAGTAACAAAATTACTGCCCTGCTCTGGCACTTCTCAGCAGGCCTCGCCATCTTTGAAAAAACAAGACCTTACTGTAAATCAGGCATTTCATCATTACAGCTTTCTAGTCAGGGAACATTTTTAGACAGGGGGAATGAGGGAATAGCAACAGACTGGGTGGGCAATGTCTGTCATCCTCCTATAATCATCTGCTAGCGTGTTACAAAACAGGTGCTAGGTACAGTATTTCTCTTCAAGGGCAATAAAGCAAAACGCTAGGCTAGACTAGTTTTGCTAGACCACGAGTCAACCTATTGAGACTTCATACAATATGGTCAAAGTTGGTTTCTTTTCCTAACCTTACTGTTGTTTATTGGTGGATTTTTCTAGATGATGTGGCTCATTGTGGTGATCTGGCTCTGCAGGACATGAAAACTACAGCCAGCAGACTTTCAATGAACCGCCAGGTGCGGTTAAGCTAGTTATGGCTTCCTACAGAGCTACCATTCAATAAACATATACACATTCGTTAGCTTTCGGGTTGGGTGTGAGCCATTAGGCCTCTATATCGGCAGGGCTGGTATGGAGCAGTTATGTAAGATGCTGTTATGCTTGAGGCAAAGGAATCTGAGGCGAAGCTTGTGGTTGGCAAACTGGAGCCTCCTTGACTGGAAAACACACACTTTCTCTCTTCAACTTGTTTCCTGTAATCCCCATCTCCTCCTCCACTGTCCTGTTTCCATCCCGGTTTCTGTATCCGCAGCTTGTCCTCTCTCCTGTCTATAAGTCATCTTGTTTGTCTTCTCCTGCTCATTTTTCTGTCCCTCTCATTTTTGAGGTCCCCTTTTCAGTTTCTCCCTCTGGAAATTCCTCTTACTCTATCTGTTACTGTCTGTTGTTTCTTTTTCCTTCACCTCCGCTGACCTTCAGACATACTCAATAGCTGTGTCATCTCTTTTGACTTTCCATCTTCCTATTCTCACACTCATCCATCCCTTCTGGGGTTTCTTCCCCTTTGTCTGTCTGACGTTTTTCTTATTTTGACACTGCGTCTGTCCTAACCCCTGCTGTAACCCCGTCTCTGCTAAAATCTCCTTTCCCACCGTTCTCATTGATGTATCCTTTTTGTCTCATTAACCTATTGATTCAGAACTAACAGTAAGACTACATGAGTAACAAGAATGAGCACAAAGTGAAACAAATTCCGACAAAGTACTTTCTGTTCTGCATTGATACTTCTGTATACTCATATTTCTTCTTGTGGTTTTATAGAACTTTGGAGGATTAGATTTATGGGTGGATGAATTCTTATAACTGGCCAACCATACACTTGGAAACGTCAAGTCTTGTGGTGATGAAAAAACTTTTCCCTGCTCTTAGTTTGTGAATGGTCCTGAGTGCATAAAGGTATGTGAGCATATGGACACTGTTGACAGTGGTTATTAGTCTGTTGTCTTGTCATATGTGTCAACACAAAATGCTAGACTTTTAATACCAAATGCGGATTTGATTTTCAGTTTGGAAGTTATTTTGCAAATTCATTTTTGGAAGAGACCTTGAAGCTGCAACTTTCCCAGTTTTATCCAAACTAGTGCAAATAAAAAAGAACATTATGGCTGCACAAGACCAGACTTTGAGCTTATGAAAAGCATCAGTCACAAAAAGCATCACAGAACATGGCAAATCTATATTCACTAGTGTTGTTTTGGCTCTTTCTCCCTTTGGTACCTTCAGCTTCCTCTGGTAGCACCATAGATCTTCCAGATTTGTAAAAATGTTGGGCCTCTGAAGGTCAAAGAGCTTTCAGACAGTTACTTCTTACTGCCTCTTTAAGTCAACAACATGCAAAGTTGATTGTGCAGCTTTGATTCTGAAATGTATTTCTTGTGTAATCATGACCGCCAAAGTGTCAAAATCATTTGAAAGGAAAAGGTTCTGACCTTCCAGGGTGAAAGCTAATGCTGTTTAAGGTCTTGACAGTCTTACCTAGAAGTGAAGCCTGCCCCGGGGCAACTTTGCTGGGTTTGAGAATGAACTGGCACTGGGTGTCTGGAGGGAGACACTGGTCCAGCAGCAACACCCCGGGACAATCTGTTGGACTCGTTGGATCTCTGCCTGCTCCTCCTCCCAGTCCTCCACCACTGCTCCCACTATCCCGAATGTGACTCATCTTAATGCTGAAGGGAAATTCGTGGCCTGGAGGAGAGGTCAGGGTCCAGAGGTTAGAGGTCATGGGTCTGGTATGTGCAGTCTGTGAATGTGTCGTGGAGCCAAGGAAAAATCTGATACATATTAGGGCAGAACTAGCACTGTTCAACTATGAATCACCAATCCAGAGTTAGGATGTTAGGAATTCAATGTGAACTACAAAACAAAAGATTATGGTAACAGAACTTCACAGAAAAACCACTGTGATTGAAAACAAAACACTAACTGCTCTGAAATGTTTCCAGATGTTGAGTTTTTGGTGTACCACTAATGCTTGTACAGTAGTGATCCCCCACAGTGGGTATACTGTGTTTGAACAAGAAGGTTTTACAAGTAAAATGACAGGTGGGCTTACCTATGAGAGGATATGGAGGGTCGTCCTTACTGGAGTTCACCCACAACCTGTAGTCTTTAACACAACCCTAGAGATAGAAAAAGAACAGGTTCAACACATTTATTATAAATTTAAAACCTCTTCTGATTCTTCTGCATACCTTACCCACCATACCAGTCAAATGCTGACTGTAGGTCTGTGCTGTTACAGTGGAGATTGATTTGAGTCTCACAACCAGTCACACTTTAGCTAACCAAATTTGTTGGCCAGTTTTGTCAATATTACTGCTGTGAATGCTAATTTCAATTTTTTAAAAAAAAGCTTAACCCATTATCTTTACTCTTGATAGCCCCAAAAATATTCAAATATGTCACAGCCACCCTTGTGGCAGTACAGGCATAGCACTGCTTTGAGCTAAATGCTAACATCAGCATGCTAACATGCCAATAATGTCGACGCTAACATGCTAATGTTTAGCAGTTATGTTTAGCCTACTGTGTTCACCATTTTAGTGTAGAGTGTTAGCATGCTAACATTTGCTAATTAGCACTAAACATAAAGTACACCTGAGGCTAAAGGGAGTGTGTTAGTTTTGCTGGCATCATTAACTTTTTAAGCATTGGATAATTAGAAGTTTTGACCTCATTTTGGTGTTATATCACCACAGATATTACTATTAACACTTTGGACTGTCTAATATTGATACTCTTAGCTAGATGTTCATCAAATGGTTCTGTAAATTAAAACAATATATAACTGTTACACCAGCCTAAAAGCTAACAGACTTGATAGCTACATTAGACAAGTATTTTGACTGAAACTCTTTTAATAACACATTACAGTAGTCATTAGTAGTGAGTATCAACAGTGGTCTCTGTATACTCACTGATATGCCAAACTGCAGCAGAGCCATGCGGATGACATCAGTGGTGCTGTCATTGTTGCTGACCGCAAGGGTCTTGGCCTAGTGGGAAAAAAATTGGAAAGATTATTGAAATATCTTGTTGTGTTATATAAATGGTAGTATTGGTAGGGATGTCATTAATTTAACACTTAGAGATAGATTAAGTGATCCAACATTATTTTTTGTGCTGATGGAGGCAATAAAAATCAGGAAGGAAAGAAGAGAATCTTACATATGCACAATTTCCAATATCCTTTGCAAATATCTTTACTGGAATGGTCTTGGGGTCATCATTCTCTTTTCCCTCATTTATCCGACTGAGTGTATGGGAAAAACAAAGGAAGGAGGTCAGTGTTAGTAATAAAAATATCATTTTAATATATGTTAAGTTTATTTGGCCAATGCAGCACTGTGATAAGGGAGACTGACATTCAGTATGTAAAATATAAAGTAATTTAGCTTATCTGTGAATGAAATATATGCATAAGATATAAAAATATTAGCTATTTATTTACACTGTGATTGTTCTCACTCATGTTGAGCGAGCCTCTATTTAATCACTTCTGTTCCATCCAAATCAAATCCCCCGTAAGGGAAATTGGATTTGCAAGATAAACTTTAAGCAAAACAACAAAAACAAGCCATTACACAAAAGGTAGCAGGG
The DNA here is from genome assembly GCF_963924715.1 of Thunnus thynnus. Taxonomy (NCBI): domain Eukaryota; kingdom Metazoa; phylum Chordata; class Actinopteri; order Scombriformes; family Scombridae; genus Thunnus; species Thunnus thynnus. Next base: position 29,704,958 of record NC_089527.1, on the reverse strand, counting down.
GGTATAACCAAATATTTACCTTTTGATGAGTGCCAACCATTTTTCCTTGTGCTCCTCGGAGCTGAAAAGGAGAGACAAGAGTGATAAAACATAATCAGAGGAAATCATGTTAAAAGCAACTGCCTGTTTTCCTCTGTTATATAACCCTCACTGGCCCAAACCGCAGACTTTGTCGATTGCATTCCTGGTGATATATAATGGATGTGTGTATGCCAGTGAGGCAGGTGCAAATATACAGTGCAGCATGTATGGATGTATTTGGATGTGTGTTGCATATTTGTGCCTGATGTGTGTGAGTGGTTATTTACTGTAGTCTTACTGGGTGGGGTTGGGTTGAGCAGCTTTACGACTGGGAACTGCCTTCACACTTAAAGGTTTATGGATTTTGTGGTTTGCGTGTTCAGTTTTTAGTCCCCTGCTATAATGTATGTCTGCATCTCAGAACATAGTGTACTCTCTCAGAAGTATATTGGGGTGGGATTTTAGAAATATGTTTAGTATGCTTGGCTTGAATAATTCTCATGCAATGCCGATGTACTGAGTGAAATTATTTAAGAGGAAATTAAGGTATATTGAATTGCTCCTATTTGATCAAAATAAGATAATCTTGAAAATAAAACAGTTCTCCTCCCAGGCATTCCTCTGATTGAATGTGAACAACTTATGCTGTGTGTGTGTTTGTGTGTGTGTGTGTGTGTGTGTACCTGAAGGTGGCCACACAGTTGCTCGTGGGCCAGCCCATGACGAAGCTCCTCTCTGGGTTAGTGCTTCCTTCGCACACCTCCTCCATGCAGCTGGCCATCCACATCTCACACACTCGGACTTGGGCCTTCACCTTGAAATGAGTGGGAGACCTGCAGAAAACACAATGTGCTTTATTATACTAGACTAAGGCTCCAACTCATGATTTTCATGATGTTAAATCAATTAATCTAATCAGGTATTTTATTGATAAATCATTTAGTTTGTAAATTGTCTGAAAATATTGGATGTCACAATTTCCCATGGCCCAATGTGACATCTTTAAATTGTTTGTTTGTCTGGCCAACAGTTCAGATACTCAATTTACACTTAACATTTATTTACATTTAACATGTAAAACAGAAAATCCTCACAATTAAGCACCAAATATTTATTTTAATAAATTACTTAATTATCAAAATTGTTGTTTTATTTTGTTTGTTAATTTACTGTCAATCTGCTAATCAATTAATCAACGTTGTTTAAGGATGTAACTAAAAATTATTTTCTTGGTCTTGATCAGTGTTTCCAAAAGCCCAAGGTGATGTCCTCAAATGTCTAGTTTTGTCCCAAATCTACAACCCAGAGATATTCTGTTTATTGTCATAGAGGACTAAAGAAACCAGAAATATTTACATTTGAGAAGCTGGAATCAGAGACTTGGACTTTTGTCTCAAAAATGACTCAAAATGATTATGTGATTATCAAAAAAGTTGTCAATTAATTTAATAGTTGGCGACTAATCGATTAATTCTACAATCAACTGATTCTTTAAAAATGGCTTCAAGGAACATTTAGGAGAAATCTTTGAGACTCCAGAACATTCTGTTTAAAAGCTCACATAAAAAATTGAAGGTCCCTTCTCAAGGAGTTCCACAAGGAACCTACTGGGAGCCCCTGAAGTTGCCATCTTCAAAGAACATATTTCTATAAACCTCTAACATATGGCAATCCTTAGTTAAGAAACACTTAACATAGAAGCAAAATATTAAAAGATTGGGCTATTTTTGGAGTTTAAAAACAGGCATGCTCAGCAGAAGTGTATTTATCCACCACTTCATCTGTGATTATAGATGGAGAAACTCCAAATGCACACATGTGGGACACACACACACACACACACACACTCCCTGCTATTTCAAAGATATGAAGGCACACAAACACACATACACAAAAATGAACTTTTTTTTTCTCCCTCTGCAGTTCCTCTCTGTCAAATACACACATGCAAACACACATTCCTCTAACTCACCCTGTGTTCAGCCACAATGTAATAAAGCCAATTATAGCATATACTCGCTGTGCTGGAAGGGTCAGCTCCACCCACTGGCACATGACTCCCAGGATGGACCACAGAGGTCCCGCTGTGTCTGCACTGAGGGGTGGGTGTGTGTGTGTGTGTGTGTGTGTGTGTGTATGTGCTCGTGTACAGTAAGTACATAAGACACAGAGCAGAAGTACACAGAGCAAAAGTCTGTTTCCGTCTCTGCATGTCTGCGTGTTTGTATGTGTGCATAAGTGCATATATGTGTTTTTGTGGACTTCAAAAATATAAATGTGCTCTTTAGGTTTCTATTTTTGTACATGTGTGTTGCAGTTTGTGCACTGGGTGGGGAGCCCCATACTGTAGGACCAAGGCAGGCCAGTGTGGCTTTGATCTGAGCCAGGCTTCATATGGATTTAATTGGCTGGGAAATAATTATATGCTGGGAGAAATGAGGGAGGGAGACGTGAAGGGAAGGAGAAAGGGAGGGAAAGATAGCAGAAGGATATAGCTCCATGCTCTACAGATTTCTGTTTGCTATCAGTGTTAGAGAAACAACTAGGAACAGATGAAATGTTTCTTCTTCATTTCTCAAATTAGTTTCACTCAGTATTTTTCCTGTTTATGCCTCCCTGTTTCCATTTTATTTCTCCGTCACATACTCAACCACATGAACAGGCATTCCTTTATTTTCTGTCATTTCTCAAAACACACAGAAGGAAACTTACTTGGCCTTGGTGACGAGCAGTGTGTCAGTAAAGAGGAAGAGGTGTCTCTCCTGGGTCTGAAGGCCCGTCTTTAGCTGCGTTTGGGCGTGACCCAGGAACATACGGCCTGGACACTCAGCCAGGAAGGCCTGGACGAGGGGACATGACTCTGGGCTGACTGGCGACAGGCAGCTTTCCCTAGGGGACAAAGCCAAGACAAACACAGGCACACAGAATGAAATACTCTATTGGAGAAAAGGAGAAAAAAAATGGTCAAATTCTCTGCACCTTCCTCAACAACTACTGCAAGATTGCCTTTGAGTGAGGTACTGAGACACTGATTTGTTCAACGTAGCTGCTTAGTGACCAACAGAGGAAAAGTGTGCAGCTCCTGAAATGAATGTGCAGAACAGGCTATCTCAGAAGCATGTGTAATAGTCATAAATGCTGTTAAACTATATACTTTACTTTACGGTAAAACCCTCTGCACATTTACACAATTAAGCACATATAGGCTATTGAATAACTGCAGTATAGTGTTCCAGGACACCTGCTCAAGACACATAAGACACTGGACCTTTCTCTTTCACTTTCAAAGATATTGAGGGATATAAACTGGCAACCCTTTAGTCAGAGCCCAGCTTCTGTAACCTCTAAACTACCTTCCATCAATCCCATTTAGCTGATAGATATTCAATGAAACCTCAAGAATCAAAAACAGTCTCTTAGACTATCTTACCATGACTAGGTGTGAAAGCACATTAGCTCCACAGGATGTAATTGAAAGACAACCCCTTTAATTTGGATTACCACTGGGAAGGTGTTAAGGCATAAAATGTGCCTGCCAACATATGAGGAAACTGGCCCAATGACTGTAAACACTGAAGAATCTATTCATTTAGTGGTCACATGCCAACACTTAGAAGCTGAATCTAATGAGTTGGAGTTATCAGCTAAAGTGAATGCCCAGTTTTAGAAAACATTCATTGGATAAAGAGTGAGAAAAAAAATGACCAAGATCGAGGCTGGGAAAAAATAGCATAATGGAATAATCTTGATTATTTTATCATAATATTTAGCTTCATGCTGGCTACAAAATCGGCCTTATTATTTCCTGCATTTCTTTCACTGAGTCCTCACAGCTACAAGCGCACACATAATCAAGCATTGTCAGTAGAATAAATATTAGACTTTTGGACCTGCAGTACAAATGTTTGGCTACAAAACACCTACGATGTTGCATAAGCTTGTTGGGTGAATGTGTTAGATATTATTTGCATGTTTTGGAGCAGCACAAAGATGGCTCTGTTAACTTAAACAGTTAGAAACGACTGACATGGAATTATAGCAGCTGCTGCTAACATCAATGGCACCTCTACTAATATGAGGTACACTGAATGAAAACCTGGTTTGTCTTGTTTTATATTGTATTTTGTCGTATCTTTCTTTTTTTCTTCTTTTTTCTTTTCTCCCTCCTTTAAGTACTTCGTCATCAACATTTTGAGAAGGCCCATTAGGGAAAAATCCCATTGGCTTGCTAGTGACAAAAATTTCATCTTTTTTAGGTTAAAATTGTCTATCTAGTATGTTTCCCTACTGTCAATATGTGCCACTGACTGATGGACAGATGAAAACAGGGGAAATTTGAGAGGAAGAGGAAATTGTTTGCGGGCTCCATCCTTTCCTGTTTACCTTTCACTACTAGATAAAAGACCTAAATCTCCACTTACACACATCTACTATCTCTGTCTCTGCCTTTCTGTGTCTCTTTCATGTACACAAACATGCAACCACATTTTCTGCTCTCTCACGCATATACACACCCACGTCTTAACATCTACTTTTCAGTAGATTCTTCTTTTCATTCTTTGTCTTACACATTGTTGATACATACAAGCACACACACACACAAAAACTTACACAAACTCCTTCAACAAAGCACCTAGTAGTTGTTGATGTCTTGCTGAGAAGACAGAGAAACTTGGACTGGAGCTCTCCTCTTTCTATCATACACTAAAATCCTTCCAGCTACATTGCGTAAGTGATTGGTTACGTAATTAATTAACGATGAACAGACGACTACGCTGGAGTGCTTCGCTCTTTGTCTGTCTTTGTGTGTCATCCAAAACTAAGTCCAAAGCAGAGCGAGTGAATTCGATTAAAAGCAATGAATGTAGCTAATTAAGCGCTGATGCTCGATGGGACACGATGCCCTGAGGGAGACTGGGAACTGAAGACTCACTGAAAGTGTGAACAATGGGAGAACGGGCATCCCATTTTTTTGTTCAACAATACTTATAAAGGACATGACACTATGTTGCTATAACAAACACAGAATCAGTTTTTGTTCCTGGAAAAAAGAAAAAACTTTCCATGCCGTATACTGTGAAATGATTTTTTTATCCCCCTTTGAAAACATTTACATAACTCATGGACTCTCCCGCTGCTATAAATTAGGCGTTTCTTTCTTTCTTTCTTCCTTTGTTAGGGAGAAGGAATGTGAATCTTCAAATCGGGTGTCAGCTCCTCCACCACGGTGTCAGTCTGTGGAAAGCCTGCATATTTTCTTCTACTCCAAAGAAGTTAATAAAGTTCAGAATAAGTCTTCTCTGTCCTTGGCACGTGACGGACCCAGCTACTGGGTTTCTCAACCTGCTCTCTTAATGTCATGTCAGATGATACTGCAGGAGGACAGCACACAGGTTAAAGAACACTGCAGAGGGACGTTGGGAGGATTTGCAGGTTCCTTGATTAAGTTCAACTGGGATTAACACCATTACAGAGAATAAGTGTCATAAGTTCCCATTGTCAACTGCACACATCCTCCTCTGTTCCTATTATCCACACAGATCCGGGAATGTTCCTGTCAGAAGAGCCCCCCTCTAACCCTTCCCACCCCCCACCCCCGACACACACACACACGCATGGACGAACCTTCATGTAAAGCCCCTTTCACATCCCGCCACCACAAAAAAGACAACATTTTCGGTATTCACCACACATCCCTCCCTCCTGAATGTAAGATTGACAGCTGAGCCGCCTGTCTTTTGAATCTGATGGATGTGCAGCTAATGGCTCCATTGTACATCATGTGATGTTGATAAATTGAGAGCTCAGCCCGCCTGCGCATACATGGCCACCTTTGTTCGGGCTTGGCACCGTGGGGAGAACTGTTGACTTTTGGGAACACAATAAGGGACCGGTGTACAATGAACCACAAAACACAGCATACTAATGTCCCATGTCCCAGCACAAATATTTAGGCAGCACTGGGTGAGATTTGTATATAAAGGTCAACATATTTTATCAGCCTAAATCACAAAGTACAGCTAAAATCTCAAATTTGTCCCAGAAGGCTTTCTTATCTGTGCAGCATTAAACCCAATTTAACTTTACACCCTTGACTAGAAGTTGAATTACAACAAGGATCTTATACATTGTCAAGGGCAGACTGTAGGTTTTGTTACAGAAATGGGGAATACAATGTAGTCAGTCGTTCTTCAGCTACAATGTGAATGCTATTTACTTGGTATGCATTCATGTCAACCTCACTAATGACAGAAAATGATTATCAAGCTTTCTATAATAAGGGTACTCTAACAAATGTAGGATTTTTGACAAATATGCTCAATTATATAAAAGAAATAAGGCATAATTTTCAAAGCGGGATAATAGCATTGAACTTTCCAACTAGTTTCCCAATCAAGTTTTTTTGGCCCTCAATCCCAATCCAAGTCCTTTATTAATGGATATCTAGTGATACAAAGTCCAATCTAATACTTATATTAAATTTATGTGCTTAAATTATTGATATGATGTGAATGATCAGCTAGAGAGAAGACATACCTCTCTGATGGAATTGTTGGAGCTTCAAAGACACTTGCAATTGTACGCTGGTGTTACAGTTGATTCTCACAAATTTTCTTTGGCTGAAAGCAGACACCGGTTGCAAAGTGCACTTAACCAGACAACAGAAGTTAAATTTTGGCCTGTCATCAAGTTACTCACAGAATTTACTTAAATTAGCGATAGCTGATATGATTCGCTGCCAGTGACGTCATTTTAATCAGTGAAAACAACAGTCAGAGACAGTACTGACAGGTGCTGCCAACATTTCAGGGGCATTCACTTTTTTACTTCCAAATTGTGAGTTCAGATAACCTGGTCAAACTGTTGGCTTGTCTACAACCTGTCTGACGGTCTGACTTCAATGACGTCAATAGCAATGTCAGCCAGTTCACAGATCTCAGCAATTACTAGTGGGATTTTATCATGACTAATAGAAAGGTTGGTAAAAGCTACAAAATAAGAAACAAGTTGTAATAAACTGTAATTATCCTTTAATTGTAAGTGGATAACAGAGAAAAGTGTCATCACTGAGTGAGACACTGTTCACTTGTTGTTACTTGCCAAAAATGAAACTCCAGTAACAGAAAGAGATGGAGCGAAACTAAAGCACAGCAGCATCAGCAGTGAGCTGCATCATTCATGTGGCGCATCTGACACATCCTGTTGCATTACTTCTGGTTTGTGCAGCAATTACACACACATACACGCACATATCATTAACTGAGTCCTTATGTCATGCAGGCTGGGACGGGAAAGATAAGTTAAATCATGGACACAACCATAATCGACATGCACACACACACACACACACACACACACACACACACCTTTAAGTGCACACCCTGAGGACAACAGCTGGACAAACAGCTGTAACTTTCTCTTTCTCCTCTCCCTCTCCCTGTTTATCTTTTCTTTCATTTCTTTGCTGACATTCTTTCACTTTGTTCTGCTGGTATCTCTTCTGACATTACTCATCCAACTATTTTTTCTCCATTTCAGTTTCAGTTTCATCTAGTCTTTGAAATAACCTCATTGCACTCAGTAGCTTAACTAATGGCCTCATTATTTTACATCCCCCATCCACACCCTTCCTGTGACTGCAGTACAACAGCGTAACATCACCTCAGCTGTCAGATGTTCGACACTGATCGAGCAGACTGGCTCCCTCAGGGAAGCAATGACACACACTTATGTAACTCTGTCCCTCTGCTCAGCTTTATTAATAACCTGAGAGGGACTGTGTGTGTGTGTGTTTATATGTGTTTCTGATCCCCATCAGCAGACTCGTTTCTGTTTTCTGTATCACAAGTTTGTCTGTGGCTGATCTGATTGGCCTCTAGAAACAAATTTGACTTCTCTAAAAGCCACCGACATGCTTCCGATTTTATGGTAACAGTCTAGACAAACTGAATGAACAAAAGCCTTCAGCTTGCTCTTGTGTTTCTTCCACAACATCTCAACTCTGACTTCACTGAAGTTCAGTGAAGGTGTGTGCGTCTGTGTGGGAGTGTGTGTGTGTAATCTGTTTAAAAAGAATGACATCACCAGTTGCTTGACCTCTTTCTCTTAGATAATGGCCATCCACACAAGCAGCAACTGACTAGTCAATGTGTGTGTGTGTGTGTGTGTGTGTGTGTGTGTGTGTGTGTGCACGTGTGTGGGTGTGTGCGCGCATGGGAGAAGGAGACAGACAGAAAAATAAAGAGAGAGTAAGTGTCTGCCAACATGCAGATTAAAGAAGACGTCATTTTGTACAAACACACACCAGTCTGTGCCATCTCCTGAATCCATACTGGCAGCTTTTGTTCAGTGCTGCAATAAAAGTGCAGTATACATAAAAACAGAGAGATTCCACATGGGCTACATTTGTGAATTACACTCCAATTATTGGTAACTAATTAAAAATGACTTCTATATACAGAAGTATATACTACTAAATAAGTATACTGACAAATTACCTGACTTATCCTCTTAGAAGTGCTGTATCACCACATGACGGCTTTCCTGTTTACTGGAAATCCTCTACACCGTTAGTGACACTTTTATATTTGTGTTTATGTATGTCTTTGCGGAAGAATGGTGTTCCCCATTTCACAGGCGAGTAACTGAGTGATTTTAATCTGATGATTTGCCATGAGCCAGGATGTTTCTATTCTTTGAAGCTGGTTTAAAATGTATCTGGTGCTGTTTACAGAACATCAATTACTTGAGCTCAAACCTGCAAAAGTTCCAGCTCATTCATGCTTGTTGAAAAGCTGCCTGCTGCTGCTGGAAATGGGCTTAATGAGAGTGAGAGTTTGCAGGGTGTAAAACCAAAACAATGAGCTGAAAGAGGCTAAAATGTTCCTAACAGCTGAGGGCAGCTGTCAAGTAATTTGATCCATTGTTACAATTTTTAAAAAAATGTATAACAGACAAAAAAAGCACACACTACAGAAACTCCCAACTTCTTTGGTCCAACAATGATGTCATAGTTCTTCTCACTGTTTGACTGACAGGTGACCGCTGGATGTGCTGAGACACTAAAGCAAAGACCATCAAGCAGGCTACCAGATCTTTAAAATCTAATGGATGGCCTCACAACTTTTTTTCTCCTTCTGTCTCCTCCCTGTTTCCGTGTGACTCACCTCACCCTGAACTGACTCTGGTTGCACCTGATTTCCATAGGCAAACTATAATGTCATCGCTGGGTGCAAACTCAAACAATGCTCTCTATACAGGCAAAGGTAACACACACACACACACACACACACAGAGGATGAGGTCAGACTAGTGAAACTCTTCCCTTTTTTTTCAGTCTGTAAAAGAGAAGTGACCAGAGGCTGTCAGCCATGATATCCTTAGCAGAACTCATTATCAAAACCAGGAAATGTCTTTTGCATGATGTCTGATTTCGTGGACCAAATTTCCTCAAACAAAGAGGAAGAAAATTAACAAAATTACCCAAAATAAGGACATTTTTTCTCTTTTTCCAATAGCATCTTACAGATTAGGACTCTGACTTCAGTTTGAGATTAAATTTACAGTTGTGTAAATACAGTCACATCTTAACAAGTATATTAATACAAGCTTGTGCAGAAGAAGAAGGATGGACAAAGTGACAACGTTTGTGTACAGTACTATACGTGTGCAAAAAAAAAAATGAATGAAGAGACAAAGTGTGTACACGTATGCAAGTGCATTAGGTGGTTAACATACTGTATGTGTGAGTGCTTGACTGTACATATCTGCATGCAGGTGTGTGTATTTACAGTCAGGTTGTTTTTGGATTAGGTGTGTGTGTCACTTTGTGATGACACTGTGGCTGGTAGTGAGTGAGAGTGCGAGGTCAGGAATGTCAGCCAATCGTATGTTTTTATGCTTTATGGTGCAACCACCTTCCTCCCTGCAGTATAGATTTCATTGCATGGTTTAAACCCATGAAACCCTGCACTGTGAGCCTGAGGGCTAAAAGATGAGGTTATACTTCTGGATGATTTATAACAGTGTGTATGTGTGTGTGTGGAAGTGATGTAAGTGGCTGAGATAAAGGCCAGAGAGCCTTTCAGCGCCTCGTGTCCTGATGGGAAAGACAGGACAGAGGGAGCAAAAGAAGGAGTCACCCCACAGATTGAGGGAATGACTACTATGTGATTTTACAGTATAATATTTCTTCGGAAAAAGTTGCACAGCTACAGTAACAACAGTACACACAGTATGTTAGTTACTTTCCTCCCCTTGTAATAATACCTGAGCCAGTGCGATTTACATGGATAAATAGCACAGGAGTGTTGCAATGATGAGTAAGCCACAGCCAAGTATTGTTGGCAGGAACTCATGTGTCCATTATAACTGTATTAATGGGACTTTTGGGTGTTATGCCTATTAGACTACAGCTACCAAAGCTTAGAGATGGTCTAAAAAGCTTTAACCATACAAAAATGCATACAAGAAAGAAAAGTAACTGCCTGTTTCCAAAAAATGATGAGAAGAAATGAAAGTGTGCATTGTAGGAAATTCACAACAATCACCATCAGCTGTGACCTTTCACATTTCTGAGCCACCTGACCGCTATTATTTCCCATCTCTCCCCTGGTATTACCCCCTGTACACACATATCCACATCCGGACATCAATGAACACCTCACACACTCACTGACATGGGAGGTGTTGACCTCAGGTGACATCTACTGGCCCCCACACTTCCTGATGAGAGGTCAAAGGTTAAGGGTGACAGCTGAGAGTGTCAAGCCCTGGCTCCGTCCCTCGCAAGACTTGTCAGACACACACACACACACTGGTCAGACTAAGCGACTCTGTCAGTCAGCCTCTATTTGTCTTTCGCTCAATAGTCTGCCTGTCTCTGCCTTTGTCTGTGCCTGAAAACAGAATATGTGAGTTGTCTTTTTAACTTTCTCTTGCACACACACACACACACACTGCCCCGAGAGCAATGACCTATTTAACAGTGTTGAGTGCTTTGCTCAAACCGGTCTAAATGGTCCAATTTCACAGTTCGTGCTGCAGCCCAGCCTGATCTCCCTCTGCAAACAGCTACAGACACCAGTAACTGCCATCAGCATGCACACACATCATAAACATGCCACGTCAAATCTCATCACCAGGCATTTGCATCCAGAAAGACCTCCATGGCATTCCTAAAGGAATCCTAATAACACTTCCGTGTCACATTGTTGATTCAACTTCAAGTTTGGTTTTCTGTAATAAGTGTTAAAGGTTCATGCATTGCCCTCAATCACTTAGCACTGGCAACAACTTGAACACAGTATACAAGACTGGGCAAGCAAAGACTCTAGTAAACAAATACTCTCCCCAAGTGGTTTGTAATGACTTATTTCCGACCCTGTTAAAGGAAGAGGAAGGGATTTGTACGATACAAGGGTGATGAAACGTCTGATAGCTCTAGGAGAGGTACAGTAAGCATTTAAGCCCCCTCTAAGCCATGAATGAGTTTTAGTTTTGATGTTTGAAAAGCATTTACAGCAATGCGGGAGAAATGTCTGAGACTTGTGAAAACATCCACTCAAGTCAGTTTAAAACATTTTTTTTTTTCATTTTGTAATCTGTATTTGTCCAGAGACAGTGTAACCCTCGGGGCTGCATAGAGAGGAAGCACAACCTCCCACTTCTGCTCTCTTTCTACATCAGATTTTCCAGCCAGTCTGGTGATTTTAACCTGCAGCCTGTTTCCTCTCTAATCTCTGTGCTATCACTGCTATAATTCCCCGGGTCAGTGTTTCTGGGCTGAATCACTGAGAGAACGCTAATGGGTTCCTCACTTTTCATTTGTCATCTGAGATCATCACAAATGTTGGAAAGTTATTAATAAAGGCGTCTTTGAACAATCTTCAAAAAAAAAAATGTTGGTAAATGAATATTGGTCCAGATGTTCTGCAGCAATGAAGAAGTGTTAAGTGAAAAGACACAAGTGTCATGCTGGCGGAGGATATAAACCACCAAAAGGGATTTCACAACCTTGCAACACACTAAAGTCACTAAAGTTAAAACACATAAACACTTTATTAAGTATGCCTCATTAGCGACAGGCTACAGAAGTTAACACAGAACAAGGAAGAAACTGGTAAACAACAAACTACAAATTCCCCTGAAAGCATGCAGTAAAACTTGCATAACGAGGTTAAACTCTCTTCCAGTGATGCACTCTGCAGCAGCTACATCTGTAAAGCCAAATCTTCGCTCCATTGAGGAACTACAGGCCAACAATGATTTCAGTACCAAAGCAGCACTTTCATTTGGAAGCAGACTGGGTGTGTGTGTGTGTGTGTGTGTGTGTGTGTGTGTGTGTTTGCTCATACCTGGATGTGCTTTTCGATCTGGTAAGTGCTTTGCTGATGACCAGTGAGGGAGCCGACTGTCGTCTCTGGGCCAAGGTCTTCATCTTCTACACAGTCAGAGAAAGAGAGAAGAGATGGGTCAACGCAAGTGCTGACTGAAGGTTTGCACCATTTGACATTCCATGACAAATAACATAATTGTTATGGAGAAGGAGACAAATTGCAAATAACACAGTCGGCACTCATGGAGGCTGGCTGTTGGCTGTGGTCAGTACAGGAAATACAGGCTGAGAGAGAAACAAAACTCCAGTAATGTGTGTGACTGTGTTTGTATGTCAGGAAGGGGGAGGAGGAGGAGGGGGGGATAAAAAGAAAAAGAGAAGTGCCAGCAGTAAACAGGGAAAAGAGGAAGTGAGCTAAATGGTTAAAGATGGACGCTGCCAGTAGAATAAGTAACAGAGGGAGACTGAAGTGGTGAAAAAGAAGTGAAATATGTTTTCTGGCTGTTGCACAATATTTATGATCCTTCATATATTCTCACTGTAACATGATAAACTGTAAGCTCCCTCACTAAAATATGAGAGGAATCTCTGTGGCCACTGCAGCTATTTCATTTAACCCTAATCTATTTAAAACATACCAAAATCATGTGATCTGCTCCCCCACCAACGCCCCCCACACACATACCCTCCCAACATACACAACAGTCATTCAGTCAGGGAAACTTTTTTTTTTAATTCAATAGCACAGACAGAAATGAAATTAGACTTTGCTTCCTAAATTAATTTTATGATGACTTATGGTAACCTTCCTCACCTCAAGAATTTAAACTGTGTATCGAAAGAGGAATTTGACTCACGTTCAAATCACCAGATGCTTTACGCTGTATTTGAAATTTCGATGCCACTGTGACAAACCTGACCTAAACTGAACCGCTCTTCAGGCTGACGAAGTGGTTGGCAAATTTCTGAGGAATTAGGCTCAAAGGCTACAGTAACATTCGTAAAGTGACATGTTTGTTCTTCCTGCAGGTGTGAGGTGATTGACAGGACGCATGCAGCGTTGATATAAAAACACTCCGCCTGGCATGATGAAATAACAATGAGGCTTCTTGTGAAAAAGAAAAACTAGCCCTTATGTCTCAAATTATGCTGACTGTGCGCAGAAACCAAAAAGAAAGGCGAGGCTGTTGGCACTAACTTAAAAAGAAAACATCAATGTTAGGTTACTGTGCTGTATGAAGACAGATTGCATAGTACAGAATGCATGCATGCGTGTTATGCATTCATCTGCCATGCATGCCAAGTGCATCTCAAATTGACCATCAATCTTTTGACACAAACAATCTCCTGAGACAAACTCCTGAATAAAGGGAGGTATGTGGAAATTCGACATTCACGGACTTTCTCAGTAAGTGATGATAAAGCACAGCTCCAGTTTCAAAAAAACTTCTCTTCAAAGCTAAGGAGAGAGCAAAACTTTCCAAAACAGGCCAAAGAGCAGCAGCTGCTCAGAAAAAACAACCGCAGCAGCAACATCTGTAGATGTGTGAAACAACATTTTAACATCACAGAAAGGAATTACATACAATATTACATGTCGTAAATTCCAAAAAACATGCAACTCTATTGGAATGTGTTGTGAGTGAAAATATTTGCAAATATTGGAGGATTGCAGCATATCAGTATCCACATAAATTACATGACACGGAATATTATCTATAGCGAATTGCTGTATGACTCCAAACCATCATGCATTGATTTTAAAGTTACTCTGTAGCCAAGTTTACACAGTGAATAGATCAAGGTTGGTTAGGTGAATAAGTCATTACAACTCCATTACAAGCTTCTTGTCAAGGAGCTGCTCAACCTCACACTGTTTTCACTTCATTTTCTTTCTTGCATCATTCAGCATAAAAAGCATAATCATCAGAAAAGGCTCATCCGTGGATATCACTGGTTTTGTGTGTGTTAGCGGTCGTCTGAGTCATGATCATCCAACAGATTTCATGGTTTACCTTGTTTGTTAATTTTTCCTTGTTGCATTTTTTGGCCTGTCTGGAAGATGCGGCTCCAACCTTTTTAAAGAAGCGCTGGAGGGGGGCGCTGTTTACTACAAGATCTCTGATGAGCTGCTGAGGAATCACCTCCTCTATCTACTGTAACAGTGTCAATGACCTAATCTGGAGTCAAAAGAATACAAGAATTAAATTACAGTCTTGTAATCTGCATTTACATGAAAGTCGGAAGTGAAGGATCTCATCAGATTCATCTAAATATATATTTTTCCATTTTTTTAATTATTAATAATAATATTATTATCATTATCCTTGTTGCTTTGTTTTGTGTTATGAGTGAAGAATGAGCGCAGGAATCTTTCCTGTGTTTGCGTGGTGACTCCAGTTAGTCTGATTAACAAATAATCGCTATCAGCAAATGATCCTCTTCTGTTATGTGGTGAACTTTTCGACTGCTCAGCTCTGCTAAACTCTCCTTTATTCAAAAAACCCACAAACCAACCGGAGATCAGTCAGATCTAAACTGGAATGCGCTGATTTTAACGGGTTTTTTTTTCTTAGTTAAAAATCTGTTTAATGAAGTCAGAATAAAGTAACCTAACAACCTAAACAACATGCAACAGACTGTCTACTTAAAAAAATAGTTTTCAGTCAGATAAATGTCTGTTCGTTAAAACACAACCCAGTCAGAGCCACACCGGAGCTCTCACCAACAACTTCATCATTATCCAGTCAAAAAACTCACTGACTTGGATGCCAAACAACTGCAGGTTTAGAAGAACATTGACGAAAAAATAACAATTTAATCCAATAACAAATGATAGGAAAGCATGTCATTAAAGCAAATAATATGGAGATTTTATAAGGGAAAATGTCTTTTCTATTCAGTCTTCACTCCTGAAATATAAACACCAGACTACCATAAATCCTTGTAAGAAATTATTGGACTATGACACTGCCACCGTAAAATACCAGGTTCACACCTTATGGGAGTGTAATTGGAATAAACTAATTTATCCTTAATGAGCGCACCGGGCTACTCACTGCGCTGAAACGCGCGCGTCAGGGCGCAAACTGTGTCCAGAGTCAATACTCCAGCAGCAGCAACAGTCCGACAGAGAAACGTCACTGGTACCTTTTTATTGTCGGGAAGCGCCTTGCTCTCTCCAGTCAGAGAGTCGGACCTGTTCTGTCCCATCGTCCCCTGCTGCGGTGACATGGTTTCCATCAAGGCTGTATAGATCCACGGGCCGGAGCGCACCGACTGTATATTCCCATCATACGAGTATCCAAAGTTTATCCGGCGGAGAGCAGGGCACGAGCCCGAGGAGAGTCCATGATGGAGAGGAGTTGATCCAGAGGAAGAGGAGGTGAAGCGTGCGTACTGTGCTCCTCACTGTGACTGTCTCTGTCCGAGCGCTGTTTGTTCTGAGCGCCGCGACTCCGGTCCGCCTCTACACACACTAATGTTGTAAAGTCAGCGGTGATGAAACACGCAACATCCGCTCTGACTTTTCAAAACAAACTAGTGTTTATGAAACGGACATTGACGTTTGTAGGTGTCATGCAAAGTTAACATGAAGAATACAAAGTGAAGATAAACGGGGAAGATTATTGATCAATGTTTGTAGTGTTTTTGGACTCATATAAAAGTGATTACACCTCTCAATGTTGTGAACACATAAGTTCAATATGAAGTTTGCCTGAACAATGTATTCATGCCATTTAAAAAAAAAAAAGAGGAGCAGGATATAACAAATGGCAGATTTACTATCAAATCTCTTCATTATGCTTTTAGAAGTAATAGCTTGTAAGACTATAAAAAGAGAAACACTCATCCCCGAGCGGAGACTGGAATATAGAGCCTCAAAATTATGTGCGCCTTTATAATTTTGCTACAAAGGCATAGCAATAAAAAACCTGCAAAAAATAAAAACTAACTAGCAACAACAAGAAAGTCTATCATTTCTGCTTGTGATTTTTATAATGTTTGCAAGATGTTGGCACATTTATATATGGTGTGATGTTTGTTAGTGGTGCTTTGTGCTGAGTGAATTCTGATGGATTGAGTTGTTGCACGGTAATAATAAAATGACTGCAAGAGCTAAAATAAATGTAAGATTCTACTTATACTATATACTATACTATATATACTATATACTATATACTATACTATATATCTATATACTATATACTATACTATATATACTATATACTATATACTATACTATATATCTATATACTATATACTATATATCTATATACTATATACTATATATCTACTATATATATCTTGCTCAGTCACCACCTGTTGAAGAGTTTCAGACTGTTTGCTGTCTGTGGAAATGAATAATAATCTGTACCTCATAATACTTCACAGCCATTACTGTTGATTGTGAACCTGACCAAACACACTACACGCGACACCATGATCGTCTTTTTATCCATCGTGTCAAATTTGCCCCTATTATTTTGAAGCCAGAACCAACTTCTGGTCTTGACTTGATCTGCACGTCTTGACACACCTCCTGTATCTAAAAGCATGCTTTGGTTTGACTCTTGAGCTTGTCGGTTTACCTACTTGTGCGTGTTTTTATGTGAAGGGCCCATCATATGTTTTCCTTGTCTGGCACTCAGAGCCATATAGAAGCTGACTGTTCTCATACTAGAGGAAAGCGGTTTGCAGAGGGTCCAGGCCAGGTGTAAGAATGCATACTCAGGGCCAAGAATAACATGACTGATGAGGAGGAATGTCCACAGTATTTTTTTTGTACATAGCCATGACGCATGACACATTTGCCTTTTAGTTACAGTATACCTCACTGTAGGGAAACTGGGTGGGAGTGTTTACTTTCAAATGTCTGGCGATCGGAGGGCGCAAACTCCATCAAAATTGAAGTTAATGAAGATCTGTTGATCCCGCGAACTCAGTTTTAGGATTTGGGGTTAAATCTCTATGTCCACTGGTTTCACAGTTCAGACTTAAATGTTAACCTGGAAGTGGACAACTACGAAAATCAACATTTCTTTAAATCTATTCACGAGATTTCACGATGTCTTGTTAACAGACAGAGAGATGAGGCTGCGTTTGTGTGTCTGATTGTCTAATACTGCAAAAATGCTCCAAATTTTTAAAAGTATCCACTTAAGTGGATCATTTTCCACAGCCTATTGCAGATCATTGTCTCCTCTGCACAAACACAAAGGTATGCAACAATTGTTCCATCTTATCAGTCCCCTGAAAAGTGGCATGCATATGATGATAAGAACATTGACAGTGCTCGGTCATCCCCTTTGATCATATCACAAGCTGCATGTGCCAGCAGCCAGCGAATACTGATGGGGCTTCAGTCTGCAGAACGGCTTCAAATGTTGTTTCACAGAAAACTACATTCCTTCACTCTGCAACTAAATCATCCTTTTAATCGAGGGTCCAGCGTGGCCAAGTCACATTTGCTCTTGAACTGAAATTGCACTTCACGTTCCCTGGATTTTAGGGTGAAATGACTGTTTTTCTTTCCTGCTGTTTGTCAGGAGTAGCCTATCTGGAGGGATCCAAAGCAAAAAGCAAGACTAAATTAAGGGTGTGTCAGAGCTGTGGTTGGAAACGCCACCGCTTGACCATGACTGCCACTGCACTGCACTGTTTGGTTTCTAGCTCCTAAATGTTCCACTCTGTCACTGAAAGACGCCGGGTTGCGACAGTAAAAACTGTATATGGGTTTTCTCTCAGTATCCATAGCAAAACAACACATCTCTCCTTGATAAGTTAAAACCACACCTCTCTGTCTGACTGCAGCCAAATACTGACAGATTCTAACAGATTCTCCTCAAACCTGAACCAAGCAACTGACTCCAGGTCAGGGAATGATGACAAGTCTAATCTGCACTGGTGATTCACCCTTAAATAAAAGTCAGACAATCAATATGTGCCCTCGTGAATATCATCTGACATTTCCTTTTAAGTGTGTCTGAAAGGGAATGTCTCCGTCATGCCCTGGGAGTCTGGCTTTTGAAAACCTGAAGCCGAGGAGAGTATCAACTTGGACGGCAAACAGCCAATTCCAGGGAGACAGAATGAGCTGGAGTGTGTCCAGAGCTCTGACAGGAGCTCTACATTCAACATGAAGGCTGTATTCTTGCCTGTGTATGGTTGAGGTGTTAGGGTTGCACTTTGCACTGCAAACACACACACATACATACACTTCCATGCACACACACACACACAGCCTATACATAGCTGAGTATCTATTTAAAGAGCACTCTGCCCTCCCTCCTTTGAAAACAAACACGCTCATGTATGGGGAGGTTGAGGAGAGGCCGCAAGGGTGTGATGAGCAGTTTTAGAGGTTCTAGTGGATAGCTGGATGATGGATGGATGCATCGAGAGAGAGATGGATGGATGTGTGACGGATGAGATGTTTCAAGCAGAGAGGGAGATGCCGTGATCCAAAACAGCATCCGCCAAACCCAGTTTGGAGGCCTCCACCTCCATCACCGCTGCCACAGCTACTTTAAGAAGTCAGACGTCCACGTCGCCTGCCAAAAATAAAGAGCCACTGTTTCCTTTTTTTCTCCTATAAATCTGAACAGCATAATCCCGAGGTTTCTGGGCGACAAATGTTTGAGGTATGTACAAATTCAGGAAAAAATTACATCTATTCAGGAAATAAAATGTTTTTCTGTGTTCTAATTCTGGGATGTTTGTTAGATCTTATCTTTGTGTGGAAAAAGGTGTGGGGGGGGGAAACGCCTCTCCACACCTGCAACCCCTGCACCAGGCTAGCACGTTCACCCTGCAGTCTGTCCACTGTGCGCACACAGACCAGACTGATATCAAGCCTCCATCAAATTTCCCAGACAGAACATTACTGAGATAAGTAATTGTAATGTAATTACTGCATTTCAAATAGGAAAGCCTTACACATATTACTGAAAACAGTCAACACATTGCTGGCCTTCCAAAAGCATTAGAAAATTTCCAAAAATGATCCACATGACTGTTTTCTGCCACCTCAGTGGTTAAGGATTGGTTAAGTTTAGGCATATAAAACTACTGGGTAGCGGTTAGGAAAAATTTTGATCATTATTAAAAGGAACCAACATTGCTTTTCGAGATGCAAACTGTGGTAAAGACAGATGCCTTCTACACCCAAGAGCTTTGCTGTGCTGCAACAACGTCACGCCTCTCTGCCTCTCAGAGACAACAGTTATTATTCGTACGGCCACAAGACGCTGCATGTCAGGAATATGTAAATATCATTTGTTTTAAGTGAGCAAAAGATTAATGTTGTCATATTTGTGATGGGGACAGTCCTGAAGAACCATATTAAAATCCTAACATTAGTTT
Source organism: Thunnus thynnus (assembly GCF_963924715.1). Taxonomy (NCBI): domain Eukaryota; kingdom Metazoa; phylum Chordata; class Actinopteri; order Scombriformes; family Scombridae; genus Thunnus; species Thunnus thynnus. Next base: position 29,685,235 of record NC_089527.1, on the reverse strand, counting down.
GATTGACCTTTTATGATCCGTTTGTGTGGTTAAGAAACCACAGAAGCCTTTATTAGTTTAAAAATCATTGCACAAAGTTATTTCACTGTTAAGAGTATACTGATGCATTCATGTCAATAAATCTGAGAGTGAAGACATGTTTTCATTTCCACTATTCTTGTCTTCTCATTTTGGGTCCATCATCTGTTGTTTACCCCCTTGGGGATTTATGGATCCACTCTTTAAAGCCTCTGACACAAACATCGGGGCTTGGTATACAGAATGAGAAGGCGGAAATTTTAGCATCACTCTTCGTCACAGTCAGTGTGTCTCTGTCTCTTTCAGTTTGTCTAAACATTGTGGCGCACAGAGAGGCAGAGGCACATCAGGCCGTGGAGACATGTGGAGGAGACAGACGGAGGCTGCCGGGGTGAACCAGACTGAGACAAAGCCTGCGGTGAGAGGGAGTGACTCAGGTGGAGGAGAAGGAGGGAAGACATCTAAACAACATTGTGTTGGAGGTGGAAACCGTGGGTTAGCTGACCACTGCCCCTACCAAACCTGGCTCAAGTGTTATGAGATTTTCTGGGCTTGTTTAAAGCTCTTCAAAGTACCAAACAGTTGGGTTTTCATCACATCAAGGCTTTTTTAAATATTGTCTTGAAAGCTGTAACCTTGATTGTTTTCTTTGGTTTGAGCCAAAGAGGGAAAGTTTAATTTGGTTAGTTTTGGTTCAAATTACCAAATTGCAACCAGGGCTTGTTAATTACAGTCTTGTGACGAACAAGCTTCTGGTTTATTGGACAGTTTAGATCATCTGTCATCCTGTCAGGTTAGAGAATCCAAACAAATGTTATTCCAGCTTCTGAAATTCCAACAGACCTATCTTTCTCTTCATCAGAGGTGTTTACACCACTTCAGAAGCACCTGAGAACTGCTGAATATTCACATGGACATCCATCTAGAATGTTGTGTGAGCAGCTGCATCTCCTTCAGATCAAAATCAGTCAGATTTTCAGGTCAAGTCACATTCCTCCACCTCAGGAACTCATCAGTAGTGTGTATTTCCAGAAACAATGTCCCAGCTAGTCCACAGATCTTGCTGGCAACAAATTTTATGGGAACTATTTCTTTTCTCAAAACCCGAATGAAACCAAAACTATCTGCGTGTCTGTAGAGACCACCCAAGATAAGACAAAATCTTGTGAAGTGTTTTGAATACACTGACCCTGTAAGTTGCTGCAACTTGCCCCTTTGACCAACAGTTTCTGATACTTCTGGTTTTGTTCACAACTCGTCACCATTCCCCACCCATCTGAGACAAACACGGAGACAGGCGATCATTCAGTCAGTCAGTCAGTCAGACAGGAGATACAGACCGTCAGAGAAACAGACCGTCTGAGCCTGGCGGTTGGTCTGTTACATCTGCTCTCTTGTTGAGCGTGCACACACACACACACACACACACACAACAGACCCATCCTCCTCCTTCCAGACCCTCTAACCCCGCTAATCTGATTAGTGCAATCTCCCCCAGAGTCAGGGATGCTATTGACACACTGCCATGTGCGTGCTTGTGCTTTATTGTTGTTGTTGTTGTTTTTGTTGTGACCATCTTATCCCGACTTTATGTCACAGTGTCACATAATAAAGCAGTGTGTGGATGTGGAAATATAACATTCTTTTTCACTCTTTATAGACATTTAAAGGCTTTTTCTTTTTTGTATCTATACTTTTAAGTTGTTTGTGTTTTTCTTTTTGTTTGCTTTTATTTTTATTTCTTTTTTTTTGCAACATATAAAAAAATGAAATAATAATAATCAAGTTTAATTATTTTTCCTGTGCTTGCAATTTTATCTCATCTTGGTTCTTAAATCAAATAATGTGTGTCTTCTTGTGCGTGTGTGTGAATGCACGTGTGTTTGGTGTAAATATGTGTTCACCAGAGACAACAGTCACTCAGAGGATGCAGCGAGACAAGTTAAGTTATTTCCTCAGGGCTGAAAGGATTGTTTAGGCTTTAGTCGAGGGGTCGTGCTGGTGTCAGCAGCAGGTTCAACAAAACAGGGTTTCCATGTGAGAGCAGCAGAGGTCCTGTGTGAGCCTAGGAGTTTAGTTCAGACAATCAGCCGCTTCATGAGATAATACTGGGATTTTCTGGGACATGTGGACACATTGGTGAACTGCAGCGAAAGGCTCCTGTAAGATCAGTCTTTCATTAGTGTCATATTTCCCTCACTGTTTAAATACCCAGAAAATGAAGCAGATATTCACTGTCCTGATGTATTTCCTGGCTCTGCTACATTCCCCAAAACACAAAATGTCAGAATGCTAATTTGTTCCTCCTCTAAATGACTCAAGGGTGTAAAGAATATTCTGAAAAGCAAGCTATTCAAGATATGCAAATGATGACACATCTTACATCTTTACCTGACACTACTTGTCATATTGCAGTAAACTCCACCCATCTGGTGCTCCCAGCAGGTCGAAACAAACGCTTTGATTAGCCTGAAGAATTTAACCTTTTATTATATATCATACTTATATTTCACATTGCAAGGTATTACATAAACTCTAAGTCTGCTGGAGTGGTGTATCAGGTTTGAAAGTCTACAGGTAGGGGTTTTTAGTGCCTCGCTCAAAGACACATTAGCAGGACAAATTTCTGCAACTGGGATCAAACCTGTGACCTTTTAGTGCCCTTTTAACCCACAGCCTGACCTAACCTTGATGAATAGTAACTAACCAGCCCACTATAACTACAAATTAAGTTCACGTTGGACGATTCTGTAGCACAAAATTTAGACTGTGTTACAAATAAAAAACAGGGCCAGTTGTTTAAGTAAGCCTCCCAAAAGCACATACAGTGTGTTTACGTTCAAGAGACAAAGCCCTCTAGTGGCCGTAGCAATTATAATGAGAGCAAAAGAGGAAATAAGGGGATGTTATAAGAGTGACATAGGATGTCCACATAGAAAGGAAGTACTAATATTAACACAAACCATGATCTTTACCTAATCCTAACCAGGGGATTTTGTGCCGAAACTTAATCATAACATCATAAAACATATTTATTGTATGATTTGTATGGAAGACACAGGCAAATGCCGATTACTGCTGACAGGGCCATCAGATCAGAAAACATTTCCATGTGTCCACCAACATATTTTGTCGTTGAATTAGTACTTGTTGGATTTACATCCAACTTCAGTTCCAATGCAGGAAGTAGTAGTGCATCGTGTAGGGAGGTAGAAAGTAAAGATGTGGATGTTAAGGTGGTCAATAGGCATCTAGTATCTCTGATTTTAATGTGGCTTATTTTACCTGTAATTACAATCTCTCTCTAACTTGAATCAAATTTCAAATGTAATCTAATGTGTAATCTAGAGGGTTTTGCAGAGACTAGCCACACTTAATTACACCTTTTCACACTTATACAACTGCCTGTTGTATAAGTGTACAAGCTGACCCTCATGACCTCATCAGCTAGACAACGACATCTCCAAACAAAGGTCATCTTCTAATTGTCTTTTCCCAAACAATACTGCACAGCTTTAGTCTACCATACCCCCCCCCCCCCCCCCCCCCCCCCCCCAAAAAAAAAGAAATCAAGAATGTCTTTTACCGTGCATTTCTGCAGTATTATCCCTAAATGTGAGCCCTGTTTTAGTCATCAGAAAGTGCAAAAATGGTTTTGCAGCTTTAACTTTTCATTGTGAACAAGTTACTGAGTCGAGTCCAAAAGTTTGTTCATACAGATTTATGCTGCTTGATGTTCTCTCTTCAGTGTTTGTTTGACAAAATGTTTGCATTCATTGACAGACAGTGTCACTGTGTGTATGGAGTCACTTCAGAATTGTTGATGTAATCACACTGGGTCATCACACTGCCAGGAAATGTTTACATACATCTTTGGCACCATTTCTAACTTAATCGACCGATGTTTAGAGACTTCTTCTAAACACTGGGGGAAAAATATCATATGAGCATCCCAAAGCTGACTCTATGAATATTCCGGGAAGATTTGGGATGAAAAAATGCCTTCGGGTAATGACTATGACAGTACATGCAAAAGTCGTCCTCAAATCATGTGAGCAACATTCTTTCCCCAAGTAAATGTGGTCACGTTTGACCCTTTGACTGCACAGAGAGACATGGACTAGTCATTGGAGCTAGATTAGTTACTGAAAGGAAAATGATCACGTGCAGTACATCAGTTGGCAAGTTGCAGGCAGCATGTGGGGGCTCGTTCATGCATTTTTGTAGATGGTCTGTCATCTCTGCTGAAACAGTTTTTGGTGTTGTTTTGTTCAGCAGGTAAGAGATACTGGTACTGATCCCTATAATTGTTGTAGTAGTAGCTCGTTGGCTTGTGCATCACAACTTTAAAGGTGATATAACACAAATATGAGTAATTGTTACCACTACTTACTGTTATTATTGTTAATAATGTTAATTCTACTTTTGTCATTCATCCAAATCCATCCAATCAATCACATTGCCCCCCTGCTACCACACAGCCAAGGCAATAATGTCACTAACCAGACAAAAGCATTTTATATATGTTCATATCCGCCCCATCAGTTAAGCCCTCTTAGGGGGCTTTACACCCCTGACCTCATCAGACCTGGCAGCAATGTGTCTGACAGCTTGACAAGGTGGAGCAAAGAATTGGCTGGATAGAAAACATCACTTCCTGCAGCTACTCCTTATTCAACTCCTACTATTCAGGGCAGCTACAGTGAATGAACTTATTCATAGGCTTATACAGCTAACATCTTAAATGTCCATGTAAATGTTTGCCTCTCTCTGGGATGTTTGCCATTGATTTCTGTGGTGTTTCTGCACTGAACTCACTAGAGATCACATGTCAGTCTCCCACTGTGGGCAGTGCTGCAATCCCCTTCCTCTGACTTTCTGTTGATGCAGTTAATATAGGCACCAATCTCTTTGTCTGTTCAGCCATAGTGGCTGTTGCTGTTCATGTTAATCTGATATGCCTGAAAAAATATAAACCTAGTAGTTCCCTTAGTACCTCAAGTCACAACCAAACAGTCTGCATTTAGCTACTATGCTACTTTAGCCACTTTCAAATCTAAATGACAAACTTTTCCTGTTTTTCTTTGACTGATTCATTTTCTCTTCTGCATTTCTGCACTACTACTGCACTGAAACTTTATGTAAATGTAACCTTATGTAAAGCTCTTTAAATAGACTCTGTATTGGAACGATTATGTACAAGTAAACTTGCTTTGCCTATGTCCCAAAACAGAGATAGATATGTAAAGTATCAACAATGGCAACAATGTGATAAGCATCCCCTTCAAAAGGCCACTGAGCAATGATGACTTGAATGACATTGTCATGCTCATAATGTGTCTGAAAGCGCCGCGGGGGAGAAAGGAAGAGAAAGCGCATTTGCTCTCTTGTTCTCTGCTGGAGGAGTCAGACAGGGAGCTGAGAAAGCAAAGCTAATCAGGAGCATTTAAACGAGGGGATAAGTGTGTTTATGTACACTTCAGTCAGCGACCTCAACTATTTATCACCGATGGTGTGGGTGTGTGTGTGTGTCTGCGCACAAGAGAGAGTGTGTGTCTGATTGTGAGTCCATCTGCCGGTGTTTGTGTGTGTTCTGTTGAGCACGTCAGTCAGCGACCACATTCACAGCGTCGGCAGGGCGCTGTGTTTGAGCTACTATCACCAACAGCCGTCTCTTATCAGCCCAGCAGAGGTTAAAGGTCAAGAGGTCAAAGCTTGCATTCCACCAGAGGTCAGGATCATTAGTGGACGCTGAACGGCCACTTCGAAATATAACATCAATGTCTTTATATTTTAAATTTTGTTAAAACTCCTCCAATGCAGCTCAAAGAGCGTAACTGGCTGAATAATGAACATCACAAGCAGCTAATAATCAAAAGGTCAAGGGTCAGAGCTGCTCAGTGGCCAACAGCAGTAGACTTTGGTTTGACTGCAGCTGCCTAATGTGAATGTAGAGCTCATATGAGTGCAGAGACATAATGTTTACTGTAACAGACAGCAAAAGAAATGTGTCTTCACAGAGCATTTTTGATCAGATTTTAAGTCTTTAAAAATACAGTAAAACATCTGGATACCACTGCCATTGAGCGGCAGTGACTGTACAGCAGCTGGTGTGGGACAGGAAGAGAGAGGCTGACCTGAAGGGGAGGGAGCGGCTCCTAAAGTTGTAATTTGACAGGATCCTGTCTCATTGTGGCTTCGCTAACTGGGTAGAGAACAGGGAAGGCATGGTCTGGATTTTATTAAAAGGCAAGTGTGTGTGTGTGCATGCATGCATGTGTGTGTGTGTGGGTGAGTATGACTTAAGTCCCTTTCGGGGACACAAACCAGACTGAAGACCAGTTGATCGAGGACAGTTTGTGCAACTGGGGATAAAAGCTGTGTCCCCAATTGGTAAAACACTGATTTTTGGGTCAGTGGTTATGGTTAGGGTTAGGGTAAGTCTCCAGGAAATGAGTCTAAGTCTATGTAAATACCCCAAAAGGTGACTTAAGTAAACTTGTGTGTGTGTGTGCGTCTTAATGAGACTAGATGGCACGTCTCGACTATACAGTGCCAGAAATAAACCAGGATCTGGACCAGAATTGCAATGTTGAGCATTTTCCATTTTCTAGCCACAATTAACCCGCCTAAATCTAAGAACACACATGGCTACACACATTCTGACGCAAACCCAATAATCACACACTAACTCACACACACTCACACTCACAAAAAAAAGTGTCAGTCGCCCACAGAAACACACACACACACACACAGCTCTGTCCCTCTCTGCTTCCAGGGAACGCCTGTTGCTATTTTTAAACGTGCTGTAGAACCGCTGTGGAGCCGTGAGTGCTGTAATCGGTTTTCGCTCCACATTCAGTCATGTGCCCTGTCAAAACAAAGCGGCAGAGAAACGTGCCGTACCGGCCAAGAGCCAACTGTAGATATCAGGAGTTTTGGCCCGATGCCATCCTGCTGTGCCAACATCTGTGTGCATGTGGTGGGTTTTTGTATTATACGTCATCCATGGGGTTTTGGGTATGGACTATGGTGAAGCCCAGGAGATGAGATCCTGGTATCTACTGGGATTTTTTGCAAAAATCTTTTACTTCTTACCAGGAACAATAACTGCAGTTACCTTGCAGTAACCTGGGATTTTTTGCATATGTGCATCTGCATGTTCTTGTGCCAAAGTTGACTGTAATTGCTACCTTCCTACTTTATACCTTCTCCAAGTCACACAAACCTTTAATTGCAATTATCAGGATAATGAAACAGGATTAACTTTTCAGCCTGCAGCTGTTTCCTCCAAACACTTTTCATGGTAAAATGCCAACTTATATTTCACTTATGTGGCAACATTCGGTTACATAAATGTCAACAGAACATGACCAAATGTGCAGATGACTTAATCATACATGCAAGCAGAGTGCACGAACATTCAGCAGGGGGAGCAACGTGTCGCGTGTCAACAAATCATCATCTAAAACCAAGCTCTTGCCAAAAAACTGTATGAAATCCTCACTGAAGTGGTAGCATGTGGCAGATTCTCCTTCAGATCCGCACTAAAAATATATACACTAATATACACTCCCATAGAAAAACTCACATACGTACGGGTGATATTGTCCTTTCTTTTTTACCACAAAGAAAAATTTTAATTTTTATCCAAAAATATCACCATGTAATCTCACAGATATTAAAGAATAACAACAAAAAGAAGAGTACACACCAAAAAGAATACACACCATGTTCTGATTCATAATAGGCAGTATGTTTTATAACTTAATTTCAGTCATAAAAGGGTGAGAAATCTCAGAAAAAGAGTATTCCTGGGAAGTAATAAGAGCAAAACATTCAACCTTAGTATCAAAGCTTTTGCTGAAGCTGCTCTTCAGTTTGATGCAGGATGTCAATGATTCTCCTCAGGCCGTAGTTTCATTATTTAAAACAGGCTAGAGGTCACAGGTGGAGAAGTTTTTATTGCTTCTCTTAAAAAAAGTCTGACTCACTTAAACTCACTTTTAAACTTTTAGCTGCAAAACTGAAAATGCACCAAAGTGAAAAAAACTGCAGTGGGAAGAAGTCGTATGATTTACTGCACATTTCAGCTCATCAAGGGTTGTCTGATAAAGAGAGGCCGACACAACAGACTAGGAATCACTACAGTAGTAAAGGCCCTGATATAGTCATTCATATACACATATACATACTGATATAGGTATTCCAAAACACACGAGGACAGCAGGGTGGATGAGAGTCTGTTTATACTGCACTGAGTGTGTGTGTACAAGGACTTTTTCATACACGTGCAGTCAGTGCACATGGTCCACACATGGTCCACACATGGTCTGCAAACCCCTCACGTTATTACATATTTGTATATATTATGGTTTTTTAAAATGCAAATCAAACTCTGCTTCATTACAACTGAAGTTCTTATTTTTGTAGTTTTGGCCATCATGTCAGTTGTAATAACTCACTGAGTTCTGGGAGCGTGGCAACAACATGACAACAAAGTACAATGAAGCAAGAAATGAGCGGTCAGTGGTTACTTTTTTCACACGTCCAGTATAAACACGCTACATACTCAAAACAGGAATTAGTATGCAATATGTATTGGGACATAGTTTGAAGGTGCGTGGGTGGTGCAACTTTCTTTTTTCATCCGACCATGATATCTATCACTGCTTATGCTAACTACCCACAGTTCCTGTGCTGTTTGTTTGTTGAAAAAAAAGAAAGGCTTAGATGCATCACTTCCTTTGCACTTGAGGAATTTTCCCAGGAAAGAGCTTCCAGGCAGAAAATGAAAAAGATTTAGTTGTTACTGTGTTATATCTGACAGTTTCAGAGAGTAAGAAGTGGATGATTACTCATATCAAAAGTTTATTATTACTTGCAGTTTGTGCTGCTGCTAAATGCAGTTGACTCATGTTGATATGTGATAGTCTTATTTTTAAATCTTATATAAATACTTTGAAATGTTTTGTGTTTCCAGGAATGTATTGCTTTTCTTCTGTACAGTACTTACCCAACTGGTGCATCAGAAGCACCTGCTTTGGATTTTATCATTGTGAGATCTATACAGTAGGTAGCATTTCCTTCATTGTTTTTAATTTTGAACACAATTGACCTACTTCTGCTACCAGGAAGTCATAACAAATGTTTTTCCTTGTCAGGAAACTTGGGCCAGTTGTTTTTATGATCTAATTTAACAGAAAATAGAAACAGAAAGTAGTGTGTCATGCATTTAGTGTGTGTGTGTGTGTGTGTGGTCCAGGTATTCCTCATGTTGTGGGGATGTAGATCTGTTACACGGTCATGTTGCGACTGTGTTAAATGTCTTTCCTTGTCAGCAAACTTGGGCCAGTTGTTTTTATGATCAAATTTAACAGAAATAGAAACAGAAAGTAGTGTGTCATGCAATCAGTTTGTGTGTGTGTGTGTGTGGTCCAGGTATTCCTCATGTTGTGGGGATGTAAATCTGTTTACACAGTCGTGTTTTGGGGACTCGCCTCTCTTATGGGGACAAAAAGCAAGTCCCTTTAATGTAAATCATTCATTTTAGGTTGAAGACTTGGTTTAAAGTTAAGGTTAGTTTAGGGTTATGTTAAGGTTAGGCTAAGGGTTGGGGTTAGGATGAGTCTCTAGGAAATGAATGTAAGTCAATGTAATGTCCTCTGAAGTGATGGAAACATGACTGTGTGTGTGTGTGTGTGTGTGTGTGTGTGTGTGTGTGTGTGTGCGTCAAGAACAGAGAGAGAAACAGATTGTGTGTGCATGTGATTCTTTGAAGATCGTCCACAGAGGAGACTGATAGACAGCTCTGTTTATTTCTTGGCAGTGTGCCATAAAAGGGCAAAGGGACACACACACACATACTTGCATACATACACTCAGAGGCAACTGGAAGCATTCACATAAGTCATTAAAGCTTGTGTTGCCATAGCGGAGCTCCAGCTACTGTGGAGGAAAAATAGTGGCATCACATAATGAGCCCTGCGCTAAAAATAGCTCTGATGAACAGAGTAGCTTGTTGTTCTCTCTGTTTTCATCTCCTCTGTCGGTCTTTTTAGTTTTCTCTGTCCTTCTTTCTCACCCGACAGCCCGCTGAGTCTCTCAATCAACATGTGGGGAGCCACTATCTCTCTCGTTACGTCCTTGCTTCTGAAAACCTTATCTGTTGAGAAGCACTCTGCAAGACAACCTTCACTTTTGTCAAATTCCTCCAAATTGAAACAAAACAGCAAACAAAAACTTTAACCTGTGGGATATATGTATGCATATTAGATTTATTCAACATGTGCACATTTTGCAGACCTTTACGTTTGCAGCATGTGTGACATACTATGACAATGCAGATTAGGTTTTGGTGTTAAGAATTAAATAATTTTAATTAGACGTGGCAGTTGTTAAAGCAATACAGAACAGCAACATTTTTTTCTCATGAGTGTGCAGCTTCAACGTAGCTAACAGAAGCATATTATTTATGTTATGATATTTTCTTACATCACATAAAATTTTACTTTTAGAAATGAAAGAGAGAAACTCCAAAAAAGGGTGGCTGCAGGGTGGAGGATTTTCCAAAGGATTTATCATGGAGATAAACGGGAATTGGGGATTTTTTTCAAACATTTGTTTAGGGAGCAGCCATGATTAGCTTGAATACAGGCTATGATCTGCTTTTTAAAGTGTCAATGTGTCAACATTTGCTTTGAAAATGTTCAGTTCAGTTGTCCTTCAGCCTCCCATTAAAACCGGTTGCGAAGCTGTGTAATGTATTGTGAATATGGAGCAGGGTAAAAAGTTGCAGTTCTGATCCAAACACTTTCTCTGAACAAAGAAAAGTTGAAAAACATTCACCTAATTACCCCCTTTTTGTCCTTTCTGCCAATTTATTGCAGCTTATCTCTTTGCAAAAGCTACCAGTGTTCTGTAAAAGCTTCCTGTCAGCAGAACAATTAACCACAAGATTTATCTGCAGCAACAGGCTCTAACCATAAGCCACAACTCATATCAGCAGCTACTGTTCTCTGCGTCTCCACAGCCTTCAGCATCATGGCAAAGGACATTTAGATGTGAACGGAGGATACGGAACAGTTATTTGTCTCATCGAGACATAGAGTATATCTGTTGGGCAAGATTGAACTGATACAAGGTCAGGCTTTAGGTTTGACATTTCACCCAACCAATATGAGCCTGCTTAAAAACAGGAAGGTGATATCAGAAAGCACACAATGTTCATCTTCACGCTGTAACATGTTAAGTGCTTTCGCTGTTGAGCAATTTCGCATGCACGATGACATGTCATTTTAGAGTTTTGTCCTATGATGACCCATCTGTCATTTGCCAAAGGTGAGATATCTCATCAATCTGCTCATGTAATCATTACAAAACAAATATTGACTTAACAGAAAAACACAGCTTCAGAGAATGTTTTTTTCCAATGAACATGATACAAACTCTTCCAGCGAATTGTCCAATCTGTCCAATTTCTCATGTTTACAAGGCAAACATTTCACATGTCATCAAGTATGTGCACTTGTATGTGCACTAATCTAGCAACAGGGAAATGTTTCCAAAACCTTGTTGCTGTGTTGTCTGACCTAAATCCCTCTCTGCTATAAAAAAAACATTTCCCTGCTGCATCCTGCCACATTTTCCTGTGCACAATAAACTACATCACTATCCAGAATTTTCCTCCTTTTTTTTTTCTCTGTTGTTATCCATCCATGAGGTCTCCAGCGCCAGACTTACTGATGAATCAGTCCTTCCGATGTGTCAGAGCTCTTTATTTTTCTTTCTTTCTTAGTTTTTTCTTCCTGTTTTTGTCACTCTATCCACATCCCCCTAAGGCTAGCTGCTTGCCCTTGTATGTGGTTTCCATCACTGTTCTCATGCTTCCCATGGAGAAAATTCACAGAAACTTTCGGTTGTGTTTTTTTTATCTCCTCCACTATAACCAGCCAGACGATTGGGTTTCACAAAGTGTGTTCATATTGTATATGTGTGTAGACTTTAAACAGCATGAATGAAAATAGACTTGTGTGTGTTTTTACACTGGGTCAGCCTCAGAAACCTGTAATAATAACCCAAATTATCACCAAATTACTTCACGGATGGCTTAGGAGTGCACACCACTTCTCCACACACACACACATTCACTTGTGCACTACAACAACAAGCTCAATCTAGTCTTCCATCTCCTCCAACACTCTGGAAACAATCTGGCCGAACTCATCTGCTGCAGAGCTCCCAGACTCTCTGATCAACTGCGGATAGAACTGCAGTTGTGTTTGATGGTGTTGCTATAGAAACACACTGAGTGAGATGTTGTTTGACCACACATAGACACTCCTTTGTCACTTTGCTGTCCTTTGCATCGCGGAAATTGGAACGTCGGAAAGAGTGCATGGCAGACCATCACATGAAACAGGTTCTACGCAGAGAAGTTTTTAGTTTGAATGTCATTTTTGTCATGATTGGTTCAAGGAAGGAGTTTTACAGATATAAAAAATATATAGATAAAAAAATGACTGAATCAGGAGCTGCTTTTCCAAAAATATTTTATCAAAAAGCACAAGATTCCAACTATTTCTGTGATTATTTGCTAGTGAAGTGGTACTTTGCAGATGCAGATATTGTCATTCATGGTGCAAAGCAGTGATCAATTAACGTCAAAAGTGTCTCATCTGCTGTATCTGATGCTTTTATCCAAAAAGAAGTTTCCTAAGTTCAGGAGGATGTGTTGACGTCCTTCTGTCCTTCATCAGCTGTTCCTGCTGTGGTAGCTGTTAGTCATGTATCTATTGTTGTTGTCGTTGTTGTTGCTGTTGCTGCCCTCCCCTCCAACCTCTTCTCTCTCTCTCAACCCAACCGGTCAGGGCAGATGGCCGCCTACCTAGAGCTGTACTCTGCTTGAGGTTTCTTCCTGTTAAAGGGGAGTTTTTCCTTACCGCCGCTTAGTGCTTGCTCATGGGGAAATTGTTGGGTCTCTCTCTCTGTAAATTAAAGAGTACGGTCTAGACCTGCTCCATATGAAAAGTGCCCTGAGATGACTTTTGTTGTGATTTGGCACAATATAAATAAAATTGAATTGAATTGAATTGTTGCTCTGAAGGGCAGTTTACACCAAAGATTCACAACGAGACAAAAGCGTTTTAGAACGTTGCAGGGAAAAGTGACAGCGGTGTAAACAAGCAAGTTTCAGAACGTTGCAGACCAAGTTTCAACTTGTCTCATTGTGAATCTTTGGTCTAAACCGGTGGTTGTTAGTATTGAACTTGTGATCTTGTGGTAACGAGTCAGTTTCCTGTAAGTAAAGGTGCAGTCCGTCTATTTTGGTCAACCTGTTCTCAGTGTATTCATTAACACAGCAGCAGAGGGAGCTACCTCTCTCACTGTAGTTGTAAATTAACAGGGGGGCAGCCGAGAACTGCCAGTTGCCATCTTGTTAAAAACTTTATCCCCTTTTCTCCTGTTCTTCCCTACTTTCACATTCCACCCTTTCCTCTCCCCTAACTCCTAACCTTATTCTCCTCCTCTCCTCTCCTCTCATTCTGTCTCTCTACTCTGACCCCTTCTATTTACCTTCAGCTCCTCTCCTCCTCCTTCTTCTTCTCTTTAACCTGGGAACGCAGGGTCAGTGGGACATAATCCCTCCTCTTACAGCTGGCCTAATACCTCCTGCCGCCACCCTGACGTCTCAGACTTCACAACCTGCCGTGTCACGACCACCGTCTGAAGCCGGGGAGACATAATGCAGCCTGACATCGAATGCCTTGCTCTTGCTCTCTTCAGAAAAGCACAGAGCTGATGATGACAGGTAAGGAGGCCTATAGGAGGCCTAAATGGTATATATATAACGGGTGTGTTCCTCTGATCAGGGTGGGGAGATCGCACTGGTCACAGAGAGTAAACACCAGAACTGTAAGTTTTTTGAGGACAAATCCCAGTCCCATGACAAGTCCAAGTCAAGTCTGAAATCTTGTCAAAGTAGGTCTGAAGTCCTTAAGGAAAAGTCTAAGTTAAGTCACAAGTCTTGCCAAAGCAAGTCTCAAGCAAAGTCTTGAGTCCACACAGGTAAGTCAAGTCTTAAGCACTGTCCAAGCTAGTCTCAAGTCAGTTCTCAAGTTCTTAAGGGTGAGTCTAAGCCAAGTCTTACATCACTTCCTCCTCAAGGAAAATTCAAGTCTCAAGTCGTGACGGGTAAGTCCAGTACAAGTCTCAAGTCTTTATAAATACATTGAAGGTCAGCTGCAGGGCTCTGAATGCTGACCATTAAATGACACAGCATTTGAACATTTCCTTTCAAAGCTGCATATTGTAGTTTTATGTTTTCATGCAAGAACATTTTTGGATTTTTATCCTAAAACTCTCACTTTTTTCTGTGAGGTTTGATCGTACGAACGTTCCACATCGGATTCAACAAACTCTATTAACTGCTTGAACTTGTCTTAAGTCACTCATTTCAGCCTGTTCTTGAGTAGGTGCGCGTTCGTGAGATGTGATCATTATAATCCATGCCCCTAAAATTGCCATATGAGGCTCCATGTTCCACTCCATTTGTGGGAGAGTGTCATTCACAAAAAAAGTTCCCAAAGAGTCAAAACACAGAGCAGCTTCAACTCCTGCTTTCAGAAATCAGCAGTAAAAACATAAAAATATAGAAAATTCTAAGTTCAAGAAAATTGATGAATGCCACAAACGTTCTCAAATCACTTATACATGCATCTTAAGGACAAATCTGTTCATATAAGTGGTTCTTGCATGAGGCCCAAAATCCCTTAAATGTATAGTCCTAATTGTTAAAGACAGTATCCGAGCTGTATAGCTACACAAGGCCTGTCTGATGCTGTTTTATTTATCAGTGTTTGGCTTTTACCAGTTCAAAATTTATAACTTGAATGTTTTTGGGAGTCAAGTCAGAGCAGTTAAGTACAAGTCAGGTCTCAAGTGACCATTTTTTTTGACTTCAGTCTGACTCGAGTCCAACTCCATTCTCAAGTCTCCAGCTCTGAACACACTTTCACCCTGGCCTAATAAACTCACACTACAATACTGAGGCTACACACACTAAGACCCAAGATCAAACACATTCCCACCCCCCTCCATCTATTCCCAATTAGTGAGCCAAGATCTGAAGGTCTTGATTTTTCTTGTGACTTGATCTTGCAGTTTTTCAATTTGTTAGGTTTCTAGGAGACTTTGGTGGGATTCCCCTTCAAACAAGGACACACTGTGGGCTATAGTGCCAAATCTTCAGAAGAATCTTTCACACACACACACATATATGTGAGAACAATCGCATGCTTTCATATACCATGATTGTTAACCCCCTGAAAACCCTCCCAACACACACACACGGGGCTGAATATATACACAGGCACCATATATGTCTAAATACATATACAGTGCTTCAGTATGTCCTGATTTGTTATGACTTGGGGCCAGTAATGATATACCTGGAAGAGTCCAGAGATAACTTTAATGATACTCTGAAATTCACGGCCTCTGAACATCAAACTCTCACTCTGTGTGCGTGTGTGTGCACGTTGATGGCTGTAAAACTGATATAGCATCAGACACAAGGCTAATGGCATCACCGGGCTGTGTTGAACACAAACAGACCACCATTCCCCAAACACACTGACCTCTGAGTCACACAACCCTCCTCATGGTTTTCATCCTCTACCTGCTCCAACATGTTGATGTTTTGATGTTAGAGTATTTTAAAAAATCTATTTAACTTCCCTCTTAAAGGATCATAGCGTATATGTTTTAGCATCATAACTGCAGACCATGTGCTGTATCCTTTAAATGTTTGCTAACCATTTCTGAATCCATGCTGTATAGTTTTCAAATGTGTGATGTATGTTCCTATAGTTACAGGCAGCCATTGGTTCATTTGTCATGTCTGGATGGTTTACAGAACAGTTTCATCTGTTCTGCACAGTTTAGCTGATTCCTGAAAGTTTCCTTGAGTTGCGTAATTCTTCACAGTGAACATGAGGACATTTTGGTCACTGATACATTATTGTGTTTGAAAAGTCTGCACCTTATAATTAAACAAGTAATGTTCACTGTGCAAGCAGTAAGCAAACTGTGTAAACACCATGTGATTTGTGGTAAATGGGGTAAAAGATGCCAAATCACTTATATAGACACTTAATAACTTGCAAGCATCTCTACCATACATGACTGTTCTTGCAGAGTTTTACCTAACTAGTGTCTTTTTTGACTATTTCCCCACTAATCAGCAACTGGATGAATTTATTGTCCAGATATACACATATGCAGTGACCTGTAGATCCTCTCTGAGTAAATATAGGTGGCACACAGTATAAACTCTACTGCAGCATCAATGCAGCTAAAGGTCCTGCATGTCTTATTAGACGATTGTTATTATATTCTACCAAGGCCATTAAGAATAATTGATTCGGACTGGATAGAGTGTGCATTACTTTCAGTTAATAGATCAGCCATAATGTTGTGGCCTCATTACTATTTTTAGTTTACTATTATTTAAAGAACATATTGCCTCAAATACTTTATTTTGATTACTGGCAAGCATCAAGGTAGAAGATATACCTAAAGCCTGCATGAAATCTCTTTGAGATTTTTGTTTTTGCTCCTGGTGAGAAGTGTTTACAATACGGATTCAGTAAAACTCACACTCCAATCCACACCTTCATGCTATGCCAGTAATGTCAGTGCATATCAGGTTGGCATACATGCTGTTTACAGCAGTGGGTAACCTGGTTCACCCCAAAATCTATAATCACATTTTAATGGATTCCATTGTTATGTATACCCCAAAGTGGGAAATGAGCCAATGAAAAAACATTTAGATGTAGAGAAAAAAATAGGATTTTGTCATAAAAGGCCTTATTTTGACATAAGTCTGACATAGGTTATTGGTATATTTCTATAAGAATTATTTGGGAAATTCTAAAAAGTAAAGTATTATTATTAGTAAAAACTTAATGTAAGATCTGTTAGACCAAATCCATATATCTATATACAGTTTATTTACTTATAAAGATGCTTTTAGATGTGGGATGACGTACAATATCAGCCCCTCAGCCAGGTTTATGAACAAAGAGAACAAAAAAAACAGCATTCCTCTGAGTCTATCCGGTACTGAGGGCCACCTCATGTGATGCCACCTGATGTCAAACTGTACACACTGACTCACACTCACACCTCTGTAATCCCACACACCCAAATTCTATTGTGTGTGAACACAATACAGCCAGAGATCAATAAAATAACCAGCACAGACACACATGGAAAGAGAAGATACGGGAAGATCATCCGATGAAGAGCAGTCCAGTAAATCAGGTTGGATGGCCTCATACAGTCAAATAAATATATGGTTTGTGTAAGCTGATAAATATTTATCAGTGTAAATCCTTTATCTTGACATGGATTACCTGTATGATTTATCAAGGTTAAGGCACCATCATAAATACAATTTCAACTAAATGATAAAACAGAAACACTTTGATAGTGTTTCTTTCTGAAGGATTTACAGTAAAGTTGGATGGCTGCCTAGCTGCTCTTTGAGAAGTAAAAGATATCTGTTCACTGCTGCCACAACTGATCACAAACAGGCTTCTTTCAATAGCAGCTCAACTCTATTCAGTATCTCAGCCGCGCTTGCCAAAAACTACATCAGGTATAACTTTAGTTTGATAGTCCACTGTTGATTCTTAACAGTGAACAGCCTCAGCAGTGTATCACATGTCATGAAGTCTTTCAACAACCATATTTTTTGTCAGCTATCAAATGCTCTGCACAATAGTGAAAATTTATAACCAACAGACCTTCTCAGTTTAAGCAGTGGACAGTGGACTAAATATGACATCAGCACTCACATTTTTAGATGAGAATACTTGGTGTATAAAGACCTTTGATGTGCAGTTCAACTGCATAAAATCGGGATTTCAATTCCCTTCCTCCAGCACAGAAGGAGGTGTGGATTCATTCTAAACAGCAGATGAATCATGCAACATTAAAAGATGTCACTCAACACCTATTTCTTCCCTGTCAAAGAGCACAGACCTTTCTCAAGTGTTTAAGGTCCTTTACCCAGAGAGGAGCTGGGAAAAACATTAGGTTCAGTTGTGTTCACTGCTGAGGCAGTTTAAGCATCTGGCAAACATGGCTCAGACCTTCCTCGAACAGCTCCACTCTTTCCAATCACATACAAATCTCTTTTGGTCCACTGGCTTTAGCAGAGGCACAGAGAAGTGGTTGTAATAACGGTTCAACTTATCCCTCTAAATACCACAGACATTATCTGTACTTTATTGACTTGTGAAGATTTGTTCAAGGTTATGAAACAAAGCTTAAAGGGCAGGTTCACAATTTTTCAAATCTGAGGTGAAAAATAGTAAGGTGCCCATATTTTCATTGTAAAAGGTTTTGTGTGCTGTAAACATTCCTCCTGTTCATACTGACAATTAGAAGATCCCTTCATATGCACTTACAGTGTAAGTGATGGGAGGCAAAACCCACAGTCCTCGTTTTGTTGTATTCAAAAGTTTATATGAAATTGAAGTTTCAAGAAATTCAAATCAAGTGGATGTCTTCCAAACTTTTGGTCTTTTTTGTACAAATAAATTCCCTCTTTGTGTTTCCCAACAGTGTTGAAGATATCTATGTGATTTTACTCTGTTGGATGGCTGAAGCCTCATATTATCATTTAATAAACTTTTGAATAAAAATTTAGCATGAAAGAAGGGCTTTGGATCCTTTATTGGCTGGAATGAAAATCTTCATATGACACATGACTATTGTTTTAAAACAGACTAGAAAAATTGTGAACTTATTCTTTAAGCACAGATTTTTGACTGGTTACTGTATATATATATATATAAAAAATCATATCATGTTATTGTATCTCTGTTGTTTAAAGTCAATTATTCAAATAGCATTGTAATAAAGCAAACTATTATACAACTTTTTGTTCAAATAATCTCACAGTGGACTCATCAAATTTCATGAATTTCCAACTTACTCATGAAATACTGAGTACTGACTGAGTCAGAACTAGGCATTATTTCATTCCTGGTTTAGTAGTTTTTCAACTCAGAAATGCAACAAGTGTGTGAAACAGGTGGGAAAACACATTCTGATGTATTCCTGAGAAATGAACAATGAAATATCCCAAATATCCCATATTCTCTGACTTCCCACATTAAATATACATTACCCAGTCTGGCATACACTTCTCACAATCCCATCACAAACAGAGATGCTGATCATCTAACACCCCTCCCCCACAAAAAACTAAAGAAACTTACTCTGACACTGTAAAACTCCACGCAGCTTCCAGCCCTGCTCCTCGCAGTGTCCACTTGCTCGTCCTCCATCCCTACTAACATCTCCATGTCTGAAAACCTCTGTCCTCCTGCTGGCATTGCTCTGAATTCTGTGTGTATGTTTGTGTGTCAGTCAGATGTCTGTGCTGACAGCTGGAGCCAACTCAGCTGACAGCAGCTCAGCCTGTTTCTCCTTTATTTGCTGCTCTTCTTCCCTTATAGTTTTAATGTCCTCCTCCTTCCTGTGTGTCTTCTCTTCTTCTTCTTGTTCTTCAGGTCTTCCTCTCAGGTCTAAGATTCAGCAACGCCCTCCTCTACAGGTGTACAAACACCTGTTGCTATATAGATCCATTGAGAGGAAGCAACAGACTGTCCTTGAACAAGCCAGAAAAGACAGATTTTCTTAAACTGAATCTTGAGTGATGTTTCTCTGTTGTTCTCTCTGCCTCTGCCTGTCTGGCTGGCCGGGTGTTTGGTCCTGTCCAGTCGGTCTCCGCCACCTCCTCCCACTCATTCCACGCCCGGACAAGCCTGTCTGGTCCCATTGGCTAGTCAGGTGGAAGGGGGTAAATGGGGGGAGGGGCTGAGGGCAAAAGCAGGAGGAGGAGGTGTAGGGGTTATGGAAGCGGGGTTATAAGAAGGGCAAACTGTCAGCGCGGGAAAGGAGGGAAAAATGGATCATTGTGATCATCTGTGAGTGGGTGATGTGTCGTGTGATGGAAAGAAACAGGGGAATTGGCACACTCTCTGCAGTGCAAGATTCTGGGCCACACTCTCAGCCTGGTTTTGCTTAGTATTTCAAATCTCGCTCCAACATGAGGTTGATTTCCACCACCTCCTCCTCCTCCTCTGCAAGGTTGAGGGGTCAACAAGAGAGGGGGGGGGGGGGGGGGGGGGGTGAGACAGCACCAACAGCGGATCACTGTAAGCCTCTTCCTGGACTCTGAGACTAAACATAAAGAGAGGGGGGGGGGGGGGGGAATGCTTGCGGCTTAAAAGATGCCAAACTGAAAATAACAAAAACAAGCGAGAGATGGAGAGACAGAGAACCCAAATCAGCCAGCAAGCTAGACAAAATGAGATCAGTGGTAAAATATACAGTGCTCTGTGTGTGTGTGTGTGTGTGTGTGTGTGTGTGTGTGTGTGTCAGTGTCACCCCGTGCTCCTCTCGCAGACAGATACTGTACCACACTGGCCTTTTTCACCTCCATCCACTGCTGCCTCATTAGCCTTTTGCTATTCAAATGCTCTGTGCTGATGTGAGAATAGACAGCATTGTGTTGAGCCATGTTTCCCTGTGCGGAAACACACCAACACACACATTTGGATGGCGAGACGGTGTTTGTACGTGTTAATGTATCCACTGTGTTCCTTCATCTCTTTGTCTGGTTACACTGTATATTCAGTGAGTCAGTACTTTGTAGCCATGTCTTGTACATAGAGAATTTAATGTGTGTGTATGTGTTTGTGTGGTTAAGATTAGGTTTAGGACAAGAAAGAAGGTAAAAAGAAGAGGGTATGCTCAAAAAGAGCTACTTTGTATAATGTGTTGTCCGCCCACATCAGAAGGCTGTTTGTGTGTTTTGGTATTTGCGAATGTGCAAACAATCTTACAAATTACCTACAGATTGCTGTCATTATGTGGCTTATTAGAGTGGGTTGTGGCTTTATATAGAGAGAATGTTATCAATATGACCTGATTAAGATAGCATTACAAATATTATAACACTGTGTTCAAGCATTTTTTAAATCATCGATCGGTTTTAGGGGGTTACTCTGAGTCTGTGTCTGAATCCATTGTGTTCACTGTAGGACTGACATGAACTATCTTTGGGGAAAACCATATAGCACACATCGTGCCTTTGCAGTGCTCTGTGTGTGTGTGTGGCAGTGTAGCTGACACCACCACCATCCCGCCATGGTTACGGAGGTTTTGGTGCATGGAAACCAAAATACAAGGAAGCCAGACACAAAGAAAAATCTTTCCACCTCTCCTGGAAGCTGAGGAGATGAGACACTGTTGCTGGTAAAGACACAGTTGAAAGGATTATAGCTTTCAGTCGAGGATTGTTTTAATGGCTTCAGTCACCTCTGAGGGAGAAAGAGAGTCTGTATAGAGTCATGATAAACAACACGACCAACCATAACAGTCATAAAGCCAAGAGACGGTCAGGGATTATCATTCTTCAGTTACACTGTCGTTCTTGTGTGACTTTGATCCTGGTTTCTCACTTTGCTGATCCTCAAAGCCCAAGATAGAGGTGACTTAAATTTTATGTGATCCGGATGCAATTCAGAGCACTTTTGACATCATATGGTTGCAAAAATACTCATGATGATATTGAGATGATGAGACTTCCTAAATGGCCATCAACGAGCACTTGACGGTATCCACCACATATGATGCAATAATGACAGACAGGTTTATTTCAGGTGTTGTCATGGCTCACATATATGCAGTGATCAACATTTAGATACAGTGTACAGTGTAAAATATGGAGTGTGAAGTGTGCCAAAATAATTATACTTTTTTTTAAACTACCAATTACTTATTGATTATAGATATTATTATATTTTAAAAAGCTGTTACATGTTTAAATTGATCAACTTTACATTTAAATTTTTCATTAAAATATAACAATAGGAAATAATAATAAAAAAGATCCTTAAATCATTGAAAATCAATAATTCTACTTATTTATTCTGTCTTTAACACTTTGAACAATCTGTAACTATAAAAAGATTTTTCAAATGTACTTTTTGTTTTTCCATTTACTAATGTGATGTCATTTTATATTTCTTTTCCCCTGTGTAATAAATGTTCCATGAAAAAGAAAAAAAAAATTAACAGGGACCCAACCCTACAGAGCAGCAGCAGGAGCTGTGATTGGCCAACTGTTATGTGTGTACAGTGTTGGCATGGCAGCGAGAGTTTAAGAATTTACCAAATATTAAACATATCTCATTATTTGTGTGATGTCACCACAAAATCATTGATTCAGTCAGTTCTGGACAACTTCAGGTTCCTCCCTTTAAATATTCAGACAGTATTTCTCAACCAATTTTTGGCTCACATTCTCCCAAAAGTGAAATGTAACCTCACATTTCAGACATAAATACACAGAATTGTGATCTCTGACACACAAAGCAGGTGTTTTAGTTTCCTTTTTCTTGGCTATTTACTTGATTAATTACTGAATGAAGCACAGAGGCTGCAAGATATTCATTATTTCACAAGCAAAAGGCATTCCGCCCCAAGGTTACAGTGAAAATATGATACTAGATTTGTATATCAGAAAAGTATTTTATGTCGATACATTTATCTTGTGCTGACCTTTCGCCCCTTCCCGCTCCCCCAAAAATCATCCCGCTTGTTGTGACAAGCTGCTAACTGCAGGAATCAGTCATTAAGATAAGATAAGACATTTTGACAGCATGTGAGGGCTTTTTTGGACTCTGTCTCAAACTCCAGCCTAATGCCCTCTCTGGACTCTCTCCCTCTGTGTGTTTATATTTGCCTCGTGCTCCAATTTCAGTGGTTTATAAAAACGATGTGTATGTATATGTAAGGATTACACTGTAGCTGTCGTCATGCTGGAGAAAAGACATTTCTGTGTGACCTGGAGAGACATGTCAAATGAGAATGTCTCTATACTTTCAAGTCGTCCCATAAAAGGCAAAAATGCGATGAAAATAATCTATAAAAAAACATATTCACTAATATTCCATGCAAGGAAAATGATGCTGATGAAATGAGTCCTCTTTATGTCAGTATGTTATTGTATGTATAGGTAGATGTTAGATATCGATACATTATTATTATAGTATTTTCTGCAGTAGTGCTTCAGTGTATTTGCATTCTGTATGTGCTTCTTTTTAAAGTAGTTCCATCCCACACAGGCTCCAACCTCTACTGGACTCTATGGGTGATACTCTCCTCCAATCACTCACACAAAATTGCCCACTGAAATTTGCATGTACGTAGCTGGCCAATCAGGATGCACCTACAGATTATGTGTGTCTATGCGCATCTCGCTGCCACTTCACTATCCTCTTTTCTTCAGCGACAGCGAATCTGGTCTCTGATCTTACCTCTCCACAGATGGAGTCACTGCTTCAAAACGCTTGTCACTCGTCATGTCCCTGCTTCATAGCCGGCACACACCAACATGTCTTCTGCTTCACGTGCCTCGGACGAGACACAGCAGTCACCATCCTGTGCCAACTGTCAAAGGCTGCCTGAGATTAGACACCGGCAGCAGTGAGATCACTTTTGGCTTTTCGACTTGATCCTTCGCTGCGAGGAGAAAGATCCCAATAATGTCAATCACACTGAATGGTTGATCCAACTCTTACCAGTAGGTTTGGAATAGAAAAGAAAAAACATGCAAATGTTATACAAAAAAATCCATTTAAATATCCAACAAACACATGAACATGAACGTCCCCAAACTACACCCATGCACATCTAACCTTAACTGTTATCTGGCTGGTGATGATATTTAAGATAAAGGTGCCCTAACAAGCGAGTTGTCTCCTCTGTATTAACTGTGTCTCTGGTAGGACTGCAGTAGTAGAAGCAGCAGATAGAGCAGGTTGAAACTATGAATGTTATTGTAGTACTGTATCCATAATGAGCACGTCAGTGCCTCTCCATTAGCACAAAGAAGTCAAGCTTAAATTGCCAGGAAAAATGTGATAACCTCCCTCCCCCATCTGCACCTTTTCTTATTAAATTTGGACAAATCACCAAAATCATCACCCTCTTATCAGACAGAATGTTTTGCCCTTATAAGGGAGCGATCCTCACATGATACATCCTTATTGGGCTTAAGTGTGTTTGCAAAGGACAGCGCTGACTGACAGCTGATGTTTTCACCACCTAAAGTTAGTTAGTGAGCTCCAGGCTCAGCCAGGGAGTTAAATGAGTGATTGGACATCTGGCATGAAGCCTCAGCACTGCCGTTCCTCCTCTCACTCAGTCTAGCGTCCTCTCCACGCACCCTCTCCATCTCCTCTTTACATCTTCTCACCCTCTCAATCTATGCTCCCTCTCTGTCTGGTTGCTATGGAGGCCAGGGATAGTCGTCTTTTTTTCACCCCTGTCTCCTCCACTGAGAGTGTTTACCCATCTGCAATGTTTTATGTCCTCTCTAATGAGAAATTCAAATCATAAATCTCTCCCTGTGGAATTGAATCTCTGCAAGGAGCAATGGTTTTTGTCTTATAATACATTTTATCACAATTATTAATAATTTCAAATCATATACCGTGGAAATATGTGGTTTAAGCCTTGAACTGACCCATTTTATGTTCTGAAATAACAGCAGCCCACCCAGATGTAGACTGATACTCCCTAAAGATTTTTTTTTTATATAAGTCAGCTCCAAAGTATAAATATAAGCGTTAATGCCTTTTCCTGATGTAGAGCTGGTTAGGTGGTACACTGTAAAGCATCACACAGCTTTATTAGAATAACTAACCTTATAGTATAGTTGGTTCATATAAACCAAACAAGCCTTCAAAAATCTGTGATGTTATTCCAAATGTAACAAGAAGTTTTCTGGTTGTGTCTCAGACTGCAGATTTACAAGTTGAAGGATAAACTGTTTTGTGTTTGCAATAAAGCAGATTGCTTTGGGTTGGGTTTGGTATTTCATAGCTGATACCTGCACGTTTCAAAAGGTGTTTAATTTATTCTAATTGAAAAAGCTGCATTCAGAACTTTATAATTATCTATTAAAACAAATTAAATAAATAGTTGTATATTGAGAATGCCCTGAAGGTGAGGAAAGACCTCCAAAATATTTGTCCTATTAAAACTATAGGCCATTGTTGTTTTTCTTTTCTGTTTTAGTTTGTTTTGTTTTGGTCGATAAGAATAATATGGCACAATGATTATAGCTGTCCCAGTAAAATTGGAAAATTTTGGACTCTTTGGAGAGTAACTTAACACCAAGCTTAAAAGCAGTGTTCCTCTGTCTTAAACTTCTTCATACAATATGCTTCACCTCTGACCCATCAGTGATGATGTGTGTGCACTTGTAACTGCACCCAACAGTGATGTCACGGTGTACTGACACACCCTGGACTACACCTCTAGATCCCTGCAGCAAGGTGAGAAGTTAAACCCCTGGATGTCAGCAAGAACAAGATTTTTTAGAGGTTTTTAAGTTACTGTTTGAAACCAAACACAAAGTCATAAAAATGTTGCACTGTTTTGCATTTCCAGTATAACACAGGTTTAATACCACAGATGACACAGCATTAATCTGACTGAATCAATCTCCACGCTCCATGTTATTTTTTCAACACCTGTTTAAGAGGTAATTTAAGACAACATGTCACTTTTACACCCTTTGCAGTCTAATTTTAGCCTTGACGTTTGTAATTATTTAGTCGGTGACAAATGTCACAGCTGGATCTGTGGCTGAAAGGAAGATCGGGTGATAATTGTTTGGTGCTGGGAAGCACGTTGATCGTGGAGAGATTAGGGCTGTGCTGTAATGGATGTGTCACTGTCAAATAGGGGGGTTGTTGATTAAGAAGCACAAAGGGTTAAAGGTGAGTCACACAGCGCATAAAACAGATAAGGGCAGACAGTAACACAGAAAGGGATGCAGACAGCTTAGAGGTAATCAACTGTGTCTGCATGAGTCAGAGGGAGAGAGGGCATGCAGAAAGCTTTTCATGTTGCTTACGACAGACCACAGCACGTTCATTGTAGAGAGGAGAGAGGTTTTTAATTTATTCTCCTCTGGTGCTTCCTTTTTAGGCTTTTTTTCCTCAACTCAAGACAAACAGATCTGTTAAAAAACATCAAACCCAACTGCAGCATGCGGTTATTACTCTTGTTAAGAGGCTGTATTTAGTACCTGAGTTTGTTATCACAGGACTGCAGGTGATCTAAGTCAGCTGCAGGGCTTATTAAGTGAAATTACTCTCAACCACATGTTGAGCGAGAGTAAACACATTGAGAAAGAGAAGGCTTGTTTTTGGGCAGTCTGAGTTTACAGCCTTTATATGTGCAGACCATGATCACACACTGCAGCTATCTGCCTGGCTGACGTAGTTCCTGGTTTCTGATTGGTGGATTCAATGCGGAGAATGAAGGTCTGTTAGCTAGTATACTGGAGACCGAAAACAGCTGTCAGTTCTTTGAATATTTTTATATGTGATTACTTTTCTTTTTTAAGTAGTGCACAGTGGAGAGACAGGAGAGCATTCAGTATTGGAAACATACAATGTTACTATGGGTTGTCACATTGTAAAAGAACGCAGAGCTGTTCTCTTTTTTGTAAATTCTAACCTTTCTCAGCCTCTGTTGAAGACTAATATGAATTACAATGACACTGTTGGAGCTGATTTTATCTGACTGTACAGACTTTAAATGTGCCTTATGGAGTTTTTGATCATGTTTCAATGTGTTTTTTCACAGATACAGATTTTTTGCAAACTAGGGCAGCACCTTTCAAGACTGTTTTTTGTGGTGTCATCTGCGGCCACCTCACGATTGTAAAATGTAAACATCAGTGATTGTCGACTGTCAAACAAAATAAAAAATGTTTGTTGTATTTCTAGTTCAGTGATAAAATTCCACTGCACCCTTCCTGGCTTCAGTTGCTGTGCTCCTGGCAGCGCTCACTGGCAGGCAGCAAAGGAAGACATACCAAAAGACTGTATGTTTCATTGATTGCTGTGGACTTGTGTAGCCAACCTCGTCGTGTACCAGAGCTGCAGAGCTAAACCAAAAAGTTAAAAACAGCAAATTTGAATATTAAGTGAGGCTCTGGGTGAACAAGAATTTTGTGTCAACATGGAACCCTAAGACTACGTTCAAACCAAATTCGGGAATGCAGCACTACCACACAGGGTTATGCAGAGGTGTGGGAGTGTCACTACATGGCCCATTTGTATGACGTACCTGACAAGCAGAAATACTAACTTTGAAATTCCAACTTGCAGGCCGATGCAACACAAAGCAAGTGCATGGCGGCTTATGTCTTTGTACTCCCTTATTGCAGGGTTGAACAGCTCCAGAAAGGTCATCACAACAGCAATGAGTCTCTCTTTCATCTTCACAGTCCCAATATTCAATTCAGAGGTAATCACGGTTGTCCTTCCCATGTCCACAAGAATGCAGACCTGTCAGTTATTTTGCCAAATCAATCTGAAAGCTCCCATTGGATGTGAGATGAACCTCTGACTGACCCTGAGTTCTCAGAGTGAAGCATAGAGATGATCAGACAAGCAAGCACCAGCAGGTGTGTGTGTGTGTGTGTGTGTGTGTATGGGAGGGGGTTGCAGGAGTCAAAGGGGCATTCATCCAGTCAGGTATGTATGCAATCAATCAGAGGGATATTTGTCCCTCATGGGGCTTAGCTTGATCAAATCTAAACTTTATGTTTATGAAATCACAATCACAGATGTCACAACATTTGGCAGCAGCAGCTCTTTATTCTCACAGTGCTGAGCCAACTCTCCCTGTCTGTGACAGACTGTAAGGTATTGCCTGTGCCGTGCTTTTGTTGTATCTGTGGCCTTTGTCATTTTTTGCATAACAATAATATTTTCTTTCTTTCTTTAGTAAGCTCTTTGGTTGAAGTGTTATGTATTGGGATTATTTGTGGATCTTTAGACAATGATCAGGCTGGCGGCTCTTTAGAGAATGGAAGAGACCAGAAACACCAGTTTCAAAAGTTGTTAGATTTATCAACAACAACCTCCATCAAATTAAAGCTAATAAAAAAATAAAAAAATAAAAAGAAGAACTTTCAAATTTATTTTACATCTGAAGGTTGTCTGTACCTGTATTTGTTTTTGTTTTTGGCATATGGTCAATCCAGTGAGTGTAATAAAAGTATATGAAAAAAGGGAACAAAAAGCAGGTGTTGTTACTGATTTGTTAGATGTTTTATTTGTATTAAAATTACATATAAAGAAAAAAATACCATACCATGGATAAATTTGTCATTTGTCATCTGTCTGTGAGGTTTTCTGTGAGGATGACCTTTAATTTTGAAACTAAACTAGACCTGAAATGAAGAACGAATGTCAAAACAAATTACTGTACCTGTCAAACAAATTGACTACATACAGTCAACAAGTACAAAGAATATAATATGGAAGAAAAACAACAGAAAGTGTAATTGCAAAAAGTCATGATAACTAATAACTGATAACTAATGACAAATGTATAAATAATATAACAAAAAGTACAATAGGTTACTTCCTGTTGTGCTTCATGTAATTAACTAAATCAAGCTATAAGCCATCACACAGGTGATATGACTGAAGAATGTGTTACATGCCAGTCACTATTATCACAAATCTCTTAACAAACACAAAGTAATCCTTCTCCCTGAGGCACAGCACGCCTCTAACCACAGCTACTCTGCAGCCAAGGCTGTGGTTAATGTCACAACAAAGGTTTTATCCAGATTATCCTCATCTTTTTCTGTCTCTCTCTATAAAGCCCAATACTTTATAAAAATATAAGCTGCTCTTTCTTAAAGGACCAGTGTGTAAGATTTAGGGGGATCTATTGGCAGAAATATTGGCAGAAATATAATATAATATCCATAAGTATGTTTTATGTTGTTTTTTTGTTAGCTTAAAATGAGCCCTTCATACCTACGTAGGGAGTGTGGCCTCTTCCAAGGAGGCTGCCATGTTGCACCGCCATGTCTCTACAGTAGCCCAGGATGGACAAACCAAACACTGGCTCTAGAGAGGGACTTTTGCGCTTTTTGCAAGTTTCGTGGCCACCGTAGATTCTCCTGCATGCTTGAAAGGGAAGGGGGAGGCATCATCAGTTGGTTGCAATTTGCAACCTGCATTATGTAGATTTCTAATGGTGATTTGCTGCCATAATTCAAAATATATTTTCATATGGACAAGTGCAAACATTAAAAGTGACTCAGTGTTTTGTGCATAATTTTATATCCTTGCCATGATGCAGTCACGGTTTAATCTTTTCCAGGCATGCTGCCATTCATTTTGTTTTGAAAGTTTTGAAATGAAGGTTTCATATAACAGAAAAAAGGCAAATATTGTTTTCATGGTATGGTTTGCTGGAATTTGAATTTACATTTACTGGTAAATATAGTTTGTTCCAAATATGGGAATAAAACCCCTAAACTTTCCCAGATAAAAATATTGAGCTAAGAAGAGGAATTGAATCCTCAATCCTCTCTGTGTTAATGCCTTCTTCACTGGTACAGCTGATTCACCACCAGTGACAGTGTTGACAGAGTGATAACTGAAGCAGACAGGAGTGATCAGGTGTGTGTTTGAGAAATACCTCACAGGTCTTGTCTGCACGTGATCGGATTTCTGAAAACTGGAAAGTCAATGTTGTTCATGGGGGTGAGTGAGGTTTGGCTGACCTTGTTTTCAGGTTGTATACAGTATCATCTTAGAAGCTGAAATTAATCTTCCTCTCACATCTTTACTCAAGAGAGAAAGAAAGAAGGAGGGAGTGAACACTGAGGTTACAAGTTTTCCTTTTTCTCTACAAAAATAGTCGTGATGACATACCTACAAGCATATGTCCGAGCACCAAGACTCACATACACACAAAAACCCCATACCTGCATGCAAAACCTCACATGCACACTGTCTCAAAGAACTACAACTCACCCCAATCTCACTTCTATCCGTCCGGGATATATTGCTGAGATAAAGAGCTACATTTATTCCTACTCTAGGGAGCTTTAAAATAAGAGCAGGCAGACAAAGGTGAAATATGAAATATGGGTCCTCAGTCAAACAAGGACAGATGAGCTCTGAGAGATACGTTGTTAATCTAACTGTGCTATATACAGGTACTGACACTGTAGTAGCCCTGTTCAAATCTCACCTCAAGGTCTCTGGGTTTGCTCACGAGAGGCCCTGAAGAAGATGGATGTGAAACATGCCGTTGGCCTCCAAAAATCTCTCTTATCTCACACACAAATAAAAAATAACTTATAGGCTCCTAAGATTTAATTCTACAACAGTGATTCCTACAAACACCCTGTGGAAGAAATCTTTAAACTATACTCCCACTTTTATTGCATGCTTGTGGAACATCTGGCACATCTGGGCTGCATCTCATTTGGAAACCAATATTTCTCTTTTGACTGTCAGAGTTTAGAAGCATCACCCTGCTAAACGCTGAGTTGAGTTTTTGCTACTGATTTAGCTCTGCCATGTGACATCAAGTGAGGATATGACACAGGACAGATGCAGGATAAGTGCTGTAAGAGAGGCTCAAGGCTGTAATACTTGATATACCATACCATTTTCCTGTCGTCTTGGGGAAAAAATGCACAATTCTTCTCCCTCTCCAAACGTTTTTCTGGTCTTGGTAGATGATGTCGATGCCTGTTTGGAATCAGAGGAGAACAAGGTGGAAAGACAGAGGAAATGAAAGAGAAATTGCCGAAGTAATCATTCTTTCCATTGTGTGACTCAGAAGGGATCCTGCTCAGAAAACGTGACTGTTTCCATTGTTTACTACAAGCCTGCAACAGCTGACAATCAATGGGATAGATCATCTGGATTTGTTTTAGACAGTGTAGGGTAGAAACAAATATTGTAACACTCCTTTGTAATTTTGCCACCATTCTATTTTGTACACACAACATCTATTGCATGTCTGTCCATCCTAGAAGACTGACCCCTCCTTTGTTGCTCTTCATGAGATTTCCTCAATTTTTTCCCCCTTCAAAGGTTTTTTTGAAGGGGAGGTTTTTTTCCTTATCTGAATGAACGGTCTAAGGATAAAGTTTGGGAGATTACCTTGTTTGATGTCTCACCTCAAGTGGAATGAAATGATCAACATCAATTTCATACATTCAGTGGAGAGACTGCCACCATGAGGATGTAACTTCTCGAGTGTTCCAGTACATGTGGTCACCTGTAGGGTGTTGCACCATCTATGTATGAGTTCAAACATAGTATTAGTTTGATCGTAGGGGAGAAGTTACATTGTAGTTGCATTCCTTATTAACTGCTGGCATGGCTGAATAATCAGAACAAGCCAGACAAAGATTTTCTTTGATATTTACAGCTGGAAGGCATTTCCGGTGACAGACTACATCCGTTTATATTTACAAAAACAGAAACAGAAGCGATCAATAAAAGAACACTGAATTATTAATGAGGTCATGTACAAACACATGTAGAGATGTTGGCTAATTCATACATGATAACATACACTTTACATTCTCTTTTTAAATAAAACAGTCTATTGTTGGTCTTAGTTAGTAGTGGCTTACTCAACCAAAAACATCCAACGCTGCACTGGATGAAATCACTCTCTGCTGCAATGACTTGATTATGTTCGGCTTAGTTAAGTAGTAACATAAGTAGAGATGGTGAAACTGAACAAAGTGTTTTGTGAAACTAGTTACAACATGGCAGTCAGTGTTGACTTTACACTCAAACTTAAGATCAAACTTTCATCTGGTGTAGCAGGCTGTAAGCTAGTCAGAAAGTAGTGTAACAGGTAATGTAACTAATTACTTCTAATTAATTAGAGCAATTACTAAAATGATGTTATTACTCTTTTAATGAGTGCCCAACACTGATGGGTGACCGAAACAGCCAATATTACTAAAACAGGCTGGGATTCAACATTTCTTTGTCTTCAGTCCTCTTTTTCCTTCTGACATGATCATTTTGGCTCTCCTCCCACTGTTGGGTGTTGTACTCTCCAATACATTTCCCTGAAGTTTCATCTATTATCGGAAAATCTCCATGTCTTGTAGTGCAGGGGTCATAAAAAGTGTCATTATTATCCAAATATATCAAGACATAATCCACTCATGCCTCAGCCAATGCAGTTTCCATTGTATAAAATCCATGCTGAATTTTATGGAAAGGATTTTATACGAGACATTGTTTATCATTAGTCTACACAATGTTGTGTTGCAATGTTCCTGACCTAATTCTAAGAGCAGTGGATTCATGCCTTTTGGATACCAGGCGCTACACAGCTGACAGATGATCGAGAGTCTCATTAATTTAATTTACTATGGCCATCATCACCCTGCAAGTTAACTCTGGTCCTGACTGTGTGAGCATTAGCTAGCTGTCTGGTTCACTGCCAATGGAATATTAGCACCCCTGGTTAGGACAGTTAGCCCAGAGTGCTAATGAGGCCCATTTTTCTGCACTGGAGACAGGCTAAATATTATGTTTCATAACACTCATTGCTAATAGCTAAATGCCCAGGGTGCAAAGCTACTGAAGATCAGATCAAAGAAGAGGAAAAGAGGCTGGCTCTGGATTTACTGGCAGAATGTCAAATTTATGGACAATAATTTAGTGTAGAGGTCAGACAGGTAGTGTTGGGACTGGAAAGTAAACTGTTTGAATCCAGGACCGGTTGAAAAATAGGCAGGAAAAAATAAAGAGGAGGTGACTTCCATGGCTTTTAAACAAGAAGAGTTTCTCTCTGGCTAAAAGAACATGATACAATGAATTGAACTGGGTAACTTTTAGTCATGAATGTATCTATGCATCTGGAAATTGAGGATGTTTCTAAAAAAAAAATTGACAATTATTTCAACAATCAAGGGTCCAAGTGACAGAAAATAAATCAACTATGACTAACTATTTAAAAATGTCTGATAATCAATAAATTAATGGATAATGAAAATATTTATTGTTAGCTCCAGATGTATACTGAAAAACTACATATTCTGTCAGTCTTGTCCAGATAAATAAAAGTACACACAGCATACATCCGATGATACAAAACCTGTATTTGGGTCTGATATATGTTACTGTAGCAGTAGATAAGTGCAGAAGAAGAGAAGCTTGCTTAGCAAATATTGTCTCACGATCAGCAGTGCTTGTTCCATCTTTGGCATAGTGCAGGGTGGTGAGTCTGTTGGTATTATCAAATATTACAGGGAAAGTATTCCATTACACTGGCCTTAACTTTGAGCTGAAGGAAAGAGGCATGACTGAATTAAAAACAAACAATGAAAAAAAAACAAGAATGTAAAAGATAACAAAACATAATTTCAGAGTAAAGCTCTGTTTAGCAGCTGGGAGGAGCCCCAGTTGTTTTTGGCAGCGCTGCAGTAATCCACCCACATTAATAAACAGCTGGTTTATCATTGAGCTGTGTCCAGTAACGTGTCAAAGCAAATGGCTCAGAAAATGTCTCGCACTCATTTCTGCTTATTCTGGGTGAATAGGTTTATTAAACCTAGCTGACGTGTAAAGACAGCAGAGAGCTGTGGCTACAGAACTAGATACTATCATTCATATATAGACGCTGATTCACAAGATAAAATTTAATGTGTGTCATTTTTTTTATAATGAAATGTAAGTTTTGTTGTTTCATAGTGACAGTGACTACTTGGGCCAACACCCAAAGGGCCACTCATGTGGCTGTACACTCTCAGTCTTGTTTAGACAAGAAAAAACATTTGCTCTCAGAAACTTTTGCTCTTTCAAGTTACACATATCTTGTCCTCCAGGAAACCTTAAAGCAGCCTTGGCAACCACATTGATAAATTTCCAACATATCCACGTGACCATGTCATTTATATTGACAGTGAGGGAGAGTGTCAACCTGAGGCGGTGAAAGTGAAGCTGTTGATTAAAGTCTGAGTTTAGGCAGAGAGAGAGAACATGGAATTTGATGTATGTACTGACCTCACACTCCCACACCTGGACCTGTGCTCGCCTTCAGCGGACGAAGTGCAGGTTTGTGTGTGGACATATTTGTGGTAATGTGAGTATGTATGTGTGTGTGTATGTGTGTGTGTGTATTCCTAGGCCTGAGGACACCGCAGCACACACAGCTGCAGCGAGGTGTGAAGCCGATGACTCAAGTCTGCTGAAGCTCCTACTCTGTCGGTTTTCCTCCTCGCCTTCTTACCTCTTATTCTCTACATCTCTCATCCCTCCGCTCACTGGCTCTGCGTGAATGTGTGTGTATGTGTGTAGGGTAAAACTGCCATAAAAGCCTTCTCTCAGACTTTGTATGGAGGGTTTGTGCGACTATATAAGTCTCCATTTTGAATACACAAGGCCATCGCCACTAAAAGACTTTGAGTTGATTTGGCCAAGAAAAAAAGAAAAAAAATGGTGAAGTTCAACATGTAAGCTGACATCTGATTGCCTCATATCGACACAGCCATATGGTAAAGTAAGCATGATAATTAGACTGTTGTAACTCCATTATTCCCTCTTTTCACTTTTTCCGTCAGAGGAGGATTTGATTTTGCGCTACCCTAATTATTAACCACAGACTGCTCTGCCATTTTCAGCAGATTTCGAGGCAGCATTACAGTTAGTAAGGTTCCAAAGAACAGTAATGTTTGGAAAAGCAATTTTTGAAATGACATTTTACTGGCTAAATACTGTAAGTGATACAGCATGTCAGTGATATAAGAAAATAATACACGAGACAGAGTCGAAGATGTCTTTGATGTATTCTGTTGTTTTCATGAGCAGTGATTTAGAACACGTGTTGACCAAAAGTAACCCTCAGTTATGCTCAACATCTGAAAGATGTTGCAATCTGTCTCACTTGATATTATCATCCAATTCTGGTCCCACCCACAGAGGCTCTGATTCACTAAGGTAAATGGCAATGGCTACCTACAGCGGAGTATGATATGTATCAAGACACCCGCACCGGGCGTGGGGGGGGGGAGTTGTAAGCCCACAAACCAGCAGCGTCTTAACACTCTCTCAATTGTGGGTTCACAAATCATCCTATTTCCCTACATTAACACATACCAGCTCTCCAAAAAGGCTGCGATTTTACCACATATGCTCCCGCAGTTGACACATGGCTGCTGTGTTATGAATACTTTTTCTCTTCGAATGGCACATCCTTTGTGTTGTACTGGCGTCAGCTGATCATGCATCAAATGACACTGACCCAGTCAACCAGTTGATCTCAACAGCATGCCATGTAGCCCTGCGTGTTAAACAACATCCAATTTCCTGTCATCAGATGGGTTTGAAAGAGTAAAGAGAAACTGTGTTCACATTCTGTACAAGTCTAAAAGAAAACTGCCATGTGTACTTCTCAAAACAACACCTGACACTGAATAAGCATTTTCCAGCTGTTAAAACCTCGAAGAGGGATCCCTCCTCTGTTGCTCTTCTGTAGGTTTCCTCCTGTTTTCCCCTGTTAAAGGTTTTTTTTCTTGAGTTTTTCTTTATCTTAATCAAGGATCTAAGGATAGATGGCGTCATATTCTGTACAGATTGCAAATCTTTTGACACATATTTGTGATTTGGGGGTTATATACGTAAATGCAAATGATATCACAGATATCAGAGATATGAGCAGTGAAAGGGTCAATGTTCAAATCTAGGTTACTGTGTTCCATGTACGCACAAATTGAAAGCAATTCCTTCTAAACGCCCTGCTGCTCTTAAATCTTGTTGACAGCCCACGGCGTATATCCCACCCCGTGAAATATGGTTACAGAGAATATTTCCCTGAGAGGCTAGGTAAGGTGATACTTCCCTGAGATCTTATCTGAGTTAAGTGACTGATTTAGAGCTAATCTCAGTCAAAACAGGTGAATTAGCATCAAGTCCAGCACGTGATGAGAGAGGCCCACGCATGCACCAGGATGAAATTTCCAAGTCTTGGGGTAATGGTTTTTGGAAGGTACTCCAAAAACATGTGAACTTTTCCACTTCAGAAGAGAAACGACACAAAGAGCTCTGTGGTATATTCAGTGATATAGTGCACTGAGAAACAGACATTATATCCAAAATCAACAGCTGCCTCCATGATGTATCATATGCTGGGACGGTACTGTGTAATTAATTTATATCAAGTTGTGTGCATGAATCCCATGACTCAGACATGCGGAGATGAAACTAATTAGGTGTGGTTGTTGATGTTGGTGTTATGATAGAAAACTTTTTGAAACTTTGACTCACTGGTGAAAGATGTTCTTTTTCAAAACCGAGCCAAAATAACTTTTGTTATAGTTTATAATCCATCTGAGGGAAATAAATCCAACATACAAACACAACACTTTCAAAGAGTGTCTGTGAAACAATGATGCTGCAGTGACAAATATTCAGAAGTGATGATTGCAGAGACAGAGCTGGACAGAGTAGTCTTCTTGCAGATTTCATTAGAACTGTAACCTCAAGGTTACAGTTCTAGCAAAGACATGCATCCACCTAAAGTGCTGTTGAGCAAAACTTTAAACTCCTCCCAAGCACAGAGCCACTGCTGCTGTAACTGACCTCTATATCCACCGCTGGGAATTTCTTTACAGGGATCAATACTGTAACTACAACATTTACATTAGTCCCACATTCCTGACATTATTTTCTTTGGTGATTATAAAACATGGTGTAAAAACTGATAAACAGCTGCATTTCTGTGGAAAACTCAGCAGCAGAGCTGTCTAATAACTCTTCACATGAGTGACGAAGACAATGCAGCTGTGGCCAGAATACTTTTGTTTTATTGAAGGAAGGGAAGGAGTCACCCTCCACCAAATATGGTTATAAACACATCATCTTGCAAGTACCAGTGTCATGCGTCATGATGCTGACAGGGTATATGTGTATGTGTGTTATTTATCCATGTCTGTAGCCATTGGCCTGTAGAAATAATGAATATGTTCTCTATTTAAACACTCCCATACTGCTTTTATACAGTAAGAACTATTCAATCTCAGCTGGAGCAGTTTGATCCCTGCTCTATAGCTCATAAATACTCATTACAATACAACACTCACATACACACTTACACAAAACACACACAGACCCCAGTTATATACCCACGTGTACGTACGTACACACGTGTAAACACATACTTGTTCATATTGTGCAAGAATTACAATCCGTCAAACATACTCCTGTAACAAAACTGTACGCACTCACTGACTCACACACTACAGACTAAGGCAGCATTTCTTTACTGTAGCATCCAGAGGCCAAACCTCACACACAGGCAATGAAAAGCAGAAGTCTGAGATCTGGATGGAGTTTGGAGGAATGAAGGGCAGAGCTCGCTGGCAGCAGCAAAACCACAGACAAACCCACCGGGCACTCAGCTGAAATCCCTCTGCGACTGGCACAAAGCTGCGGTGGCACTGAGCCTTACTTCACCACCCGTTTACTTCAAAGAAACTCAAGAAAAAAAAATGCTTCGGTATCAGTCATGCTCGCTCTGCTACGCCTCCAACTGACCTTGAAAGCCATCACAGGGAGCTGAACTTGTATTCGAAAGCCAAAATTAGTTTTAGTTTGTTTTCCATGGGTAAAAAAAAAAAAAAAAAAAGTTGTCATACCAACTGATGTTTGTCATTAAGTGGATGCTTTTCATCCAAAACAATGAGCTTTACAATCAGGCTCAAATGAAATACACTTTTAGATGTTGTAGAAAAAATCCCCCAAGTTTTTTTTCAAGGAATATTTGGGGAAATTGAAACTGACAGGAGATGGCAGCCATCCGAAAAATGTCAAATTTCTCCATACATTTTGGATGTGTAATAAACCATGTATTTGTATGATCTTGCTTTCTACCTTTATTGGCTGTTGAGCTTTGGGATCTTCTGAGGGCTTAAACAAACTAAAGTTTGCTGACAGGTCTGACACATTTCTGGTCGGGCTATGTAGATTCTAAATGGATGTTTTACAGACTTCGAAAATCTCATAGAAGAAATGGAGCCTGTGAGATGTACAGTAGATGTGGGTGATAGGTGAGGAAGAGTTCTGCTAATTTTGACAGCAGTGAGATGTTTGGACAGATGTGAGCGCCAGTGAGACGTTTACTTTTCTTTGCAAATGTGTCTTTTTTTGTATAAATTAGCCATATTTTAGCTCCTAAGTAAGTATTTATACAGTGCTCCAGCCGCCAACTCGCGCAGAAGTTCATGCAGAGCTTGTCGGATTAACAGAAACCGGAAGTCATTCATCCCAATGGAGAGTAAAGACAGACAGTAACGAATTAGCCCTGCTTTGCAACCAGATCACAATACAAACCTGATCAAAAACAGCTTTATTTAGACAAAAGAAAACTATTTTTCCACAATGAAATATTTAATTATGGTCTGTACCTGTGATGTTAATGATGACCCATTCCCCCTAGAAAATGCTACTCATGATCAGATAAACATTTGCCATCGTTGGACTGTTTCATCAATCATGAGAACCAACCAGTCTTCATATTTTGGTCACAATAACTGTCAAGCCAGTTGTGCACACATAGTTAAACCTTATATCTCTGACAAATAGATAACAGAAAAGCAGAAAAGCAGTTAATACCACTAGTCATAAGGGCACTGAGGGTGCATTCTCAATTCGGTGCAGAGGGACTTTGTCCATGACATGAATTATACTAAGTTGTAAAGGCGTGGAGGCAGTGACAAACATACTGTAATTTATCATCAGGTTAATAGGACATTTACAAGATGTTGTTCAGGCATCCAGAGATACTGCCGAAAATGAATGTTATTCATAGAGTGACTCAGAAGCAAAACACGCCATCCAGCTGCGTAAGGCTTGACCTCTTTTTTAACCTACTGTAGGTAAACATTATTACAGAGGTCCTGTGCAAATATAAATCCCAGTCTTGTTACACAGATTTTAACTTGACACTGCGCTGTTTCTCAACCTCATAGGGAAGTCTTCATGCTGCTAGCCAGAAAGCTTATCTGGTAAGTATTTATTTCAGAGACAGAATTTTTGTGTTACACTTATTAATCATGTCTATGCTCATTTTTCACCTGATCAGTTCAGCTTTTTGAGTTTGTCGATCTCAGCCCACTTACGCTCCAAGAACACCACAGCCATGAAGTCACATATGGGAGAGACCTCCATGGAAAGGAGGGGGGGGGGCAGAACTGGATCCAACACAGTGAAATAGAGCAGATGGAATTCAGAAAAAGGGAGGGGAGGAGGGTTTTACATGGATGGATGAATGAGTGAGGGATTGAGTGAATGAGTTAACACATATTGTGAATGCAAATATCAAGAGCCAAAATTGCAAGAGATGCAAGAGAGTAGAGAATCAGATGGCAAAGATTCAAACCCAAAATGTTGCCATGACATGGCACGCAGCTCAGGCCACCAGGAAGCCTGCCAACTTTTAACTCCACTCCTTAATGTCATCTGATGTTGAAAATCTAGATTTGGATGTGTTAACAG
This sequence comes from Thunnus thynnus, assembly GCF_963924715.1. Lineage (NCBI taxonomy): Eukaryota > Metazoa > Chordata > Actinopteri > Scombriformes > Scombridae > Thunnus > Thunnus thynnus. Next base: position 29,645,756 of record NC_089527.1, on the reverse strand, counting down.
TACACTCTAAAAACTAAAAGGAGATCATTATGATACACTAACAGTGAACCGGCTGACTTTTTGACCTTCACGAGAGAGTGCATCCTTTATGAGCTGACTGATATGTATAAGATCAGTATAATGATATATCTAAATATTTTCCCAATATAGATATGGCAACATGACAATGTGGAAATTTTGTATAATTATGTTGCTTGGACTCAGGATATTTTGGACAACAGAATCTGATAAAAACAGAACATAACAGTTTAATTTAAACATTAAACATCTGGACTAAATCATTGAGTATCTGTTACATTTATGAGCAAATTTATTTTTATCTTATATAAAACAAGAGACATCACCTTTGTATTTATCAGTCCACTCTCAGTCTGTCTTCGCCTCACCATCCACTGAGAGAATTGTTGATTCTCACAAATACTGATGGAAAAATACACCCATATGGTTTCAATTTGAAGGTGGTTTCTGTATGAAGAGCTCTGAGAAAATAATAAGATTACAACTAAGATGACTAACACACTGACACACATTTCAGATATGCTTAGAAATTATCCCCTTGGGTATTTTTATGGGAATATTATTGTAACTAAATTATTTGCAAATGTGTGCGGAGAGTTGTGAAACCATATCTCAATCTGTGTGGGTGTAATCAGATTTGTAGATGTGTAAAAACAACCTCAAAATCTGTGTTGTGATTTTCATGTGTATAAAGATTTGTAAATGTGTTGACAAATCTGTAAATGCGTACATAGATCTGTAAATGCATAGGGCGGCTGTGGCTCAGGAGGTGGAGCGGGTCGTCACCTCCGTCTCCTCCAGTCCGCATCGTCATCGAAGTGTCCTTGGGAAAGATACAGAGCCCCAAATTGCTCCCTATGGCTGTGCCATCGGTGTGTGAGTGAATGTTCTCCTCCTGATGAGCAGGTTGGCACCATTCATGGTAGCCATCAGTGTATGAATGTGTGTGTGAATGGGTGAATCTTGGCATGCAGTGCAAAGAGCTTTGAGTGGTCGGGAGATATCTAAGCTATCTAAGTGCAGTTCATTTACCATCTATTTACCATACATAGATCTGTAAATGTATACATAGATCTGTAAATGCTTACATACATCTATAAATGTATACATAGATCTGTAAATGCTTACATACATCTGTAAATGTATACATAGGTCTTTGAATGTGTAGACAAATCTGTAAATGCGTACACAGATCTGTAAATGCGTACACTGATCTGTAAATGTGTACATACATCTGTAAATGTGTACACTGATCTATAAATGTATACACTGATCTATAAATGTATAGACAAATCTGTAAATATGTATTAGATATTAATGGCTGAAAAGTATTCTGCTCCAAGAGCTGGAAATACAGACATCAGTTACAACTTAGATAGCCTCTCGATTGACTGTCTTTTGGATCTTTGCTACACTTATCTCATGGCAGAGATCTGCAAATGCGTGTGGAGATTTGTCTGTAACTCCAGGTTTTCTATGCCCTGAGCTCAGGCTCACAGGCTCATGCTGCCAGGCTCCATGGGCTGGACGTCTTAAAGATGCTCCCACAGCGTGGTGACCAAAACAACACAGCAGGATGCAATGCAGCCGCAAAAGTCACTGTACTGTTCCCCACTGCTTTAACAACAAGCAGAAACAGGCACACCTATGTTTCCATGACTTTCCATCTCGGATAATGAGTGACTGGTGCATGATCTCATCTGTGTTTTGTTTTTGGGGTTTTCTGGTGTTAGCATCTAGCCTGTTTCTGTAAACAGATGTAGCTTATGTGATGTAATATGAGAGTCAGCAGGGAACAAACACATTACTATCAACAGGCTGTACAGATCTGTATGTTAGTGACAGCAGCCTTCATGTTAATATTTTCAGTTGGCAACATGCTTACACCAGTTACTTTTGCTATGATGGTTGCATAAATTTAGGACCTGAAACCTTCAGTGAACTGATCACTAAAGCTTTTTCTGTGTTGTGTTTAGAGTGAGCTACAAGGAGCCATGGTGTGTTTATCTGCTGTCATCAGATCACATCTGATCACCAGATGTGGCGGATTCCTTCATCTGCCACATCTGGTGAGAGACACCAGTATCTAACCAGTATCAGCAGGTAAGAAAGTTGTTCTGACACAGAATACCACAGAAAAGATAGTTAAGTTTTGTGAAGTGAAGACATCAATCTGTTGACAAGAAACTTGTCTACAAATTAACATGGCAAATAATTCAATATTGGTTATATTGGTTGACATTTCATTTAATAAGATATAAAAATTGCAAGACCTGATTATTATTATAAATGTATTATGATTTTAAGCTCAGCCAAATCAGGTGTTTGTTGTGCTATCACTACTTACACTCAGTGTGACTCAAGACATAGATTTGAACATTGCCTCATTAATTTCTTGCAACTTTGATGAAGTAGTAAAAACCATTAAAACCAATCTACCTCATGTTTTTAAAAACAACACTGTCTTGTGACACTGTCTGACATTCATATTTGCTAGACAAGCTTTGCAGAGCATGGCTTTGACTGCAGCCTACATTTGTCCATCCTGCAAAACCAGAGCCTGGAGCTGTTCCCTGGCATCTGTGAGAAACCACTGTGACCTACCTTCAAGGACAGGTTGACATGGACTGCCAACGATTTTATATAGACGTGAAGGGCATCAGCCTTGATTCATCTCAGATGTAGACCAGGGGCGGAGCTAGACTCTCAGCACAGAGGGGGTGGAGCACTTTAACTGTAGCTGATATATCATATCCTATCCATAAACACAAATTGTCACTTATTGAGCCAAACAAGCCTATGTCTAAGAAACCATACAGTGAAGTCACTTTGTCAGACAAGCTTGTTCTGAAGAACAAAAAAGGAAAACAGGTTGCTAGTCAAGTTCAATTGTTTCAGCACCGAGGACAGCGTGCAGCGCTCTACCTGCATTGATTGATGAACAGTTCAACACCGCCAATAGACAGCAACAGGCCAGGTGCACTGTCTCAGTACCATGTCTTTCTTACACAGGAATAACAAATATAAAATAGACATGGCAGTCTACAACACTATACAAGGCCTATTCAAATATAAAGTAGACAGTCTACATCACCACAGGCACTGACACAGTCAGATGCTGAGATGCGGTAAGCATGGAGTTAAACAACAGATGAATTTAATATTATGATGGATTCCTTCATAACCAAAATTCAGTGGTTATGAAAAAGTTAATAAAGACTAACTGTGGATGTTTGTAACTTTGTTGAGCCCTGAAAAGGTGAAAATGCCCAGTATTTCCCAAGAAAAGAGCAGTGCAATAACAGAAAAATCTGAAAAAAACTGTTTTTTCTGTTTTATACTTTTTATCGTCTTGTGAGCCCACACATTTATCAAGGTTAGCTACATTAATTCTGAAACTAAGCACTTATAATAGTGGTGTGGTCAGAGGCCAAGTCAGACAGGTCATTATAAAGAAATAAGGTATAAAGTAGGATAACATGTCATTTTATTATCATTTTTCATTTGGTATAATACAACAAACCACATTATGGTCAATTAGGAAACTCTAGGTTGGCACTTAGACAGCATATTTATGTTCTCGTTAAAAAGAAACAATGCATATATCATACTGTAGATACATGACCTACACATATTTCTTCATGTAGAGTTTTTGTTCATGTCAAAAAGTATCACTGCATGTATTAAATACACGACTTACTCACTCTTGTTTTTCTATGCATGAATGAATTTTCAAAAGCAACAAGCAGACAGCTTCTGCACAGGCTCATTCTCAAACCACACAGTCTACAGGCGACTGAACCACATATAGAAGCAAAACTGGGGAAAATTCACCTCATTCAAAGCCTCGGCAGGCTTGTCAGTCCCAGTACAATATCCAGAACGTACTTACAGAACAAACTTCCATAAGTTATGGAAGTTACATGTTTCACTCACTAACTGTTGTCTCTGCTCTGTCTGTAGTTTAGTGTAAAGTGAGGTTGGATAATCTGGCCGTTAGCCACTGTCAGGCTAGTAGTGCTAGCAGTAACATTAGCTTGATCCATTCCATCATCATCACAGATGTGTTGAAAGGACGGGCGAGACGAGAACTAAGATGTAAGAGGAACAGAGGATGCAATTAAACTTTTCTTACTCTCTCACTTCTTGCGTTCGCATTCACAGATACACAGACTGCTAGCTTTTGGCAGCCAAATCTACTCAGAGTGGCAGGGGCCCAATCAAAGGGGTACTAAGGGGATGGAATCAACAACAATACAACGGGCCACAGTGCCCCTGCTGCTGCTATTTGCTGCATAAGACAAGAACCTCTTGGCAGTGGTGGAGGGTCGTCACACTATGTTCTGATAATTAATCCTTGATTGACTTAGAACATAATGATCACCTGTTACTTCATTTTAATGCACTGTAAATGTCCTGTAGGTGACATGTCTTTGAACTTTGTGTGCATTTACCATCATAGGTCTTTTTATGTTGTAATGAAACACTGTAACAGACTAAATGCGGCTTCACAGTTCTCTCAGTAGTTTCTTTCAGGCGTCCATTCCACAAGGTTTATTAAAATCTGAGCCAAACTCTGAACTCTGAGTTGATGAATCCTGGGACAGAAAACTTTATTCAATCAACTCTGAGTATGTTTACGCTGAGTTAAGCGCAAACATGATGAATGATAAAAGCCATTAACCATTAACCATTAGTGGAGCACTGATATAACAATTCACCCTGGCAACAGGTAAATTAAAGGCAGAGCCTCCATTTTAATCCAGTGGAGGTAGAAACATTAATGCATGTGTGCAAATCGTGATCATTTATCTTAACAAAGTTAGCAGTGACAGAACCTGAGTCTGAGCAGGGAAAAGAGTAAATAAGTTAACACAATAAATTTTTATTCAATGTTGTCCATTAATTCATCATTTATCAGACTTGAATTTCCTTCATGGATGATAAAGTGGTGGAATCTGACTGTGTATTAGACTATAGCCTACATTACATTTTTACATGTATGTATTCAGCTGTAATCTGACAGGGACAAAACACAGGAGGCAGCAACTGACAATAAAAAAATATAATTGAAGATTAAAATGATATACAGAGAGAAAAACACAATAGATATAATATGTCACTTCTGCAAAATTTAACTAGCTTTCTGTGGCATTCTGTGTAAGAACAACCTTTTTTACCTGCTGATACTGGTTAGATACTGGTGTCTCTCACTGTGGCAGATGACAGACAGCACAGATGATCAGATGTGATCAGATGACAGCAGACAAACACACCATGGCTCCTTGTAGTTCACTCTTAATACAACACAGAAAAAGCTTTAGTGATCAGTTCACTGAAAGTTTCAGGTTCTAATTTTATACAACCAGTATAGCAAAAGTAACTGGTGTACATTTTACCTATTACCCTCAAAACACAGATTTACTTTAGGCTACTAAGTATCATATTATCTGGTATCATTCACCTGAAGTGTTGGCTGACTATGACTGACACAGCATGCAGTCTGGTGCAGGTTGCTAACTGAAAATATTAACATGCAGGCCGCTGTTTGTTCCCTTCTGACTTTCATGTTACATCACATAAGCTACATCTATTTGCAGAAACAGGCTAGACGCTAACGCTACCAAACCTCAGTAACAAAACACAGATGAGATCCCACACATCCATCTCTCTGTATAAAGCAAGGAACCTCTGCTTATCTGTCTGTCTGTATGTATGTTTGTCCTTCGCATATCTCGAGAACAGTTCATCTGATCTACTTCATACCTGGCAGGTGGATTGCTGGGGAATCAAGGAAGTGCAACGTCAATGTGTGAAGTTGTTTGGAGTGGTTTTTGAAAAATATATAAAATACCTCATAAACATTGATTTGCTTCTTCTTTTGCCCATGGATTCAACAAGCAGAAATAAGAAAACAACGCCACTCTGCCATTGCAACCTATACTGTGGGATGCGATCTGTAGTGATGAGATCTACCATAGAGAATGAATTTAAAAAGTTAAGCTCACACGCAGGAACTTTGTATGTATGTTCAAGACATAGAATAGGATGTCTCAGGCACATTGTGGTCAGAGTTGAAAATTTGAATTGAAAAAGTTAAGCTCTATTCCCATTCCTCAGGCATGGCAACTTTGTATGTATGTTCATTACATGGTGCAGGATAATAACATATAACGATAATAAACTTACTTTATAGAGCACTTTTCAAAACAACTGTTACAAAGTGCTTCAGAAACAAGAACAAGTAAAAGAAAGCAGGAAAACAATCACATCCAGCATCACAGTCAACAAGCAAAACAATACATAAAACAGTTAAAAGTAATGATAAAAATAATGGATAAAAGTAAGACATGATAAAAATAATAAAACAAAAATAAATAAATAATTAAACAAAAGCCATACAGTATAAGTAAGTTTTGAGAGACGATGCAGTGAATTTTCTAGTCTAAGCTCCTCCGGTAAGCTGTTCCAAAGGGTTGGAGCCCTGACAGCAAAAGCTCTGTCATCCTTGGTCTTAAGCCTTAACGGGAAATAGCTAACAGGACCTTATCAGAAGATCTCAAGCTACGTGCTGGTGAATAATGATTTAGAAGCTCTGCCAGGTAGTTTGGTGCCATACTGTTGAGGGCCTTAAAGGTCAAAAGTAAAATTTTAAAATCAATTCTAAAACAAACAGGCAGCCAGTGAAGGGAAGCTAAAATAGAGGAGATATGATCATGATTTCGTGATTTGGTTAAAAGTCTGGCAGCAGCATTTTGGACACCCTGAAGTCATGCAATCATGTTTTGGCCAAGGCATGTAAACACAGCATTACAATAATCCAGATGAAAAGTGATAAAAGCACGAATCACTCTTTGAAGATCATTAAAAGAAATAAAAGATCTAATTCTAGAGATATTTCTCAAATGGAAAAAACACGACTGAGCTAGCCTTTTAACATGGAACTCAAGAGTGAGGTTCTGATCTAAAATAACTCCAAGGTTTTAACAGTGGGCACCACATGCTGAGCTAGAGAGCCAAGAGCAGGCAGAACTTGGCCATGAGTGTGCTCATGGCCTAAAATAAGAATTTCCGTTTTGGAGGAATTAAGCTGAAGAAAATTTTCTGCCATCCAGTCCTTCACCGCAGCCAGGCAATTATGCAGGGAAGATAACTTAGCTGATTCAGAGGGCTTGCAGGACAAGTACAGCTGAGTATCATCAGCATAGCAATGAAATTAAATATCATGCTGTTTGATAATGTGGCCGAAAGGGAATAAATAAAGTGAAAATAAAATTGGTCCTAGAATTGAGCCCTGCGGCACCCCACACATTGACACTGCTTGAGAGGAGCTAAAGCCATCAACAGACACAACAAATTTTCTGTTAGAAAAGTATGAGGTGAACCACTGGAGGGCCCATGTTCTCAACCTTTCAATAATAATGCTATGATCCACCGTGTCAAACACAGCACTAAGACCAAGCAGAACTAGTATAGAGCATTCACCTGCATCAGCCTTCATCAAGATATCATTGAAAACTCTTACAAGGACAGTCTCTGTGCTGTGTTAATATTGGAAACCTGACTGGAATTTCTCAAAATTATTGTTATTGATCAAGACTTCCAACAATTGATTTGAGACAGTTTTGTCAAGGATTTTTGATATAAATGGAGGCTTGGATATCAGTCTGTAGTTGCTATAGTCAGAGGGATCAGAACCAGGTTTTTTGAGACGTGGCTGGACACTAGCAGTCTTAAAATAATTGGGAACATATCCAGAAAATAAAGAACTGTTGATGATTGAGAGCAGGCATGGGGCTACAGTATCTAGAACCTTTAATAAGAATTTGGTAGGTCTTATGTCCAGTGGGCTTGGTGTCATATGTCCAATAGTTTCAGTTCATCCTTGGATAGTAATTTCCTTAAAAACCCATAAAGTATTCAGCTGATGACAAGCTAAATCAGACACAGAAGTGGGAGTTTGAATCTTGATTGAATGTCCTTAATCTTATCTATGAAGAAGGTTAAAACCTTTCACAATCTGCATTTGAAGTGATAGGGACACCAGGAGAACCAGGGCTGACTAATCGATCAATGGTCTTAAATAGAAAAACTAGGCTTGTGCTTGTTGGAGGTGATGAGCTTTGAAAAATATTTTGCTCTTGCATCTTTGCCTTGCTTTTATCTATTTCACTGTCATAAGATTGTTATAAAAATTTCATATGCTCATAGTGTACTAAGAGCTTTGATTTCTTCCACTGTCTCTCGGTCTTCCTACACTCCCTTTTCATGCCACAGATTCTTTCAGTAATCCAAGGTGACACAGTTGATGAATTAGATTTGGATAAACGTTTTAGATGAGCAACATTATCCAAAGCAGTTATGTACATATCATTGAAGCAGTTAACAAGGCCATTAGTGTTTTAAAGCAAATCTAAGGATTCACCAGACTCCACAAATAATGAGGAAAATCTTGAAGCACTCGTGTCATTAAAGATGTATGAGCAAATTTCCCGTTTATGAGAATTCCTTTTAACATAAAACACAGAGTTAAAAACAAGACATAGATGATCAGATATAAAATGTCCCTTAAAACCAAAGATGATGAATCCAGACCCAGAGTAAAAACTAAGTCCAAAGTATGGCCACATTTATGAGTAGGGCCTGACACATGTTGAGTGAAATTGTCAGAAAGGGTCACCATCAAGGTATTGCCAGATTTTGGAGGATGATGATAACAAAGAGGACAGGGTCTATGCAATGAGTTTTTAGGAAAAGGCTTTCAAAGCTAGAGAGATCATCGGAAGGTAATTGGCCACGTTTAAAAGACTTTTTAAATACAACACCTAGCCCACCACCCCAACCACGAGGATGTCTTAGGCACATTTTGAATGGGTACTGCAGTTCATCTGATCAACTTCAGCTCTACTCAAAATTGTAGTCTCCAGATATTCTGTGTGTGAGGCGTCTAGGGAGCATGGGTAAATAATAGTGTCTACCAATAGCCTGCTTGTGAGGTATTTAGGGAACATTGGTAAATTGTAGTGTCTACCTATAGTCTGCATGAGAGGCCTTTAGGGAACATCGGTAAAATTATTGCATCTACCGATAGCCTGCGTGTGAGGTGTTTAGGGAACATCAGTAAATTGTAGTGCTTGATCTCTGCCACATCAGAAGTGTAGCAAAACTCAGATATAAAAAGATTGAGAGGCATATCTGGGTTGTAACTGATGACTTGTCTGTATATCCAGCTCTTGGAGCCAAATACTTAGATTTTTCCACCATTAATGCATATTTACAGATTTGCCTACAAAATCACAGATCTGTGTACACATTTATAGATCTATCCATGTACGCATTTACAGATCTGTGCACACATTTACAGATCTATGTACGCATTTACAGATTTGTCAACACTTTTACAAATCTCTATACGCTTGCAAATCTGATCAGATTTGGAGATTTTTTTTTACACATTTACATGGATTCGAAGCACACATTTGCAGATTCCTGTACACATTCACAAATCTCAGTACGCATTTGAAGATTCTTTTACACATTTACAAATCTGATTACGCACACACAGATTGAGATACAGTTGCACAACTCTCCATACACATTCACACATTTACAAATAATTTAGTTACAATAATATCTCCATAGCTTTGATCCCACAACAAAAATGACTAACACAGCTTGTTGTCATCTTTGAGAAATGATTCTCAGTCTGTCACTTTATTTTTCACCCAGTGTTTCCACATGGACATGAGCGCAGAGGAGATTATTTTCATTTCCAGTGTAGCCTTAAATTGACATCTTAAAATGTAAATACAGAACATTAAATTTTTGGCATGTTGTAGCAGCGAGAAAGGATTAAGTAACAGCACAGTGCAAAAACACATTTAACTTCAACCCCAATGACCCGGGTTTAATACCCAACTTGTGACCACAGGTTTTCTACTGGGAGGGACTTTTTTTTAAACATATGATGCTGTAACCACATCTTAACTCTAACTTTCACCAAACTATTTTAGCCCCTTGATCCAGAGTTTTGGTTGGCAAAATGTGACCATATTCATATTCACCAAGTTTTTGTAGTCTGTGATTGATTAAAGTTCCCCTCCACTCAAAAATATGTTTTTTTTCTTATTCCTACAGTTGAATGTTGAGATTCACTGTGCAGGATGATGTATGTGCAGAGTCTAACACTGAAGGGCTGTTTTCATATTAATCTGTAGAAGATAGAAAGTTTCTCTGTGCTCATTGAAAATCTGATTTTAAGGGGCAGATGTATGAGCAGGATTTTTGACATAAAAAGTTGGAAGCCAATATTCAGCTTACAAAAGTGTGATGTGGAAACTTGAAGCCTCCAGTGCACAAACACTGAGAATGGAAAGAGAAGTAGGAGACATCTTGTGACTGGCAGTTGAACTTCTGAGATGAGATGTATTTACATATTTATAGATTCTGTCATTTTTAATGAGAGAAAGTAGATGCAATTTTATGGATTTGAAAGTTGTAATTTTACTTTTCTTTGTGGAAAAATCGTATCAGACACAGATTATTGTCCCAAACAGATTATTTATATAATCTTAATACATGTCTGAAAGGGATCTTTAACTGAATTGATGAAAATGACTAGATTTCCAAGTAAACACACACATGGAACACATAAATCCAGTCAGACCAAATTAATACAAATACAACAATATTAAACACATTATGAAAGGAAGAGATATACTGAGAGCGCCGGTCCAAGACGTTGTTTTCAAATGTCAAATGTGAGACCAGTTTACAACTTGTATTTATCACTTTGTCATTCAGTCAAAGGAAACTTCAACTCCAGTCCAAGTCAAGTCTCAATTCAGTCAAGGTAAGTCCAAGACCAGGTTCAAGTCATTGAGGGCAAGCCCATGTCAGGTCACAAGTTTTCATAAGCAAATCGCATGACGGTTGTGTTCTTCTGATCAAGGCTGGGTTGATATATTTGATCAGTTAATAGCTAATAGTAAGTTTGACATACTGTAGCAAGCATACCAGGTCATTTCAATGATAAGATCGAAACTTGAGACTTGAATATTTTTGCTTTATGCCAACTCAGCACTGGGAATTTCTGACCATGATTTGATAAGAATTCCCCTAACATAACCAACTTTATGATGAATCCTCTGTAAGCCATTTCGTTTGGAAATCTGGGTGCAGGTTCAGCCCACCAGCCTTCATTCCTCCAAAGGCAGTACCTTCATGGGCCACATTCTTCAAAGGGACTGTGGAACTCGGCTTGTTTCAGAGTTTGAAAAAGTGATCACCAGAACCCCTAGTGGATACAAGATGCTTAGGTTCAGAGGGTGCTCTGTTCTTTGGCTGCAGAGAAGCAAATCGCACGCTGTATCATTCAAGCACATAATGAAATGACTTTTTCTTAGGCAGGTCCCTGTGGATCAAATGGATTGCAGAAACATCTGTGGTATGTTGGGGACTTTATCCTCTTGCTCTGCATCTCGCTATGTTTTTTCTATCGCTTTCTCCCTCTCCACTCCCACCCCACCTCTTTTCCAGCGAGGCCTGTATTTTGGGTGTGTTTCCGAAGTATATATATATAGCCGCACACGTCTCCGAGCCACTAATCAACATAACCACAATCCCAGACTTCTCTAGGAAACCCAACATGTGGTAGCTCCCTAGACAGACCTCTGATTGGTTAAAGGCATAAAAAAGTCATCAGATTGGTAGAATGAAAGTACTTTTTGGGAGGAACAGCTATCTCCTGAGTAACATTATGGGTGCAAGTGGGGACTCAAAAACAAACAATTTGGGAAGTCGCAGAAAACTTTCAACCCTAAAGAAGATCCAGTGCATACTGTATGAAAACATGACATCTGTTCTGCCATTAATCTCACAAAATTACTCTGAAACAAGACAAGGGTGGCTTTAACCTTAGTTGACATGAATTACAACTCTTTAAGAGGCTATATCTTCTATAATTTAGAAAACTTGAATGATGGAATTCTTCGACATACACTGTGTATAAATACAGTCCACATGTATGTTTTTATGTACCAGAGCAGCATTAAAATCATCTCGTTCCAAAGCCTCCTCTGGCAGTGAACTGTTTCAGTGTCAGAGATGGGACCACAGGGTGAATGAATACAGTAGGATGATTTAAGGGATGACACTGTGTGACTCATTTGGTGTGAATCACTGTTGGGTTGAAGCCTTAGAGATGTGGTCAACAGCCACATCATTCAGACACAACAACAGAGGATTTGACCATTGAAGAGGCCTGTTGAAGGGGGCAGGGAGACGTGTGGCTCGGAGACGTGTGGACTCTCTCTGAGTCCAGCTATGCTACCAGGCTATGCTTAGAGCATGCTTACTCATCATGCATTAACAGAAGATGGGTAGAAGAAGCATAAACATGTGACTCAAATGCAACATATTCAGTGTGTCTACATGAAATTAAGTAACAAATTATGGAAGTTGTATTTCTGCAATTGTTATTTTAACAAAAAAACAGGTGTCCATAAAAAGATAATGGGATCAATTCAATTCACTTTAATGACCACACAGCCAAGATGGTGGAAGTTGTTGCCAATACGGTATGTAACAGTAAGGTTTTTGGTTAGTTTGGTTTAACAGGTTTCTAACTAGGTTCCTCCAAGAGCACATGTACAAGACAGATGACAGGGAGCGTAAACAGACAGTAATCTGGTTTATTGTGTGCAGGTAAACGCACTGAGTGACATATGACATACACTGCTTATTATGTCAAAATTCAGTAACGTTACCAGCAAGAAAATCTTTGAGTTAACTGGTGCTGCTGACTGGGAAAGTGTATGCTCAATACATTTGATTAGCAGAGTCACTTTGCGCATGAGCCATTGTTTTCCTAATGAGAAAACAAAGCCACCAAACCTCACATCAGCGACTTTGAATGTTGCACAATGCTTACTTTTTACTCCTTGTCACTGCATTCAAAGTTAAATCAGTTTTTTTTACCTTGTTCGTCAAAGAATTTTTAAAGCCGCAACTTGATGGACAAAAAAGAGGAAAAAGGTTTCATGCACCCAAATGAAAAAATAAAAGAAAAACAATTACATAGTGTAATCTGTAAAAGCATAACTGTGTCATGAGAAGCAATTTAAGAAGAAGACAACAACTTTATTAGCTTGTTTTCAACTGAAAAGCTGTTCTGCAGATTATCAACTCTAAGAACAAATGCCAGATCACTGTTAATTTTCACTGTAGGTGGAGGAGTGGCCAGATGGACCCCACGTTCTGTCTCATTATGAGCCATAAACACTCTTATTCCCTGTTCCGGCAGTGTTTGTATTATAATGTTTGCATCTCTGTAATGATTAATAGTGTTCTGGGCGGTCACTGCAAAGACTGTCCACTTTTCCACAGTGCCACAGATGTTCCCTCTGTCTATGTACTTAACAAATACAACATAACATTAGCAAAGCTGTGACGTCTGAGCATTCCCCCGTGCATTTTTATAGCTTTGTGTGAATGTGTGTGTGTGTGCAACAGAGGATGCACCAGAAAGAAATGAATTACAAACAGTGGGAGATAAAACTGTGTTCTTTTCCCTTGTTTAAATGCTGGTAAACTGTGAGTTTACAAGCTTACACTTGGTCCAGATACTTCAGTCTGTACTCAGGTTCATATCTTCAATTATTTGGGAGTTTGAGTTGTTGTTGATTCAAACTATGGAGCGACTGTGAGAAACTTATCAATGACGTCACTTATGTCCAATCAGTGACAAGCACAATCGGCAAACATAAACAGTAACTTTCTCTACTTCAGTGCTGTAACTTTGGTCATAATACCTTGGGAACAACAATGCATAGATCATGCAGCGGGTCTTTCAAATAAGGCATATTCTAATTTGTTAAAGTTTATAACAATGCAGGATTTCAAGTTTTTTGTGCTGTGCTCTTAGTGCCACCATTCATGCCATGAAGCTGAACTGTCTGCAGTGATTTTTTCCTCATGAAGTGCATGTTTTAAGATCAGGCCATTACTGACTATCAGTGTGACCCATCATATGGAGTTATTCTGATGCTATATAGATGCAACAAGAAATATAGTTTTATAAGTGATAATCAATTATGTAAATATTTCATGTAGACTAATTAGGGACCTGAGGTTATATCCATAAGTACTGAGTCAAAAGCAACTGGATGTTTCTTGTGGGTCTGTCTGGTGGGGAGTCCCATGTAACCGCTGTGGGGTCATTTACACCTTCAGGGTTGTTGAGGTCACATGTGGTTCAATTCAATTCAATTCAGACTTTATTAAGGACACAGCTCATGGGGGGTCCATAGCACGCGTTAGTTGTTAGAGTCACATGAGTCTAAGTGTGAATGGGTGTTAAAGTTTCCTGGGAAGGGATGAAAGGGCTGCGTTGTTAGTGGCTGATAGTTGTTGGGAATGACTCCATCTTGTCGGTATCTCAAGTTAAAGCGCAGATGGTGTTTTGGCCATCCTTTTGTACTCCGGCACCATTTACTATACTCACTACAACTTTGCACAGTAGACATGTAGACATGTTAATCATTCTGCAAACTGTGTTTTAGAAATTTGAATGTACCCATTCTAACGTTCCAGGCATCCATTGGTTGCTATTCATTTATATGTTACTGTAGACCGCACACAAACACAGGAACAGTGACAGCCAGCCCTGCTATCTCTTTCCCACTGAGTCTTTCTGGACGCTGACCAGCAGATGTTCTCCTCCATATATCTCAGCGCAGTCCTCTGCCTGTCGTTGTCTCAGCCAGAACTCTCAGCATCCACAGCCAAAGATAGACACAGAGGATAGAGTACAGTATCCTCCCATGCCCTCTTTCACATCACAGTTACATAAAGCCCGTGCCCTGCAACAAACCCTACCATAGTTGGCTGTGGGGATCACAATCAGACTAACATCCTGCCATTGCACAACCGTCCAGCTTGGCAGGGGCAGCTGGGAGAAGCCCACGGCCAGGCTCAGACATATCAAGATACTCTTCCTTCCTTCACTAAATGAAATCTGAAGGCCGGGGCTCAGCGACTGAAGCTAGCTGGGGGGAGAGGAATTAGCTGAGCATTTGAACTTCCACCTGTCTCCCATCTCCCCTCAACACCAAAAAGTTTATGCTTATGTCATTACATTACGTCATTACATTTACCTTTCACACATTTATGAGATGTGTCTACTCACGACTGACAATATAAATATAAGATAAATGGACTATTAGCTGAATAAAATGTATGAACAGATAAACAGAGATATGAGAGTATAGTATAAATATCCAGAAAAATTCTTCTAAAACACTTTACAAGAATTTTTCTGGATATTTCTTAAGACTACTATTGGAATTTCCTCAAAGGAAAACATAATGCATTTCATTAAATACAATACTTAAAAACAAGATGAAGTTATATAGAATTTCCATGTCTAATGTCTAATTTATCATTCATTTTTGTTTTGTTTTCTTGTGAAATACTTTTTCAGTTTCAGTGTATCTGCTTTTTTTGATTTTTTTTTTTTTTTTTTTTAAATACAGCCACTTGTGCAAACCTTTTTTATTTTGGGGGTCACAAAGGTTGAAAACCCCAAGCATAGAAAAGGCAATTAGACTCAATCATTATTGTTAATTATATGTAAATGACTGCCATAGAAAATCCTGAAATCATTATTTTTGGCATTATTTTGTCCAGATGTTTATTAACCTCTGACTACTTGGCCTAAAATGAGGTTTTTTCACATTGAGGTTTTTCAGAGTTGAGCTAAGCAGAAAACAATCTTTTTTTTATTTTCCTGGTGATGTTTGTTCACATCATTTATTGAAAAAAACAGTTCAGAGACATTTTGTATTTGTAAAACTCATCTTTTACATCAATATCATGATATTTGATTGGACATTTACCTTAATATGTCCAACTCTTTCTCCATTCAGGACACTGAAATACTATTATAACCTTTACTTTTTCAAGGACGCCTTATTGCTCTATGATGTAACTCATTGCTTCATGCCAGCAGCCTTTACTTGCTACATAACTCCTGTTACCTTAAAACAAGAGATAAGAAATCACATGCCATTAGGTGACTTCTTCTGTTGTGAAGGCCTGTTTTCACAACAGAGAAGGTATTCTGGATCAAACCTGGATTTCAGGTACACCACACAGGCTCTAATTTGGTTATACTGAAGGTATTTGAGTGCAGATTGTCGATTCAATCGTTGCAATAATGTTACTAGTGTTAAGTTTGATTCCACCAGGGCTGCCCATATTAAAAATGTATCCATTCACAGTACTGTAAGGCACTGTGGATAAACGTTCCCACAAAATGGCATGTGTTGTGTGTTTCTCGTGTTGTGTAATGTTATTATAAAAGGCTTTTGGAGGGCAAACAAAAGGCATTCTTTGGGTTTACGAGAACTGGCTGGAGACAGTTGTTAGGCCTACTACAAGTCATATTCCTGCGATATTGACTCGGTTGACCATTTCAGTGATTTTATGGATGGATTTTTTTGAAAGAGAGAAAGCAAGTTAACTAGAGCCACATGAGTAGAAATGCTAGAAAAAGTGTAGGTCAGAGGCAGAATAGTTCAAGTCCTGTGTGGTCAAGAGGGGGTTCAAGCAACACAAACAGTCTTCTCACACTAACCTGCATGAAGCTTTAACAGAAAGATACAGTGTCTGTTTACAAAGCTTCACTGCCACCAGCACTGGATAAAAGGGTCTGAGGAGGTGGCGTGTGTGCGAGTGTTTGCATTCACGTGCAGGTGAGTGCTGCAGGTTGTAATACACATGATGAATACACAGCCAAATTAGCCCTAAAATAAACCTCAGGGCAAATGGGACAGATGCAAAATAGTGGCAGTGATGTAAGCTGTGACGTAATTTGCTTCTTTTTTTTTTTTGCAGCTTTTCAAAAGTTCACCTAAAATTCGTTTGACATTACATGGACACACAGTGTATTAGTTGCTATGCCAGAGCTTGTGACTACCAGGGTGTTAGTAAGAAGGTTTTTTTTTTTTTGTTTGATCAATTTTTTTCTAACTACCTAACTGCCAGATCAGTGTCATTTTCTTTAGATCAACAGCCCTCTTCATTCATCCCAAATTCTCCCATCTGATTCCTCATCAGATTCATATTTCTTAATACTTTTTTGTCAATTTCTGCTGGCTCAACAGCTTAAGAAGAGTAAGCTGTTTCTGAATGACTGTGTTTGCCAGGTCTATAACCAGATGGTGCATGTGGCATCTATTCCAGTCAGTGATGTATATGACATTTCCTACATACCCCACAGAGCGAAACCTCAACCACCCCTCGTTGGAGCTCAAACATCTGAGAAATCTGTTAAAAATCAAGATCCATCCAATAAATCACAGTGCAAAACAAAGATCTTCATTATCACTCTTGAAGAATGAAATAAACAAACGTCACAGAAATGTGAGTCATTTACTGAGAGCTGTTTCTGACATTTTAAGCTAACAGGAACATTATGAGCCACAACACCACATGTTTAAAAAGGTCTTTTGTGTATTTCTGATGATTCTGCTGTCAGACATCACTGCAGGGCAACTAAAAGAACAGAGTGGTGCCCGTTCCAATTTCCTGCCACCATTCAAGGTGAATTATGTTAAATATTTTAAAGTTATGCCGTTGCATTCTGCTAATTTTTGACTGACAGGTCCCTGCTGACAGGTCTGAATGAGTCCTGACCTGCAAGACTGAATGAGCAGCAACTTGTTAGTTTGTTATTTAAAAGCTACTGTGGTTTAAAGGTGCAAACTGTGAAAGAAAGAAAGAAAGAAAGAAAGAAAGAAAGAAAGAAAAAGAAAGTAACTGCCAAAGTCTAAAACACAGGATTTGAACATGTGATCAATCTTACAGTAAAGTGAACAACTCAAGGACAAGATGTGACAAGATCCATGTGTTACTAGTAAATAAAGCAGTAAAACAGACCAATATTTTATATTTTTTCAGCTAGAAGTACAATAAATTGTATTTAGCTGACAGAAATGCGCAAGATGTTATTATTTTATCCATTTCAATATTAAAACTGTTGTGATTTCAAAACAAAATGTGGATTTCACTTGTATTCTATGTGTCAGACGGTAAAGCTGAAAGAAACATACTAGATACTTTTTTTTTTTTCTTTGGCAGAGGGATTTGGCACATTTAAACAATATGTTTTTCCACTCACCCAAAGTGGTTTCTGGTCACAGGTTTTGAGATGTCTGCCTCTAAAACTTCTGCCAAAGCAAATGCAATTTTATTCATTCCTCCCAATCCTTGAAAATTTAACTCTGGAAAAACTCAACAGTAATGTTTCCTAACAGAAACAACACCATGGTTACTCTGGATATTACACAGACATCACAGTTTAAAGTTTCCATGGGGACTACTTCTTCATAGTACAAAATTCCTCTCACTCCTATTATGTTTGGTTTACAACAGAAATCTCAGATAAACCAGAATTATCTGCATGACTAAATACCACTAGGGGAAAGTGAAAAAAAAGTTCTTCGGTAATTTGAGTGAACTGACCCCGTAAAGATCATAAATGTTAGCACAAAATAGCGTATGCTCTTGGCAAGTCCATATATATTAGTTTGGACGATAAACACTCCATACTGGTTGCAGACAAATGTGGAGCAGTCTAAACCATCTTTAACCCTATAACCCCCCTCAACAACCTGCCATACATTATATGCTGTTACATAATCAGAAACCCAACAACAAGCTGTGTTCTGCTTCAGAAAGAGTGAATGGAGCAACATTTTAATTGTCCCAGTTCCCATAAACTGTTTACTGCGTGTTCTGTGTTAACAAGCTCTAAGTTTGATGTATAGATGTGGCTTTGAAATGATGAAAACACAAAGGCACATACAGTACATGATGATGTTCTCTCTGCTGAGCGCCGATGTTTGTGCTGACTGGTCGTCCACATCCAAAGCCTGAAACACACTGTACCCACAGAGTGAAACAAAGAATATAAGGAAGCTGCTCTTTCCAGTAATTATTGAACAATGAATTGGAATTGGAGTATGTTTTGTGTAAACAAACATTGAGACATGTGCAGCAACATGCTCTTCCAATGTCTTTGTGGCGCACACACACACATACCACTGTGGCAAAGTGCATGTACACTCACGTGACATCCGCTGCTTAATAAAGGTTTGGTGGTTTTTTTGTGACTATGACAACAGAGACATTGATGTATTGCTGACTGCTGCCTGTAGGCCAATTTGCCACAAAGTAGAGCTTTACTCTACTTAAAAGATTCTCTTAAAAGATAGGTTCACCATTTTTCAAGTGTGTCTTAAAACAATTGTCAGGTGCCCAAATGAACATTGAAACAGGTTTTGCTCGCTGGAATCATTAATTCTGCTCATACTGGCTATTGAGAGATAACCTCCTAATGTGTTTCCATTGTACAGTAAGCGATGGGGGATGAAATCCAGTCATCATTCAGTGCAAAAAATGTATTCCAAAGTTTATCTGAGGCTAATATGACACTTCAGCAGTCTGACTTCATTAAATAAGAAGCAGTGTTACTGTCCCACCACTGCAGATCAATGAGGAAACACTCTCTAGGGAGACACAAAGATAGAATTTCAAACTAATAATGATAAATATTTTTGAAAAACCTCACTTGTTTTTCTCTATCTCAGACTGCTGAAACCTCATATCAGCTTCAGATAATTATTTTTGCACAGAACGACTGGACTGTAAATTTTCTTCCCTATCACTTACAATCAAACGTATAAATGGCTGTAAGAATGGATCTACTGATAGCCAATATGAACAGAAGTAATAATTATAGCAACAGAAACCTTTTTCAATGCTCATATGGGCCTCTGACTATTTAAGATAAAGGTAAAATACAGAAACAAATTAAAAAAAATGTTACATTGAAATGATTCATGTCATTATTAAAGAGAAAAATGTAAGTACGGATTACATAAAGTACTGTAAATACTAAACAATTTATCAATGATTCAATTGACAATTTAAGTCATATTTCAGGAAAAAAAGCCAAATATTATCAGGTTCCAGCTTCTCAAGTATGAGGATATACTGTTTTTCTTGTTTTATTTCACTGCAAATTAAATATCTTTGATTTGGACTTGCAAAAAAGCAAACAATTGAATTGAAAATGTCTCTTTGGGTTCTGGGAGTGGATGTTTTTTAGTATTTTACTGCACAACAGTTTTTGCCCGAAATTATTAATCATTTATTTGAAAAAGACATTAATCACTAAAGAAAATAATCACTAGTTGCAGCCCTTCTATAGACTTTCTTAGGAGTATTTCAACAATGTTAACAAGATGTCTCTCTGTGTTGTTGCTAAAATGGAAATCACATTAAGATGTTTAAAAGGCTGAAAGACTTAGAATAATATTTAAGTGTTTTATGTCAGTATTAGTCATGTAATATATATATCTATTAACAGTTTAACTGCAGTAAAGTAAGAGAGTACTGTGGACTCTAATCTCTTAGTGGCTGCTTTTACATTTTCCCTGTTTACATGGAGATTTAGATTTGGTCAGTTTAAATACTAATGGTGTAGTGAGAATGTTTGCTTACTACAACTCCTGAACACTACCTCACTCATGTTATTAGAGGAGGTTTAACACGTCCAAACACTCATTCACACACACACAAGGGAGTAGCTGAAGTGAACTTTTAGCATCTAATCTTATCACACTTTTTATCTGCAGCACCTTTATGGTTTTATTCAGAGTTGTGTTTGTGACGCTGTTCATGCAAGACAGAGGAGATGAAGGTTGATCAACACATTTTTACGTAATGACAATCTTGGAATATCAGTCAGATGACTACTCAGAGGTGAAGTCTGTGCCTTTTACAAAATCATCATCTAAAATTGAATTAGCTATATTTTCTTTTTCCATTCAGGCATTTAATAAATGACACCCATAGGTTTAGGAATAGCTTTAGATACTGAGATGACTCTTATACACACATTTCTCATATCAACCTGTATGATACTGTAAGCCCAGGAAACTCCAACCCCCTACACCCCACCCTCCCCTTCATCATGAGGCTAGCTTTCCTTATTTAACAAACTTGGCTTTCCCGTCAGGAAATGTTGGAAGTGCTGAGGGTCAGGACAGCGTTGTCCCAAAACAAACAAGCCCGCCTGACACCTATGACCCCTCATCACAAACGGTCATGAGATGCTCAGACACCTCCGCTGCACTCCCATGACTCTTGTATAACTGCTTTTTCATCAGCATTCATTTCTAACTTCTGGCTCCTGAAGCTGTAATGAAGCAAAAGCGATTTAGAGGAGGGGGAGACAGGAAAAAGCAATGTTTCTTAACTGTATTGTACTATATTCTAACTATTACAATCATGATGACCCAGGCTTAATTGTGCAACCCTGCTGCTGTGAATAAAGACTGTCGCATTACTCACCCTCTTTATCTGCCTCTCTTCCTTTTATTCATTTCGCTCTCTGTCTTGCAAAAAGTTGCGGTTCACGTTAACCGACATCCAGACGACCAAGTCTACTTGTCTTTGTCTTCATAGGCGTGCACAGCTTCATCAGCACGTTCAGCTTCATTTAGCAGCAGCAGTATGTCAAGTTGGATTAAGTCAAGACAATTTGATGGTCAAACATCCAGAGACATGTAAACAGTAATGTAATGAAGTTCCTCCAGTGGTGCAACATGTAATACAGTACAGCACAGATACATGTTACAATATAGCACAGAAAACACAATATTTGATACAGAATTACTCGTATATATTACTTATTTGTTTTTTTCCAGTTCTGTTTTGATGGGCAAAATAATCACTGGGTTATGTTCAGTGACAATGTTTGTGGAGGAGATATGATTTTGTACTGACACAGGAGACATAGTTTGCATCCTGAGTCCTATATGTGGTCATGTTTAGGCAACAACTGTTAGGTTAGAGAAACATTGTGGTTTTGGTTAAATGTTAACTCGAGTAAACTCAAGCTGGAAGGCACTGTTGACTTTTTACATTTTTATCCCAGACCACAATGTGTTCCCCCAACCTTAACCAGGTTCTCTGGTGCTTAAATATACAGTAACTATAAAAAGAAAGTTTAATCATGCTATAGTTGCTAGTAGCACATATTGTATAGAAAACAAATGAAATATGCTGTCAGTAAACATTTAGCAGATACGCTCAGTATCAACACAAAATGCAACCCGGACAGCAATACATTTCCTTCAAAACATATTTGCTGCTGCAAATTAGTAGTATATAAACAATTTCTAGGAGACCGGGTTGTTTTGGGAATCCATTTCCCATTTAGGAACAAAAAGCTGGTCCCCACAAGTTAAATGATTCCAGTTAAGGTGATCGTAGGTGTCCAGGAAATGAATGTAAGTCAGTGAAATGTCCTCTTAATTGACAGAACACTGCATGTGTCTATGTTCAGTATGTGTGTGATGAAATGCATGCTGACAACATTTAAACTCGGTAACCCTGTAATGTGTGCCCTCACATGTGTGCTGATGACACACAGTTGCTGTAGGGTGAGTGTGGCTATACAGATAGTATATGGCGTCTTCATTAAAGCAGGCTGTCAGCACGTATTAGTTCATCCACCATCATGACTTTGTTATTGTGATCTATCTATCTATCTATCTATCTATTACTTAATTACTCATTGACTACTTTATCCAGTGCTGTGATTTATAGCTTTCAAAAGTCACTATCCAGCCTTTAATAATTATAAAGCAGTTTTCAAAAACATGTACTCTACAAATGTAAAAACTGAAAAAAGGCACTGACTAGAGTGCATAAAAATGTTTATATAATCAACAAAATAGGAAAAAATTATGATAACTGCACTCAGTGGAGTTTCTGGAAACTCCCCGATTTAATAAATATGTTTCAAACATTGCTTAGTGCAGTTGATACCAATATTCTGGTTTGTAAGCACACACTCTACAAAAATGCCTATACACAACCCACATTGGTCTCTTATTCCTCTTATGTTGACAAGGTTGTGGTCTACACATTATTCTTGTCTTGCACGTGCTCTTGTTTTCTTTCATCGCTGCTTTATGTTGCATTCACAAACACACATACCACTTCTATTCTGCTGTCTGCTCTCATCCCTTCATTCATTCAGTCTCATTAACCCTGCCTTAACGCACCTTTACACAGGCTGTACTGTTGTTGGCAAGATAATAACAGACTAAACCACTGATAATACGCTGTCTGCAAACTAAGCTGCCTCAGGTGAGCTTCAACTGCCTCTTTGTACTGTAACACACACCTCCGAAAGGGTTGATTTGGTCACATTTGACATGAAGGCTTGTGGGAGGGAAATATAGCATTTTCTCCCTTTCATTTAACTGACATATTTGGTTAATTACATAGATATATTTCATAGTTTGACCTAAATTCTTATGGTAAACTGTGAGGCTACATTTCATGTTTTAAACTAAATTCTGCATGTAATTGTGGGTGTACGTTTCACAGTTTCACTTAAATACTGCAGTTAATAACAGGGATACATTTCGTAATTTGTGTTACCAGCAGAATATCCTCTCTGCGGTCATTAAATGGCCCACCGGGCATATTACAAGAGAGAAAGAATGCCACAACTGTTTTACTCTAAAGCCCTGGAGGCAGCACGTACTGTCACGAGATGGAAATTTTCAAAGTCAAAGAAAAAAATGTCAAGAAAAAAAAAACATTATGACCCTAATAGACTGGTTAAAGCAACAGACATTTCCGTGAAGTGATTTTTCAACCACACAGATTCAGATTCTTTTAACTGTCATCAATTATCATTTTTATAGAATCAAGTGTCATTGTACATGTGCAGTGGTCTCCCTCATGGTCAACAAGACTTTTTGTCTAAATATAACATTATCAGGTTTACTTTGAAGTGACTAAATGAACCAAAATGAGTGTGACAACCAAGCAATCCACTTTTCAGACTTGTTTTCTTGTCAGCTTGAGCAGAGAAGAAATTAAATAAAACCTCATTATGATAAATCAAGACCAGTTACTGTCAAAAAAGTTGAATAACCCTAATGCAAATGGTGATTGACAAGCTTATTTATCTCAAATATTAAAATATGTACATAATACATGGATATAGATATAGATTGTGAAAAGGTTCTCCTCTCCTTTTTCACTAAGCCCCAATATTTCTAGTGTTTTAGTGTTAAATCACTCATTTCAGTCTAATATTTCAGTTAGTCAGTCATGTTGCACAAATGTTATAAGGGTTTCAGTTGAGTATTTTTGTGTTTCGCGGTGTTATATTTGGTTGAAGGGCTTCAGTTCTGTTCTTTTTGAGTTGTGATGGTAGGGCAGATCGTCTTCTTAATCATTGACAGTGACAACAGGTGTGCATCATTAGCTGCACTCAGTAGTGAGTCACTAGGCTCTGTCAAGTTGAGGAAGGAAGGATAAAACTGTTGTGTAGTAAATGAAATTCTGAATAATTTGCTGCACTCATAGCTGTGTGTGTAACCATAGGAAACTGTGATTGTCAGCAGTAACAGAAGTTCTACTTCAGTGTTCTTTATATTTAGAAAGCGTGGTATCAGTCTAGCTCACCCTGTGGTAACCTGAGTAGATGGTATGTTCCAGTTAGGTGATGCTGAGAAGGTAAAAGGCTGGTCACTGGTCTATTGAATGGAGTAGGGAAGACAGTAGGTGGCAGTTTGTTGTGAGGCTGCAGAATTTATTTGTTTGTTGCTATGGCTTAATTACCATGTGAGGCAGCTGGATTCACGAGATCACGAGAGAATCCCTCTTGTCAGGCTTCAAGTTATGCGTTTGTGTCTGAACCACTGGTAGTTAGGACCAATCAGTGTGCTATGAGGATTTTCATGTGATCTCGTGAATCCAGCTGCCTCACGAGGTAAGATGGTGATAGATGGAGATGGATCGATGGTTCACTCAATCACCTGCCAAGTATTTTTTGAAAGTGCCTGCAGTTTCCATGGACGACTTCTCAAATGGTTCAGTGTAACAAACCATCTGGTGTGTCAGATTAATGGCCAAAGTTATTTTTGTTGAATTTTCAAGGGTTCATTTTTGACTACGTTTCGTCAATATTTTTGTCAATAAATATCACTTTTTGTGCCCGTACTCTGACCTACTGACCTGCTTTTTTTTAAACATCCCTTTAAACATTTCCAGTGCCCAAATAGCATCTCCTGAACTTTATATGGCATGGTGGCACTACATAGATACATAGATATAATCTAAAATATGACATTATGACTCTATTGAACTTCTTTTTCTGCAGAACACTGTGTAACAAAGTAACACGTGCACAGTACATTTTTGCTGAATATTTATTTTACCATTTGATATAAAACAGCTTTTTAACCTTTCTTTGTCAAGGTTTTCACTGAGCATGTTCTTTTTTCAGCAAGCAGTCTTGTACAGTTTGCCACTGAACAGCTTCTATAGTACAGTTCCCCTTTACTTTCTCTCTATAGATCTTCCCAGCCAGTCTGGGAATTTGGAGGGCTTAAAGGGCCATTTCTGTAACCTCTTGGACCACTGTTTCCTAATTAGGTATGAAGACTCCAGGATGCCCCTGAGAACCCCTTACAGGGAGCATGATTTCAATTTAACTCCTAATTAATGCAAGAGAATGTAAAACAGTGACTTTGTTAAGATATCTCGTTCCTTCAACTGCTTCAACACTACCCGAGGCAGCATATTGTACCTTACTTACTATAAATTCAAATAAATTATCTCTGATGAGACTTTTAGGAGATCTACCTGACTAACATTTTGGGAAAAAGGCTCCACATTAACTATAAATGCATGCAGTTGGCAGCCCAGTGGCCCAGTGGTTCACTGCTCTACTAACAGATGGACTTTAGTGTGTTGGCTACTCAGCCAGGAGAGCTTTTTGGCTGTCATCTCCAATACACTCCTGTCAAGACAACCAGAGAACAACCAGTACTGCAGAGGTAATGTACTGTAACTGTGCTGTTTACTGTGTCTCAATTAGTTTGTTGTAATTTGATAAAACATAAATTAAACTAGGAATATGCACCCAGGTCTTAAAACTAGATCTTCAAGACAGGGCCACAAAATTATAGCTAAAAATGCAGATTGCCAAACACATTGAAATGGGTCAAAACATACTGACATGCAGTGAACCTGAGACATTTGGAGCACAGCCAGGAGCAGTTGCTTGCTTTGCCTAGTTGGTAAATCAGCCATGCTGCCTCTGTGAAGGAACCACAAACTGTTTTGACCCACCTTTGAAGCCCAAGGGGGATGAGTTGGGCATTGACTGTCAAAAGATAGATTCTCAGTGGAGTGTTGCTTTAATTATGGCTGCAGTCTGGAGGACAAGGAGGAGGATTATGATAGATTTCAGCATTAATGTGAGCCAACATCTATGTAGATAAAGTTGCAGTAGTAGTAGTAGCTGTTCTTTTTGTTGTCAACATGCTGTGTTTCCAGTTTTTTCTCATTTTATTAAAAAAATGAGTAAAGCACTTAAACCAGGGTGGTCAGAAAACTAAGCTTAAAAACTTGCACCCGGTTTCTGCTGCATGGACACACATCCAATCTGTTTTGTTCAAAAGCATCGGAGTGGTTCGGTGAAGTCTCTGTCCAGTCTGGAGGATAAAAGACGATGGAACTGTAGCGCATCTTTCTGCAATGAGCTCATCCAAACGCAGACAAGACCCATTCAGTAACCACAGTAGGGCTGGGAGGACAGAGGGAGAGAGTGTAAGAGGAGGAGGACGGAGGGATAGGTTGTTATTGGATAACAGGGTTGGAGCATCTGCTAAAAGGGAGGAAAGGGGCAGAAAATGTCAGCAGGTCCTGGACATTCATCACCTGTGTGGTTTTCTTGGCCAAGCCGAGGTCCTGTGGTGAGCAGGGATTTTGGTTGTGTATATATCACGAGAAGCAGCCAACTAGTACAAATTAGTTATGGAAGGAAATTACAAGCAGACACATAATAATACATTTTAATGTGATGTCTTATTCATCACTTGAGGTAAGGATCTTGTTTTGCTCTGCTCCTCCTGCCTCAGGCTTGGGATCAGATTCAGAACAGCCCCTCAAGGCTTGTTGTTATTCAGTGTCTTGCTCGAGGACACTTCAGCAGGGTGGATAGTATTTTTGGAAGAAGAGTGGTCCCATGCCAACATTTGTCCACTGTGAATATTGTTATTTTGCCACACTAAAGTTCATCCATTTCCTAATTCACTTATCTTGCTCAGGGTCACAGGGGACTAGAGCCATTCCCAGCATGCATTTGCACAAGAGGCTATCTATAACATATAAAGCACAGCTGGAAAAGTTACACTCAAAAAATGTGATCTAATACACCTAAATTGTGATGAGATTATAATACTCATTACTCAATAAAAAGAGTAATCCCATTACTTCTGCCTTCATTTCAAAAAGCCATACCCGTGTTGTCACTGGTGTCTTTTTGGTGACTATGTCATTGTTTTGTAAGTCACAAGTAAAACTCAAGTTTTGGCTATAGAAGTTCCCAGCCTGGTATCACCAAATGACATATGAATAACACGCCAATTTTTTAACTCATTTTGCATGTTTGACTATGCATTTTTTGCTTTTAAGCATTTCATGCCATTTAGGTCATAAATTCGGTCGCCAAAAATGACCTACATGTTGGAGTGACAGGGGAAATGACGCATTTCAGATGACGTCAATATAATATGACTTTCTTTTCTTTTACAAGGTGATTTTGGCTTATTAGGAGGAAGCGGGTTGGTTGGATGGCTAGATAGTTAGTTGGCAAAAAATTGCAAAAAACACCAGGAGAGCACTGTTCAAGGCCACAAACTGGACATTTTTACTGTCACATTGGGACATTTTACTGCTGTTAAACTGGACATTTTTACCATCATGTTGGGACATTTTAACCGGACATTTTTACCATCATGTCGGGCATTTTACTGCTGTTAAACCGGACATTTTTACTGTCAGGTCAGGACATTTTTACAGCAATTTACTGATCATTTTAACCCAAACCATGATCTTTCCCCAGTCCTGAGCAAGTGTTTTTTTTAAATGCGTAGACATGACATGCAAAATGGCCTTAAAAGTGGCTTGCTATTTATACGCCATCCCATGAGATCATGTTAAAGTCTGAGTCCTAAACTTTGTGTTTTGAGTCCTAAACAAGTCATTATACAATTAGGAATGGCGATAAGAATGAGTGGCCAGTGACAGATAGCTAATGTTAGAAATAAATAATAAGAATGCAAAGATTTGATTGCCATACTAACTGCTCATAGATTTCATGTTTGTAACTAGCTTGAAGTTACCATTAGCTTAATTGATAATTGACCAAAAAACAGTAATGTTAGCCTCAACTTACCGTTCTTTGTAAAGCCTCAAATGTCAAAACTAAGTATGTTTTGAATTTTGCCGTCTGTGTGCGTCAGGACAGTCTTTATATCTGAATGTAATGATCCAAGGTTTCATCTGCTAGCTGGTTGCAGTATGATTGGTTGCTGTCTGTATATCCATTGTCAGGAAAATAAAAAGTTGAATCGCTGAAAATTTGTATGATAGCTTTGGAAGGATATTAAGTCACTCCAAGTAAAAAGGGTAAAGTCCAAGGGAAGTTACAAGTTTTTAGTATTACAGTCGATGTCTTTTTTGATTTTTGACAGGGGACATGTCTTCTTCATTGCTTTCTTCAAACTTACGGCTGACTGAAGGCATTTGGTATCCTCTACAAGAGGGGAACAGGCAAAATAGTTTAATCGAGAGCACTAATTATTAATTTGAGAGCACAAATTAGGTTTTTTTTTCTTCATGGCCCCTCCTGGGCTCTGTAGATCTTAGAGTATTACATGTGATTATCAAACATATGACTCTCCCTAAAAACGATGTCTGTTACACATTACCTCACTGCAGGTGTTTTACAACACTTATTTTCCTATTACCTTAAATTTATCATTCACATATCCATATTTCAGGATATTACAAACTGTACACTCCCTTTCCTGGAAGATCTTAGTGTTTGCCAATAAATGTGTCTGAAGCTATATGATGACACAAAATAAACCTTTGAGATGTTCATATTAACTCTCTGATGTAAAAAGTATCTCTGTATTTCTGTGTTCACTTTCGATGGCTGTATCTTAATGTGCTCTAGGCTCCCTGCTCTGTCTGGTACCAAAATTTGTGATTTTAACCTTGTATATAGAACAAATTGTGAGATCGGACTCAGTACAACCTATTCATAGGTTAAAGAGAAAGAAAATTCTACTTTGTGCTGGTTAAACTGTTGCAAAAAAGTCTTTAAATATCTGTAAAATTATTATTCGTACCAAACTAGAAAAGCTTAGAAAAAAATGATAGTTTAATTGTGTCGGGTTATCACAACAGCTGGCACAGGAGCCACTAATAAGATATTAGAAATATTGTTTACCTTTGCGTCACTGTGGAAATTAGTACCAGCCATCAGACAAAGAAACTGGTTTGGGTTGTCTCTTTGTCAGTAACAACTGTTTAAAGGCTTGTTTCTTTAAAATAAGTTGGGTAAACAATTAACATAACTTAAAAAATCTGCAACCTGTCCGTCAGTATTATACGGTATAAGGGGTTGGTGGCTATGGGATGCTTTTGTTTGTTGTGTTATTTTGGTAATATAAAAACCCTGGACAGAGACGTTGATACATCTTGTCTGAGTTTTTGATTCACACATAGTCTATATTTTTTGTAGGACAATTCCTTGTGTTATGTGCCCTGTACACTTACTGAACTCTATGGGAAAACCAATAAAAAAGTTGGTCACAAAAAAAGTAAAGTAAAAAGGGTATATTAGTAGTAGTAGTAATATTCCTGCCTTGCAAGAATTTTATGAAAATTTCCACCATCTCAAGTCAACCTGTTTTTCATCTGCACCTACAACTCAGAAACTCAAGCTTGGTCCTGTGCCCGTGCACTTCCCCAAGCCTTGTATTCCCTTCAGGAGCATGACAGAGACAAGTATGCATCATCACTCATCAGAAGGTGCTGGCAGCATATGCAGTCATTCACTCTTAACCCCAATTATAATACTTAGAGAGGAGGTTTTTTTCTTTTATTTATACACTCACTGAGCACTTTCTTAAGAACAACTCTGCAATCTATGGTAATCCAATACAACAGCTCTGCCATAAATTCTACTTTTTAGAAGCTTACACAGTTTCAGTTCTTTGTGACATTGTCAGAAAGGTGATGATTCTACTTTATGTTTATTATTGAGGTCATAGTGGGTGATGGTGGTGTACTGGATTGCATTAGATTGCACAGATGTTCCTAATAAAGTGCTTAGTGAGTATATTTTCATCATACTGTCACTGCTGGTTAGAAAAGAGCATAATGTTAACTAGCTGAGGACAAACTGAGTTAGTTGTTTGTTTTTTTGTCCATGTAAACCATGCAGGCACTGGTCAGTTTATCACTCCCAAAATAAAATCCAAACAGGAGCTGCTAAGCTGCACAAATCTAGAACAAAGAATCTAAAAGATCTGAGATTTCAACACTAATCAAAACTAAACACGACTAAGAGTCTACAGCAACTGCAGATGAACAAAAGTATTTTGAGCTGATGATGGCACTATATGAAAAGTCAGGGGATAACCAAAGTTTAAAAAGACCATGAATATGTGCACCATATCATGGATTTCATCCTCTGTGGACCAGGAATGCATGCACAAAATTTCATGGCAATCCATCCTAGTTGTGATACATGTATTTAAGACTGGACCAAATTGGTCACCCAACTGATCAACGGACCTAAAGCCATGCCGCTAGCTTGGCTAAAAACATATCAGTTTGCTGTTGGTTTATAGTTAAACTTTAGGCTATTTTTTAGATCTGCACTATACCATTTATCCTGTCCCTTTCTGTTACTATTTTATTTTCTTGACTTTTCTCTGTTTTTTTCTTTTTGTGTGCCATTTTAACAATTAATAAGTAATTTGTTGGGGGTGTTGTTGCTGTCTTTCTCTCTTATGTAAAGCACTTTGAATTACCCTGCATGAAATGTGCTCTACAAATAAAGTTGCACTGCCTTGCCTTGTTGCATGCTGGGTTCAGACACTCGGAGGCTTTTTGAACAGGAAGATGCCAGCAGCCAGAGCAGACCACGTGAGGCTAACGGAACAGGGACACACTGAGAATAAATGCAGCATTGTTAAGATTTGCTCTAAGACTGGAAGCCATGCACAGCAGTAGTGGCTTAGCAGTTGTTTTTAATGGAGGAAGAGTGTTGGTCTCTTTCTAAGAAAGACAGAAAGAGGAGCTAGTGGATAGGAAAGAGGGAGGGAAAATGAAGGTGCAAAAGACAACAAAAAGGGGAAAGAGGTGAGAGAAGGCGTGAAGGAAGAAGTGAGGGGAGGAGGGGACAAGAAGGAATAAGGGAACAAGTAAGTAATGCAATTAGGTAAAGGAAGGAAGTCAGAAAGGTAAGAGAGAATTATGGCAAGAAGGTTTGAGGAATTGGAGAGAATGGGAAGGAGCCAATATAGAAACAAGAAGGGAGATGAGGAGTAAGGATGAAAAAAGAGAAGAGCAGGGGTGGTGGAGGGTGAAACCAAGGGAGGGAGAAATGTGAGGGAAGAGGAGAGACTTGGGGGGGAAAGGTAGTCAGGCTCTATTTTGGACGAGACCTGATTTGATCTCGGGTTGGTTCCAGCCAACAACAGTCATCCCCGGTTTATCATCATCCGTCTGGATGCTGGCACTCAGAAAGGCCCGGAAGCAATCTGTGCCAGTCCACTGATCCGTCCACCCACACCTCCCCACCTTCTCCCCCCAAAGGCTAGGGCAGCAGCACCAGCCAACCCTCTAGGATGAGTCGTCCATGTCAGAAATCTATTTCCACCTCATCTCGAGGCCTACATCCTGTGGCGTTTGCTACACCATCAACTTGCCTTAACATCACAAGGCTCTGCTGTAGCTCTGACACGGTGCCATGACTTGGTGGAATCCCCTTTCAGAACGATCCATATCTTTCTATTTACAGCAGAGTTAAGCATTAAACGCTCATCAGGGTCAGCACAGGAGTGCCTATTGTGTTCCTGTTGATCAGGTGTGTCGTAATCCCATGCTATCAACAGTCAGACCTAGTTCTTATTTGTTATCAACAGGGCTTTGAGCCAAAGTCAACTCCTTTTGTGTGTAAAATTCCTCAATGAGCAACATGGACTAGTCATGATTGCATCATTACTGTACACACATAAAGATCCTCCAACAATGGTGGATGAAAGAAGAAGTCACATACCATTTCATCTTTCTTTTAAAAGGCATGTAAAATATGTCAGGCATGCATGGGTGACTTACAGTTTGGGGTTTTATTGTTGTCTTGAGGTTGAAATGGGGGATTACAGAAACGTGAGGGCTCTGGCATCGTGGAATGTGGTCACGCAGGCACTGAGTGGGGCAATGTGTTTATATTACACTCTGTTTAACAGGTTCTGTTCATTCAGCAGCCACTGTGACCTAGATTTAGCGAGACGGTACCAAAATCTGATGCTACATTATACAGGCAGAATCCCCATGTGGCCCCCCGTTCCACGCAGTGAAGCAAAGTAAAGACACAAAAGGAAAAACCCTCACTTTGCTCAAATATTTACAGTCTGATTCAAACAGCAACGGTCTTAACAGAGTGTAGTGGAGATTTTATGATAGCAAGCATGCAGTGTTTTTCCAAGGCTTTTCTTTTTTCCTGTAGTCTTTGCTGGGTAAAAGGTAAATACACTAATCCAGTCCAGTGATGTTGCAATGTTAGTTTGACAGGAATGAGCCTATAGAGCCTTAATACGCATGAATACATTAAAAGTATTTGCACCAGAGTTAGCTAGCAGCTAACTTACATCTGTTGTCCCTGGGCAGGTAGACAAAAAACAACCACAGAATAGCAAATACACTACATAAAAAGCACAATACATAAAAGTCCATCAGTGTGAGATAATTAATTGAATCAGTATGATAAATACAATAAATACATACAAGGCGATCATACTTAAGGATCATTAAATCTTTATTTAAACAGTTTTCTTGGCGCATGCAAGATGATATCTGCAACATCTCACATTTTGACACAAGCTTTTAGCAAAAGCCCAATAATAGCAAATTACAGATAAGCTGGCCAAGACAAACACAATGACTCTATTTCCAGATAATGTGCACGTGTGGACATACACTGATGTCATCCCGACTGTGTTTCTCTAAAGCTCTCCTTGGCCCATCCACTCTCTTTTCAGTGATTGCCCTCTAATAATCAACTGCTGCTCCTGATTAAATTGTGGACGACTCCAATACCACCTGTTGCCTTAGTAACAGATTGTTTTACAGGATGATGCCGGTGGAGCGATCCGACAGGCGGTCTTGATGTTGCACACAGACAGAATCAGTTCCATGTGTGGATGGCTGTGGTGGGGCTGGAGCGAGGGACAAGTCATTAGTGTCAGTGTAAACAGGGAGGGTGTGGGCCCTATCTGACTGGCTCATGCTTGTCCTCAGACTAATAGACAGTGAAAGCTCTGGAAGAGAATTAAGGAGAATTCAGAATGGATTAACTAATGCAAGAAGTCCAGCTGATTCTGCATGCTGGATTCCATTAATCCAAAAATAACACAACGCTGCTTTCAAGGCACCCTATAGTGTGCAAATACAACAGCTGTATTCATCAAGAATCAAGTAGTTATTAAATAAACAGTGTTTGGTTGAACTATGACAAACCATGGTGCTTAGTCACTTATTGACTTTCTGAGGAACAATACCATCTTTTTAAAGCCCATATATCTTTGATTCCATATATGTTGAAGTGTTTTTCCATTTGTTTATATGTATGCATTAAGCCTGCACAACATGACAAGAATCAATCTGTCGCATTGAAGGTTTTCAGGTGATGGAGAACCTTATCGTTTAGAACTTATCATTTGTGTCAGATTATCACAATGGAAATGGCTAAAATTACCTTCTGAATGATGTCATTACTGAGAAATCAGTCACTTTATTTGGTAAGTAACCATCATGTGAAGTGTCTTGCAGTCTGCTGAAACATTTAGTTGACAAATGCATTTTTTCAAGAAGTTCACTCACCCCTTGTTGGCTTAAAGGTGACTCACAACAAAGTATTCCAGCAGTGACCCAGTTTCACAGCAAAAATCGTATCAAAACGTCTCAAACTTTTCAACCCACTGCTGCAGCATAATCCACGTCTGTGCTGTCCACCTGTATACTCAATGTTTTAAAATGTTTATATTTTGACCAAAATGTAGCCAAGTACACATCTTGCATTTATCAATTGCAAGGATGGCTGTTTTCCTTTGTCACACGCTAAACTAAATTTGCTTATATTGGTTCTGGATGATAAATGCAAACAGCTAAGCATGCTAGACACAACCAGAAGCCATGTTTTTGCAAAAAAAATATGATTGTATGGAAAACACTGAGCATACAGACAGTCAGTGGAGAAGTTTTTTTTATGCAGAAATGGTTTGATTACACAGACTCAATTTGTTTCTGTTAGCTCTTCATGTTTCTCACTCCTGACCGATAACTGTCCTAGTGACAAATGGGAGCTGCGTATTTAGCGTATTTGGGGGGGAAATCTGAATTTTTGGAAAATAATAATATATACAAGAGTTGTTTGAAGCTTCTCTGGACATTTTGATGCACATTTCATACTCAAAACATATGATTTCACTGGAGTATTCCTGTAAGCATTATGATTACAGGTCACACGTTGCCCCAGATCCACCTCTTTTCATTTGGTAATCTTCTGAGAAGCAACAAGCTCTCAGCATGATGTCTATGAGTTAAGAATGACTGTGACCTGACAGGCATTTTATCAAACAGACAGCAGTGTCTGTTTACTCCGTCGACTATCCTGGTGTTGATCTTTTCATTATACTGACATCCATCTCTCTGAGTCAAATATACATGTACACACATGCTAGAGTATGTGTGCGTTTGCACGTGTGTGTCAGTGCTTGCGTTGGTGTCACGCAGCAAAGCAATGTGCCTCCCCGCCTGTGAGCTTCTGCACTAATGTCAACGTAGGAAACCAGTGTAGAGCCAGAAGCTGGCAACCCGAGAACTGCACGTTGAAATTAACATGAGGGGACGTCTAGTGTAGTCATTTTGCCATGTTAGCGATTACACCAGTGCCAGTGGGTGATGAACGCCCATTTATGGGAACATATGAAACATGACTGGCAGAGAGCAGCTCTGGGAAGGGAGAGACAGGGAGAGAGGGGGCAGGAAGGTCAACTGAGAGCCTGGAGAAACCAGAAGCAGAAGGGAAAAGACAGAAAAGACAAAAAAGAGAGGTGATGAAGAGGACTCTTCAGAGAGAAAAGTGGGTCTTCATGTGAGGAGTGGTGACGCTGAGAGAAAGAGAGACAAATACCTAGAGAATAAAAGAGTCCCCATGGAAGTTATATGAAAACCTATTAAATACTGACCTATTTACACTTGATTATAGAGATGTTCTGTGTGCTGATACAGCTGCCAACACCCTAAAACCCACAGTCTGTATATAAAGATGGACGTAGCGAGTTGTGACGTCACCTGCTGGTTTGCACTGGAGCCAGTTTGAAGCCCAGAGTTGCAGCTTATGGTCACACCATCTCTTCTGTTTAGAGCCAGGACCTTCCAAATAAGAAGTGTGGGGGGTTGCCTTTCACGCTCTGGAAACACCCTGCTACCTCAGACCTAGCTTACACCCACAGAGCAGTGCATACTTGAGCTAATCTTAGCTACTTTAGCTAAATTGTGCTAACAGGTCAGGTATTGTTATCAAGTAATGTTAAAGAGGACCTATTATGCTCATTTCAGCTCTAAATGTTTATTTTTGGACTCTATTGGAGTAGCTCTGCATGACTCACAGTTCAAAAAACTCCTTATTTACCTAACTGGCCCTTTATGTAGCCCCTCAATATACAGTTTCTCTTATGCTGTGTCTCAAATCGCATACTTCTGTACTTACACTAAACATTTTGAGTGCATAAATGCGTTCACACTCAGGAGTATGGAAAAATGCAGTGCACTATGAGTACCCGGATGGTGCACTCAAAACGGTCAAAATTTGAGTGTGGAACAATGGATACTTCTCACCCTCAATGGCTGCCATCTTGGCTACGTAGTGGAAGGGGAGGGACCACTTTTCAAACTGGAAATGGCGGCTGAGGACGTTGTAACTATGGTCAATATCGTCACATTATACAAATAAATGTAAGTTATACATGTGTTTTTTCGCACTAAGCACCACTATACTATTGTTAGACATAGGCCATCAGGGTTAATTTAGTAATGCTAACGGTAGCTAATGCTAATTTCATTTCCAGTAAGTGCACAACGGCCGTGTTTGATTTGAGACAACACTCCCCTGTCGAAATTTGCGCACTACGTGAGTAAGTACTTAGTGTACACAGTCTACCACATGGAAGTGTACTGACAGAAGTATGTCATTTGAGACACAGCTTTACGCTCCGTTTTAGCTCCTGTCTCTTTAAGGCCCCCCTCCCGATGAGCCCACTCTGTTCTGCTTTTTGCTCACAGGGGTTACTGCTACCTCGTTATTTGACACGTCGGCCACTTTTAACATGAATATCTGACAGTGTGACATTATATATATATATATATATATATATATATATATATATATATTTATATGTCTGAAAATAGGGAAAAGCATAATACATCCCCTTTAAACTTATTGAAATATTGCGACAATAGTCCGACTCAGGTGAGCCAACTGTCATCAATCAACGCCCGCATGACAGACATCAAAGCTACTAGAAGTCTTCAAATCTTATTAATGGAGCAACAAAAATGACCACCAGCACACGTATTAGATGGCCAGAATTTAGATATTGAGACTTGTTGAAAAAAATGATTGACTTAGTCTAGAGAGAAGTTGATGCTTTTTGAATGGAAATCAGTTGCAGACAGGGACTTTTTGGAGTCAGCATCTAGTGGCCATTGGTGGCATTTCACTTTCACGTACTTACACATTGGCCTCAACCTCAAGCCGTGATAGTTGCTGCTTGCTAAAACCTAAAATTAACATACCTAGAAGACATACCTGTTTTTTAATTCATAAGACCTTGATATCTGTGTTGCCAAGATATTTACAAGTATGAGGCCAAGAGTCAGTTGACCTAATGTATTTGCAATAGTTGTGTGCTGCTTTTTTGCTGAACAATCAAGGATTATTAGCAAGATTGCAGGTGGTTGTACATCAAAATAAAGCAGTGTAGATAACAAACTGTGTCTAAAAATTAAAACACAAGTTTATAACAAAAACAGAGAAACTGGGGAAAGAACAGGGAGAGAAAGAATAATACATGGTTAACTCTGATGATGACTAACTCTGAAACTTGCGTCATGTATACTACACTACATGATGCTTTGCATGCTATACATTCCTTTGCAACTACTGGGAGCAGCTCCTCTGGTGTCGTGGTATGTTGGAAAATGTTCGTTGAAAAGAAAGTGTTTTCATAGTGTTTTAAACATATGAGGAAACCAGCGCACCATCAAAAATCATAGATGGAAGTTTGCTATATTATGCACTTAGCCACTCCAAAACACAAGTTCAGTACAGTTTGACTTTTCAAGTCATTCATTCTTATAATATAATTATAATATAATTCTTATTTTTATTATATTCTACATATTTCCCACCAATTAATACAGCTACTGTATGTTATCCCAGGCTTATTATATGCACTTGAACAATTGAATACTGAGTATAAAATAAACATTTGCCGGGGTTTTAGAAACATTAACATTCAAAACAACCATCTTTGAATGCTTTAATACTGTCAAGGCTTTAACTGCTGTCTTACACATTGGTCATGGGAAGTTTTATGATTGTGTGACTACAAATCTGACATTTCCGGAAGTC
Source organism: Thunnus thynnus (assembly GCF_963924715.1). Taxonomy (NCBI): domain Eukaryota; kingdom Metazoa; phylum Chordata; class Actinopteri; order Scombriformes; family Scombridae; genus Thunnus; species Thunnus thynnus. The sequence goes on along the minus strand of NC_089527.1, from coordinate 29,607,856 downwards.
ATTCTGTCAGCCATTTCCTCCTGCTGCCACAGATTACAGGGCCATGAGTGTGCTTGTGGCATGGCGCCACACTTCACCACCACATTAGCCTTTCGTCACCTCCGAGACATTCAGCCAGGTGTTTCACTCAAGTTGCTGTCACGGTTTATTGTGGCTCTGAGTGACAAGAGGGCGGTCTGACTCACCAGTAGGTATATAATTATGACTGTGGGTTTGGCAGCTGATGGCATTGCTGTCATTGTCTGTCTACAGTGACATGCTGAGGGAGAGAGGAAGAGAGAGAGAGTGAGGGTGATAATAGAGATGCACTGTCTGCCAAAGTGAAGAGGGGTGAAGAGGAGAACTGAAAACAAAGAGACATGTTAATGCCAGTGAAGAACAATAGAAACCCAGTTAAATAAAGGCATTAAACCTGCACCACGTGCCAACGCTGGATCTGACCTGATTCTTACTCAGTGTCACTGATACATAAATCCAGACAGTACAGTGCCAAAATATTCACACTATGATCTCCCCGGAGACAGTGTAAACTAATACATAAACACAACCTTGTTTTATACAGAAACACTGTATCTTATAGCATGGAAATATTATTCTAGTAAGGATACTTTTTAGTTTCTCTTGTCCAGGTAAGGATTTGTTTTGCAAAGACTATTTCAGCCTTGCTTCATTGTCTCAGGTAACGCCGCAAGCTGCAAGAAACCTTATTTGCATATTTGCTATTTTTGGGGACATTTTATTCGACAACTGACAGTCGAGAGCTGACAGGAATTGAGGGGATAGAGAGATGAGAAATGACAAACAAAGGTCAGGCAACAAAGGTCCTTGGCCAGATGCTGAGGTAGATGATCGGTGCCTTAACCCCCAATCCACTGAGTAGTCCCTTCTTTGCATACTAGGAGAGCCATAGACATGACAGACTTAAGCCACAAGAATGAGGACCTGAGAAATGACTGCTATGAGGCGCCTATAGAATGTGTGATAACAGCAATCTTACAGGTGTATTTTATGTCAAACTGTGGGAGAACCATTCTGGTTCAAATTGGACTATGAATGCCTAGTGAATAATGGTGCTACAAAAGAAAGTTCATATTCACATCACCCTTCTGCACCACTTTCATGTTTTAAATAGTAAATGGCTGCATTTATTCAAAGGGCTTTACAATGCGCTTCATAAGAGTCTTATTCACCCATTCACACACACACACACACACACACACACACATACACACACACACACACACTGATGGCAGTGAGCTACCATGAAAGGTGAGCAATTTGGGTTTCAGTGTCTTGCCTAAGAACACTTTGACATGTGGACCGGAGAAGCCGGGGACCAAACCAAGCTCCTTAAATTTTTTTGGCTGCCTTGGTCGTCAAAGACTCTAAGTGTAATTCCAAGATCACCGCTTTAGATCAACAACCAAAGATTTGACCATGTCTCTCACAAGATTGTCCTACTGATGGCCCACAGTCACACAGTGCATAGCAGTCTTTACTTGAGACTTGAATCTATGAAGACTTAAAAGTTCAGACTCGAAGGCAAAAACATAAATAAAGTATCATAGATAAAGTAATAATCAAGTGACATGCAGGTATTGCATAGCTACACACACACACACACACACACACACACACACATAAAAGAAGAATGCATTCTTATTTATTGAAATTTCTGAGGCTCGGCTTTGTTTAGAAATGATCAACCCAGCTTTGAAAGAAAAACAAAGTCGATGGAGAAAATCCAAGTTATTCATCTATGAACACGAAGGATCAGTACCGAGAAGTCCTTTCCACAATCCCCCCCCCTGCACACAACATATTTCATATTGTCTCTATGGGAGCCAGAAAAGACACATCCTTAATATCCTTCATGAGTCTTTGGACTTGCTACTCATATATGATGCCAACTTCCTTTCATTTGTCTCCTCGGTCTTGGCTAACACCATCACACTCCTGCCTCTGGACCAGGTGTGTCACTGTACAGTCTGTGTGAGTGTTTACTGTAAATCTCAGACTATTTAAAACATGTTTGGTGGTCTTGTGAGCTTTTAGTTCACAGCAGCGCAGAGCTTTAAAGACAAGCTGTGGTTTTAACGGCGTCTTCCAGTGAACTTGTCAAGCTTTTCACATTTCCAGGCGCTCCTTTGAAACAGCTCACCACTTTACGGGGAAAAAAAAAATATTTCAACTTGTCGAGGTGTGCTGCTGCTGCCCCAGATCCCAAGAAAGGCAAGTGAAGTGTGGTTGATTCAGGATTATGATAATTATGATACTTTTGGCTTGGCTATGGTGAAACCACTATTGTCCTCTGTTGTTGCTTTGAAGTGCTGCACTTTGTCACATTTTTAACTTCCAGCAATCCAAGACCAACAGCAGCAGCACCAACTGGAAGAGGTTGAGGTGCTTCTTCCTTTGATAACTGGCATTCTTGTCGCTTGATATTAATTGATTTTTCACCTCCTCAAAATAAAGATTTGGAACAACATTTGGACAGTTGGGAGCTAGGCTTGAATATCCACAAATCAAATAGATTGATTTACAAGTACGCACACAAATTAAAGCTCAAAAAGCTTCGTCTTTCAAATTCCAACTGAGTCACCTGAGCAGCTGTTCCTCCATCTGACTCATGCAGGAATAATGAAAGTGGGAGAGCGGTTTCTCTGCGTATGCCAAAGACCTGATGGTGGAATGCATCCCAGTCAAGTCATGTCTCCTGACAGATGTCCCCTCCTGACAAACGGAAATCTGTCAGCAGCACATTTAACCATCCATCAGATGGCAAAGCCTGAGTGGAAATAGACGTTCTGCTCTACAGAGCCAAGAGGAGAGATGAGATTATGTTTTTTCTTTTGTGACTCTAAGTGAACATATCATTTCCTCTACATCCCCTTAGAGCTTTTTTAGTTCTACTGGCATCTTTTTGTTTCCTTTTAAAAGATATTTTTCATTGCTAACACTTTAGTTTCACGGTTTACTGGCAGCAGTATGTGCATCTATTTTTTTTTTAGCATACAGAGAATAGTGTTTGAAAAGTTAAAGGGATTAAATGACGGATTAAAGTTAGAAATGTCTCTGTTATGATCAGGGCTCTGCTCTGCGAATGGTATCTCAGTCGTCTCATAAAAACAGCAGCCATGACCAGCAACTGGCAGGAAAGAACTATCTTTTCCCACTGACAAATAATAGCCTGGTGGTTTTAGAGGCTAAATTTTGTCTTTACTGAAGACTGAAGAATCTTTGACCTAAATTCTCAGAAGAACATTCACCCCAAGTACCTATAACCATGCAAATATTTTTGGGATTCATTGCTCCAGGTTTTGTGATATCTGAAATCACTTAGAAAGACTAAAAGTCTCTAAATCTGGACTAATAAAACAACTATCTGCATGACACCACTTTAGGTAAGTGAAACAATATGTTTTTTGTAATTTGAGAAAACCAACCCTTCAGTCTATAGAAAACATACCCGACACTTATTCTTGGCATACACAGCACTTCTTTTGAAATCATCTACGCAAGACAACTTGTATCTACATACTTAACATCAATCAAATATACAGATGTTATTAACATAATTCAGCATCTTTGATATGTTTGTTTCTGGCAATATCCTGTGTGTATTCTCATAAATGTGTATTTTGCCCTACTTCTAAAAGAATTTGTTGTTTTTTTTTGTATTTGGGTCTTGTGATAAGGTAAATCAGCCAACACTAACTTTTCCCTCTTTCTAACCTCTTCACCTTTCCATCGCCCACCCATGAAGACAGAGGCTCTCACGGCCTCAGTCCTACCACAGGGCAGCTGACAGGTAAAAAAAAAAAAAAAAAAAAAAACACACACACACACACACACAATCACACTTATACATGTTTTTTTCACACACGCGGTCAAAAGTATTTCTCTTCCCCACACACACTCCCACGTAGATTCGAACCCTCTGTGCCGACCCCTGCCTCGCCCTGAGAAATGTGCCATATCAATGCTGAGAAGCAGGTCAAGCATTCTGTAAGTGCAGCAAAGTGAGATAATTGCAACATAGACTGTTTTCGGCTTATTATTAAAACACTCCCCCCCCCACCCCACAATCACCCAGTCTCCGCCCCCCTTTAAACCCAACCCTTCTCAACTCACACAACATTCAAAACAACCTGCTTTTCTAAATGCGGCGGCCTGTAGTGTTAAAGGTTGAGCAGCGGTGGCGGTGAGCTGATCATTTTTAGGATGGACGGATCATGAAATGCTCAGTGACAGAGTGATTAGTGAACTGGGCTAATGAGCAGCCTGATTGGTCTGATCTCTTGCTCTCTCTCTCCCACTCTCTCTCTCAATCCTTCCCCTTGAAGTGGATTTGTGTGATGTTTGACGGGTATTAGGTCACAGAGGCGGCGCTGCAGGTCTTAAAACTGCGTCGGCTTTTCAAATCACTCCCAACGACTGGTACCTGGTCCTCCACCGCGCCACTACCGCCTCTGCCTCCTAACTGTGCCTCCTAACTATGCCTTTGAACCTATGGGATGAAGGCTTGGGGTGCAAGGAACCATGACCAAAGTGCATGTGTGAATGAGTGATCAAGCACATGTGAATGTATGTGTAGGTATGGGTGGATGTAAGAAAGGAGGGGAGGCAGCGGGAGGGGAGGGAGAGTGACTGAGGGCACAGAGGGTTCACGGGCAGTATCCTTCAGTTTGGGTCTTTTTTGACAAGGAGTTGTTGGAGCTACTGTGTTGCTGTGTTTTCAGTGAGGTGTTGACTCAGCTTTATGCTCATTTTTGAAGTAGTGTAGTGTTGAACTGAAGTATACTTTCTAATATTTTTGCTCTAAGTCTGTTAATTAGTTAGACAAAATATTAGAAACACTTCTGAATATAAAGATGAGTAACAAAGCCCACAGCATGATTCACATCATTTTTCATACCTAAACATTCAGTAGCCGCCTCTATTATTTTATTCAGGTTTTTCCTTTTAATTTAATGTAAATTCTCACCCACCACCTCTAAGGGAGACTCAGGTTTTCATTCCAGGTGATGCTTTCTCCTCCCTGGTGTTTGTGTTCCAATGAATACCAGTGACCATGTTTGTGGGTGGGAAGCCAGTGAGGGATCATGTCTTTCTTGTTGCACTAGTGGTTCCTATAGTTGGTCTGGGCACCAGATTGGTCGAGGTGAAGCTTATCGCTGCATGGCAGATGAAAAGAGGCGGCTTTTAACACCGTGCATCATGAATCTGAGGTAAAACATGTCTCTCTGCAGCCTTTGACGGACCAACAAAGGGGTTAGCTGTGACGTGAACTACAGTACACAAGGAACTGGGCATTTTAAATTAGGAGAAAACTGTGACAACAGCTTCAAAATGTACCACAGAATTGAGTCAACAGACAAACAAAGTAGTAGTCTCAACAAAAATGTATATTTCAACTAGTAGTAAGTTAAAGCATCGCCTTAGGATGTTATTATTTTTCTGGTCACTCAATGTACCTCTGTGGTACCTGAGCCTAAATGAAATGAAAATGAAAAAAATATCAAAATTGCATTGGTATCTAGGGAAAGAAAGAAATGAAAATCAAAGTGCAAAGTGGCCAAGATGGAACCTTTCAACAGCAGAATGGGCAGAACAAGACCTCAAAAGTCTGCAACATAGACCCCATGCCTTAAAATCACTTGAGACCGTCCACTGGAAATCTGTATCATATAGAGATGATGGGTCAATTTTGATCATATTATGAACAAATCTGAAACATCCCCGCCCCCAATATCATTTGTGCATCATGTGTATTGATGCGGTCACTTCACATAAAAAAAGAGCAGTCCTGTGTCTGTTTGTGTCAGCTGACCTGGATCTAATTATAACCACTACTCTAACGCGGATATCCACCAATCAGAAATGAAAATTTACTTCACAGACTTAAGCAGAAAAAAAACAACATTAAAAATATGTGAAACTGTGTATAAACTTAAATGGATTGCATTGACATTACAGACAACTGTTACACTGTTTCTATTTCAGATGAAAGCAATGTACTGGATTAAGATTCTTCTTTGTGTGATGACAGGTCTTTCTTTGACCAGAAAAAGAGATTAGGGAAGGTATAAAGTGACATCGCCCCTGCTCTTTTCATGCTGTGAGCATGTGGCCTACGGGGGGCAACCACTTAAAGCCAATCCATGAGTCTCCTGGGCCTTGCATGTCTGCTGACCTTTCTCTATTTTTTTTTCCTCAAACAGTCAGGACCCAACTTGAAAAGACTGCTACTGACCCACTAGCTTGCAAAGCTGACCCATTAGCTTACAAAGCTAGTGGGTCAGTGGGGCTTCTTTGAGGATTCAAAGGAAGCTAAAAGGTTCCTCAATTGAAAAAAAATCATGATGCTTCTATATTTATATGGTAGAGGTTTGCTGAAGTACATCAAGGTTAATGAATTGTTTTTTTAATTGTTTTGTCAACATTCATCTGATTGCATTCTGAAGAATCTCTAAAGGTTCCCAGAAGACATTTAACTTCTTCGAGTGCATGCTGTCAATCCAATAAATTCTGTTCTCTTACACTGTGACCTGTAGGAGAGAGACAAAGGAACAGGAGGGGGTTGTTTTTTTTAATAAGACCTATGAGGTACACACAAATAGACGGCCTCCTATAGACATCATCATCTCCTGTCACATGAAATGACCCACAATAAGTGAATCAGGAAGTAGCTGGATAATAACAATGAATCGGATGGATGGTTGTTCAAGACCTATGTGAGACATCAGGAGAGAGCTAACGAGACAACACATCTTAATTAAGGGCATCATTAATGAGTAAGTGATTTGATAAGGGTTTTGGGGGTGGTAGCAGGAGGGTTACTGTTCCTACAGAAACATGAGAGAAATCACCGGAGGATGGGTAGTGACCCACATTTGGGAGAGGGAAGATGGGGGGCAACCCCCATTCCCTTAACCGGCACCCCCACATCCCCCTCTGGGCAGCCTGCTGATTGGTTCATTACCCATAGTAAACACGTCTACTACCCCCCACCATTGGTACACACATACATATAACCATCCCTGCCCCCCGCCAGTCTGTCTATGATCATCCTGCCCTGGTAAAGACCAATGGCCAGATTCCTTCAGTACCCTAACCAGATTCATACATAGCTCCACACTCCCTCCATCTGCTGGAATGCAGAGTACAAGATGGAGAAAATATTCTTTTGTTTGACAAAAGGCTTACAACGCATGTTCACAAACAGGATGTTAAATATCTCTAAAAGCAATTCATGAATCTTAAACAAGTTTTACAAATTAACTGATTAGATTCTTTCAGACATGAAGATGTGCCTTCATGTCTTCTTTGTCCTGTCTTGTCATTTTCGTTAAAGCTAGGGATGAAATAATTCCAGTGAAGTACAAAAGATTGCAACATTTCACAAGGAAAATGCTTAAGAATGACAAAGAACATCCACCAAATACGCAATGTAACATACAACTTTATGCAAATAACTAACTAACTGAGCATATATACTCCCTGTCCGTTCATCCATTTGGTCTGCAAGTGGCCGCCACTCAAACACCCAATTACACTGCATGTGAACCTATTTATCCAGCGAAGTTCTTGGCTCTACAGGTTTCCCCAGATTTTAATAAGAAATGAATGTATATAATTTCAATTCTCTGTGGAATCTCAAGTATTTATTCTGTGTAGCCTACAGTAGAGGACATGTTATTTTATTTTCTATGTAATGTGGTGGTTTGTTGTTACAGTGCGTCTGTATATCTTGTTAGTCATTGTCTGTGATGCATTTGTTATTTTTTTCATTTGAAAAAAGAAGCGTCAGATACATTTTGATGTGTTTCACATCCTTGGGCCAAAGTGTTAACTGATCTTGGATGTTTTTCTGCCTATTAGCAGACAGGTGTACTTTATACCTGCAGGCGTTTTGACACCTCACACCAAGGTGGTCTACTTTCACTTCAGATCAACACCAGGGGCTGAATTCATCTGGACACTTATGCAGAGGTGGGAGTTGTACTGTTAAAACTCATGTATTTCAAGTTGATCTTTGGGGCTGAATCCTGCCAGCTCTAAATGGAGAGACCCTTGTGATGTGCTGCACTTTCATTTACCCCCTCCAGGGATTTGGATTAACGTTCTCTGAAGGTTGAAGTTTTGGCTGTGTTGTGTTCTAGATTATTTACCTTTACCATCTGATGTCTGTGCCTCTCTGCTCTTCATTGGCTGTCACTCCCGCTTACGGATGCTTCACTGGGTGGCTGACCATTGTCCTCAGGCGGAGGTGCTGCTGGCAGTTGCGCTCAGATGGAAGAGAGGACCGACATGCTGCCGTTAGGTCTGCTGTGGAGCCTTGCAATTGGTTGAAAAGGAAACAAAAGAATATATCTCTCAACACAACATATAAGAGGAATCTCATAGATAGATAGATACTGTTATTGATGCTGTTTCAGTCTATACTGAGGCACAACAAGCACATTGGTACTTAGCTTGCCTCGTGTATCTTCCATCATCTTAATACACCATTACATGTGCTTCTGAACACAGAGACCCCAAAACAAAGGGATTGTCAAACTGCATATTTCCCAATGAGTGGGAATTTAGACGGATGAAATGTGATACCAGACATGCAAATTTCCCCTTTTCAGACTATTACAAAAAGTATTTATCAAAAGTCCACAATATATTATATAAATTAGTAAATCTAGGATTTATTTTTCCACCTGGCCTTTGTGCACTTATCAGCTCAAAGATCATCAGTGTTTCTGTCTTAGTCTTTGGCGCCCCCAAGTGGTGATAGAGAGGAGCTCTTAATTAATTGCAAATTAATCAAATTTGAAACTGTTTTTACTCTCTGGCCTATCAATAAATAAATGAAAGAGAGATGAGATACACATGTTGACATGTATATATTGTAATAAATGTATTTATTATTTATAAACAAACATGAACATCCTGACCTAAAATATATATTTAAAAATATCTATATATTTTTAAATGTATAATTAAGACATTATTAGAAAATATGAACAAATAGATTAAAACATATAAATGAACCCATAAATCATGAAATAATATATTATAAAATATTAGCTGCTGGATTAAGAGGATATCAACATATAGCCTACAATTGTAGTATAAAGCATCCAGATTTGGTTTGAACAACATCTCAATCATTTAAGCCATATTTTTTACTGTTGAGTTAAAAGCAGTTTAGTGAATACACACTAAAAAAACTTACCTTTCAGATCTATGGTCACAATACATGCCCAAACAGATAAACATTCAAACATCGGCACTTCTGTAAAGATTAGAAGACGCTGTGCAGAGCAGTTTGAACTTCTCATTATTGAATTTAGAAAGTATTTTGAGGCTATCCAACTTATAAACAATAAAAAACATGCACATACAGTTAGTATGCGCCATGATTTTTTTAAGAAATCTGATTTTATTTAGGCCTACTACCTTTTTTGTTTAGATATTATTTTATATGTTTCTTTAATTTATTTCTTATTATCATTACTTTTACCCTATATCCTGTTATCATGTTGAATGTATCAACCAATTGAAAGTGAAGTCATGCCTGTTATTTTATCTTTATTTCAGTACGAGGCCCAAGTGTTTTCTGTTATCGTCTTAATGTCACATGCTGTAAGTGATGATTTGTATAAATAAAGAGATGGAAAAAATAAAAAACCAAAACCGCTCTGCAGGGTAAATTTCACCCGGATAAATAGGCACATTTATATAGTCTATGTAATAGACCACACATGAAGGAAAGCATCGTCAGCCAGAGTATCTGACTGATGAGCTGGTAAAGCAAGAGAGACAACCTACATTGAATTAATAACAGATCTGTGATGGAAACACATTATCCTTGTGTAAACTCCTGCCCCCCCCTCCACCCTAATGGTCACATGACACAGACAACTGACTCCTTGTTGTGGCCTGTGAGACCAGTCTGGATGTTGCAAAATGCTTGTGTGGATATGTAACTATTGAATATTATGCACAGAAATAAAACAGTAGATCTAGTTATTACAGATGTAGGGACAGGAACCACAGTGATTATATACAGCTTTTTACAGACGGTCACAGGATCCACCAACAGAGGCAACGGGGGCAGCAGTGTCTCCCAGTCATCAGACTGGGGTCAGTAAAAGAACATCAGATTATTTGAGTGTATATACTCTTGAGCTAATTGCAATTCTGTTTGCATTAGAGTGGGTGGAAGAAGTGGCGGCAAGCAGTGTAGTGACTCCGTGTCAGCAGCGTCAAGCATTAAAACAGGATCACCAAGATTTAGGCCTATATGAAGTAAAAAGTTTTACTTATTAGCCTCTGTATGTTTATTTGTTCCAGTATGAAGGCTGGTGGTGTATCGTCATTCAGTATGACAATCATACAAGCTAATTACATATTTATAAAATTAAAGCAAACATTTTATATGTTTAGAGTATTGACAACATTTTTAAAAAATGAGGTTAAACTAATGTGAACATATTTCACTGCATTTAGTTTGTCACATACCTGTTTTAGGGTCACCGCTGTTAGACTCAGCTCGCCATCTTCTCTTAGATCTTGAGGATCCTGTTAAAACATTAATACAATAAATTAACAGCTAACTGGCAACACACCTTCACTGTTTGAATCAAAGCCATCTAAAGCACTTAAAAACATAAACTTATTGCTTTCTTACAATTACATTCATACAATCAGCAGATGCTTTTATCCAAAATGCCTGACACATCTGGAGGTGCAGCAGGCTTTATACTTACCAACTACAACTTCTATAGCGCAGGTCTGATTTTCAGTCGCCTCTGATCCATCAGACACCTTGGACGTCCGTTCAAGGTATTCTAAGGTGAGCTGTAAAAGAAAAATACAAGAAGCTGCACGCTCACTACAGTAATTTTCTAATTACCTGGAAGGATATTTGCATTTTAACTGGCTAGTATCAATAACAGGGTGAACAGGTGTCTGACACCAAACTCTTGGAAATTGCAAGTACCTCAGATGAAACCTCTGATGCTGATGATGATGATGGTAGTGATGATAGTGATGATAGTGTTACTACTGATGATATAAATGATGATAGTGATGAGGTCTCCTCCTCCTGGTTTGGACCTCCTGCAGGCTAAACAACATAGACAAACAATACTTATCATCATTTCTCCAGAACATGAGGTTCCTGAAGAACATATGGTGCTGTTATGTATGGTATATGTGGTACAGCAAACTTGTCAGGCCATGCAACCCAATTCAGCATCTTAGAATGCATTGCATACATGTGATTGTTTAAGAAAAGAAAGACACATATATTGTGTCACACATAAAAGCACAGATGGCTTTACTTTATTGCTACTTAACATTGGATATAGTTTGTAGCAGCAGTAGATAGCTCCTCGCGTTAGCTAACGCAACAGCTGGCTTGTAACAGCCTGAAGGACTCTTTATACATCCATGGAAGGACTGTTAGGGACTGTTGTTAAGCTAACGGTGCAGCGCAGCAGCAGTAGGATGCTGTTGGGGAGGCTGGAGAGAGAAGCAACCGGAGAAACAACCAGTAGAGTTAGCTCGTTGTCATTGCCGTTAATGATATCAGACTGGTTAAGCAGCAGCCACAAAGTTCAAATGGACGTTATGACATGAATACTTCATCTCCATGAAAGAAAGAAGAAGACATTAGATAACGTGAGCCAGATACAGCTTCTCTCTCTCTGTCTCTTTGGTTGCTAATTTCATCTCTGATGGTTAAATGTCTCTGTGTTGCTTTTTTTGTGTTTTTTTTATCTCCTTAACAAGAATGCAGTAGAGATCATATAATGTGTTGTGGGTAACGTTAGTTTGCTTGTTGAAGTTACAGTGAGCTGTCTGGACTCACTCATTCATTGGTTTTTAATTGAGTGGTTGTTCAGTCACCTGTGAATGAGTGCAGGAGGTCTGGCTGCTTGCTTCTGACAGTTTCTTTAGTCCGTTTTTAAGCTGAGTCATATATCGAGTAATAAGCTTAAAGTAACTGGAATAACAAGTGTTAACTAGTGGAGTAACGGATTGTAGTTGATCTGTGATTCATACGGATCATCCCCCACAGTTCGGCAGGCATATGAACTGCGGATTAATTGCCAAATTTAATGTGTCATTTAACACAAAGTAAACAAACTGCTGTAAGTACAAGTAATGGACAGACAGCATGTTGCTAACATTAACAGGGATTTTGAAGAGTAACGATCAAACCAGCATATAACGTGTCCGATGTGACATTTGAGTTGTTTACCTGCTGTTTAATGTGCTGCAGCTGAGCAGCTAATTAGCATCTAGCTGCTAACTGACGTTAGCGGTGAATGTTTGTTATCATCAAGTTTTGATGATGTGGACAGAGGCTGTTTCATTCACTGTCTAAAAGAGGAAGGTTTCATGCCTCATATTGCAATAACTGAGCATTGGATATTTTATATATATTATTTTATTTAAACATTGGACATCTTAAATGTTGTTTTCATTTAAGACCATGGGCAAAAGTTCCTTGCTGTTTCAGTGTATTACAGAATAAATGGAAAACAAAGTTGTATTTGTCTCCCCCCTTTTTTTCCGCTGATCCTAATAATGATCTGATCCGTGACTCAAATCCGTGATAAGATCCGTACCGTGAGTTTTGTGTTCACGTTAACACCCCTAGTGTTACCATGTCAGCTTTATAGACTTTTTTTTTGTATATCGTACATATAGATAAGAGTGTGTAAGTCATGTATTTGATACTTGAATTAATACTTTCTGATGTGAACCTACACTTTTTGATCTGTAATGTTTTTAGTGTTCAATCTTTCTTGTATTAAGCACTGATCTGTTCCTGTATCACATTATAAGCTTTGTGCTACTTTATATATTTCTGAAAATATATAGGAAACACGTGTAAATCATGTGATATGTTGTCTGTTCTTGATGAGAACATAAATTTGTCACAATAGAACAATACTATAAATTTGAATTTCACTTTGTTGGTAAAATGACACATTTGAACCACTCCATGGCTAAAATGAGCACTTCTTTGTTTAGACACAGTATGTATATGTTAAATGTCTTTAAAGAAGCAGCCTTATCCCCACTCCACACCAGCCCTGGAATTAAATCATTTTTAAGGCAAGGCCACTTTGGCCTTTGATAAATAGATTTTGTCAACTCCGTCAAAAAACTATTAAATATACATGAAGACATTATTATTGACATTCAGTATATCACCGAATAGCTGATAAAAAGCCTCAAAGCCTGTGGCCTTAACAAACTGTATTAACTCAACTTTTAGAACATTTTATTTGACTTGTTTACAGCAATTGACATGCCTTCAATTTCACAATATTCAAAATTATTACATAGATTGATACGCTCCGCTGTAACATTTATGGGGCTGGAACAGTGGCGGTTAAATTTGGCATTGAAAATAAAATTTGACATTGAAAACAAAACCTGGACTGAAAAGGGAACACTTTTATTAGACAAGGTTGTATTGACACTCAAAAATCTTCCACTAAAAAATTAATTTTAAGAATTCTGATATATAATTCCTTTTGGAAGATAAATGTTTGTTTCAGATGAGATCTAATAATTGTAGCTTCCACATTAGTTTGTCTGAATGTAAAGTGAAGCTTCATGTTTTAACTGATTTAATTTATTTTAAGTCTTTTCACCATAATTACTCCAGTAGGCATCCTTAAGTACATGAGTATTGTTGAGTACATCCTCACATACACACACGCACACACACACGCACGCACACACACATACACACACACGCACACACATACACACACACACAAACACACGCACACACACATACAGACACACACACTCTGTGACATCACAGAATGGGATAGAATGTTATTCCTTTGATGCATCATGGAATGGTGTGATGATGTCATCCCCTTTGATACTTTGATGTGTGTATGAGATCAAAGGATCAAAGACTGATATTGCCTGTCAGTTTTCTTGAAGATAGATATACGGGTTCAGACTTTATTCATCCTGCGGGAAATTTAGGCACCCAGTAGCTTATACAACGCATACAAAACACCAATACACACAAGAATTAGCACCTAATCTATTCTAATCTATTGATAAATCAGAGTGTTTTGAACTGATCAGTGCAATGGAGAAAACAATGAAGAAAACAATGGAGAAAACAATGAAGAAAACAATGGAGAAAACAATGGAGAAAACAATGAAGAAAACAATGGAGAAACCAATGAGGAAATCAATGGAGAAATCAATGAAGAAGCCAATGGAGCAACCAATGATAGAAGGAAAGAAAGAGGAACTTGTTCCAGTCGACATCCTTGAATGGCAAGTGGACAGACAACTATCACTCCATGAAAAGGACAGAAAATTCTGGCTGAATGAAGTGGATGCCAAAAGCAAAAGAATAGACGTTCTTGAGGCTAAAGCCTCAGCTCTAGAAAAGGAATTGGCGACTTCCAACAAAGACAGGGACAAGTTTGAAGAACAGTTAAAGATCACCCAAAAGCACGTTAAAGCCCTTTTAAAAAACGCTACTGTCACTGATGAAAAAAACAAGCATGAAGAGAAAAGGCTGAATAAATCTCTGGCAGGACTTCAGAAGCAGTTGACTGTTACGCGGGAACATTATGAGAAGACTATTAAAGACCTGACAGAGCAGCATGAAAAGAGGGAAGCCAGCATGCAAGCAAAGTTCCAGAAGAGACAGGCACTTTATGAAGATAAAACAAATAGGAAGATGCAAGAAGATATGGAAAAATATCAGTCCGAGGTGGAAAATTTGAAGGACGCGAACAATAAGTGTGAGCGGGAAATTAAACAATTAAATCAGTTATTAGATGTCATAGACAAAAAGCATGAAGAGGCTTTTCAGGAACAAGAGGACAGACAACAGAAGGAGAGGGAGACAGTCAAAGCTAAACATTTCAAAGACTGCATAGCATTGAAATCGAAGATAATGTGGCTGCTTGAGAAAATCAAAGAACTAGAGAATAGGGAAGATCTGACTCGTAAATTGAATGCAGCGCATGAGACTATTCAAAATTCAAAATACATCATTAAAAAGAAAAATCAGGAGATAGAACGTTTAATTTCGGAAAAGAAAGAAGCACAAGAGAACTTTTCTAGCGAAAGGGACAACAATGCTGTCCTACATGCAACATTAAACGACCTGGAGGAGAAACACGACTCTCTGAAGACCATGCTCACGAACGAGCAGACGATGCTGAAAGACACAAGAGAAGACCTCAATAGGGCCAGACAAAAAAATCGCATCTTAAATGATCAAAACCAGCTCCTCCGTTACAAAGTGGCGGCCCATGAACCACAGCTTGAAAAGACTAAATTTACGACGAAAGATCTGCAGACGTATCAGCTACGATTCAAGGAGGATTTACAGGCATGCTTACCTTTTCTCGATAAGCCCAAGAAATTAAGAAACAGAGTCCTTCTCCTCAAAAGATGCTACTTAGACGGCGATGATAGACTGCCAATGGATGAAAACACTCGATTGGCCTATCAACATCAGATTGACTGTTTAAAGAAAAAGCTTGCTAGCACTCTAGAGGTCAACAAGGCTCTTTCCAACGAAGTAAGAAATCGTGAAATGCGGATACAGAGCAATGCTAAAACTGCACACGAGGAAAGGGCCGCTTTAATTGGACATATAAATAAAATGGTTGAGAAGCACAAACCACAGAAAGCAAAATCAACCAGTAACCTAGGCTGTGTCCCAGTTAAATTGCCACCTATTAAAAAGCCTCATCCTCCTACAGAACAGCAGCAGCACTTTTTAAGCTCAGAGCTCAGACGGCTCAGCAGTTAGCACAGCGGCCTCATATCCCGCCTTCCACATGCCCACATTCAACCATTAATGGTCAATGCAAAAGCATTCATGAATATAAAAAATGCAGATAATTGGGCTCCCAGTAGAAACCTGCTGAACAACTGAAGCTTAAGTTATCAGAGAAACAAGCTGAGCAAACGTTAGCAGCAGCTGGGCTAGCAGTGCCAGCCAAACATTGTCAGAGAAACATTGATTTTTAATGTAAAACTGCTTTATTCAGTGTTTTTACTGGTTTTAATCACCGGGTCCGTTTGTTTGGAGAGGAGGAGGCCGGTAATTCAGCTCCCGGTAAAAACATCCTGAATGATTAACACTGGAGTAATCTCTGTACTACTGCCTCCAGCAGCACACAGAGGGAACCACACTGTGGCCTAGCAGTGCCAGCCAAACATTGTCAGAGAAACATTGATTTTTTTACGTGAAACAGCTTTATTCAGTATTTTTACTGTTTTAATCCCCGTGTACATTTTTTTTTTTTTGGAAAGGAGGAGACCTCTGCAGATAATTGGGCTCCCAGTAGAAACCTGCTGAACAACTGAAGCTTAAGTTATCAGAGAAACAAGCTGAGCAAACGTTAGCAGCAGCTGGGCTAGCAGCCCCTACCGGACGTCCTGTGCCAGCTGAACAGCTTCAGAGAAACACTGATTTTTAATGTAAAACTGCTTTATTCAGTGTTTTTACTGGTTTTAATCTCAACAATTCATTTATTCCAATTTCTAATGTTTTTAATGTTTAATTTGTCAAAATATGGCAAAAGTCCGGTATGGGCTTAATGGGTACCTAACGTACCCTTTAAGCCCATGGGTGTTCCAAATAGGCCCACTTCATGATTTGTTGATAAATAAATATATATATTAAAAAATCTTAAGAATACAAACTTGTTCTATTCAAATCTGTAAACTCTTAGCTCTCAATAGCTATTTTCATTTTGTCTCCACTTCATTCCTATGGTCTGTAAATGGCATTTGAAACGGGCGTGACCAGCCATTTTGCTATGTTGTCAACACAGAAAAAGCTAAACTTACAACATGTCCTCTTTGGAATGTAGCCAAAAAACTATTCATGAACAAAATTAAAACTATAGTGGAAATTATTCTCAAATACTTCATCTTTCAATATGTGTTGTCATTTTGTCTGTATCTCTATCCTATGGTGTGCTATTGGCTTTTGAAATTGGCCAAAATTTCTGGTTCAGCCAGCTGGTTGAAAGTACGAAGATGTTTTTATGAAGATTTCTGAAGACCAACTGACTGGAAAAACAGCTTGCAGATTCAACACTAATGTTCTAGGGATGGTAAATGAGTCAATTTCAGGATTTACAATTAAACAATAAATTTAACTGATTTTCGAATGTTAATCACGTTTAGGCTAATAGTTTGAAAACCTTGTAAGAACACATTTTAAAACCATTCAGTTCATTGTGGAGTAACATTATAACATACAGTTCATTGTGAGGAGACATCGGTCATAACATCTTAATGCTCATTATCTCATCTTAAACTAAAACTTATCTGAAAAGTAAAGATTAGAAAAATATTGCTTATGTTAGCATAGAATATAGGGCTGTCCAGAATGAATTGACCTATTTAATATCAGTGATATTTAAATATAATTATCAAATTTATTGAGCTGATTCATGAGGTGAGGTTAAAATTAGGGGGGGGAATGGTTCAAAAGTCAAAAGGGACAAAATCCCCATTGAAACACAGTCAAGTGGGCTTAATAGGAGCAGGTGGGCTTAAAGGGAAAATCAGTGACTTTATGGTTAAAAGACAGAATATTTTTATTCTATGCACATGACATTAAAAAAAACTATATGAAATAAATCTATACATGGTGTGCTAACATAACATGAAGAGTATTAATTGATCATGCTGAGAAATAATTAGTTATACTCATTTATATCCACCCCAAACAGTGTGATTTTTTTTGGTAGCGTACCCTTTAAGCCCACCGGATAAAAATGTTAATTAAAAAATAAATAAAGATAAACATACACATTTATTATCTATTTAACAGTATAATAATATGAACTGCATACAAAAATGTAAACTATACATACTTATCATGCTTTATGTCATTGCAATGAACCATACTATGCAGCTACTCTATTGATGCAGCATGTGGTCTGTTTGCTTGCATGCTAAAACTCATATTTTGATTTCAAAAGAAACAATATTTCTGATTCAAGTAATATTCTAACATATGTCTTATTCAAATCACTAATCTCTTAAATTTTGATAACAATTGAGTATTTACCAAAAATAGGAGTAGAAATATGCAAAAAATGTTATTTTCTGAGGGTACCAAAATCACCAAAGTTTTCTTGCAACTTCTTTTGGGATCAGCAGGCACATGTCACACATATGCTTCGATAACTCAATATTGACAAATCTGATTGACTTACAATAAAAAGTGTCATTTATGTAACAAGCAGCTTCATGGGAAGAAACATCAAACAGAAAAAAATTATGATGTGTTTTTTTTAAATTCGACTCAGAAGTTGCAAGTGGGCTTATATGGTACGCAGGCTTAATAGGGACGTTTACCCTATATGAAGTAAAAAGTTTTACTTATTAGCCTTCTTTATGTTTATTTGTTCCAGTATGAAGGCTGGTGGTGTATCGTCATTCAGTATGACAATCATACAAGCTAATTACATATTTATAAAATTAAAGCAAACAATTTATATGTTTAGAGTATTGACAACATTTTTAAAAAATGAGGTTAAACTAATGTGAACATATTTCACTGCATTTAGTTTGTCACATACCTGTTTTAGGGTCACCGCTGTTAGACTCAGCTCGCCATCTTCTCTTAGATCTTGAGGATCCTGTTAAAACATTAATACAATAAATTAACAGCTAACTGGCAACACACCTTCACTGTTTGAATCAAAGCCATCTAAAGCACTTAAAAACATAAACTTATTGCTTTCTTACAATTACATTCATACAATCAGCAGATGCTTTTATCCAAAATGCCTGACACATCTGGAGGTGCAGCAGGCTTTATACTTACCAACTACAACTTCTATAGCGCAGGTCTGATTTTCAGTCGCCTCTGATCCATCAGACACCTTGGACGTCCGTTCAAGGTATTCTAAGGTGAGCTGTAAAAAAAAAATACAAGAAGCTGCACGCTCACTACAGTAATTTTCTAATTACCTGGAAGGATATTTGCATTTTAACTGGCTAGTAACAATAACAGGGTGAACAGGTGTCTGACACCAAACTCTTGGAAATTGCAAGTACCTCAGATGAAACCTCTGATGCTGATGATGATGGTAGTGATGATAGTGATGATAGTGTTACTACTGATGATATAAATGATGATAGTGATGAGGTCTCCTCCTCCTGGTTTGGACCTCCTGCAGGCTAAACAACATAGACAAACAATACTTATCATCATTTCTCCAGAACATGAGGTTCCTGAAGAACATATGGTGCTGTTATGTATGGTATATGTGGTACAGCAAACTTGTCAGGCCATGCAACCCAATTCAGCATCTTAGAATGCATTGCATACATGTGATTGTTTAAGAAAAGAAAGACACATATATTGTGTCACACATAAAAGCACAGATGGCTTTACTTTATTGCTACTTAACATTGGATATAGTTTGTCAACATTTAAAACTGTATCGATCATTCTGGCTCTCCTCTCCCCCTCAGCTCTCTCTAATCCTTGTCTGTTAACTGTGAACTGGTCTGCTAGCATCAAGCAGAGCATGAGAAGGTGCACAAAGGAGGCAACTATCACAGTGAGCTAATTAAATATTCAAAGTAGATCAGAGTCAGAAAACTCTTCTCCCTTGTTAAAATCAGCACTGTCACAACATTTTCCCCATTTCATGTGAAGATCAAAATGTGGCAGTGTTGAAGAAACAGTTTGTGGTCTGTGCACCTGCAAACAATCAACATGCTATCACACAATATATTGACTTATCTAAGCCATCACTACTAACGTGCTAGTAAAAATGAATTAAAGATCATTTTTATGTGCTACTGCAATTGCTGCACTGATAATTGCCCAAACAACTTAAGTTGATGATTTAACTTTAATTTAGTTTTTAATGTAAATTTTTATTTTGTTTCATAGAAAAATTAAACAGTTATAATATTGAACTGAATTTGCTGTATTACTCACAGAATCAGTCAATCTGATGTTGATAGGCCAATCGAGTGTTTTCATCCATTGGCAGTCTATCATCGCCGTCTAGGTAGCATCTTTTGAGAAGAATGACTCTGTTTCTGTGTGTTATTCATGTAAGAACAAGAGCAAAGAGCATCATAATTATCACCATAATTGAGAACAAGTGCAGAAAGAAACACATGTATCCACACATTTAAGAACGTGAAAGAACCGCAGTCTTCTCAGTTCGTTTTTCTTGCACTTTCACGCTGAATCTCAGTGATACGGGTTTTAACATAGTACTTTACCGCCATCCAGCTTCGTTTTTTAAGTGCTTTTGGTGAAGCTGTAATGCAGGCAACACAATCCAACATTCCTGGTACTGTACCAGCTCCTATGAAGGCCATTAGTGTCTTTTCCACAGCCTGTACCTCCTCAGGTGACCAGCTCCTCCTTTTTGAGGTTTCTAAGGAAGAAGACAGAAAATGAAAAACAATCAGGGGGGTAGACAGGTGATCTATGAACAGACTGTGCAGCTCTTAAGGTTGGGAGAATCTTGGAGTTGTTTGAATTTGATATTCTTACTTTGTTGGAAAGAGCCTTGTTGACCTCTAGAGTGCTAGCAAGCTTTTTCTTTAAACAGTCAATCTGATGTTGATAGGCCAATCGAGTGTTTTCATCCATTGGCAGTCTATCATCGCCGTCTAGGTAGCATCTTTTGAGAAGAATGACTCTGTTTCTTAATTTCTTGGGCTTATCAAGAAAAGGTAAGCATGCCTGTAAATCCTCCTTGAATCGTAGCTGATACGTCTGCAGATCTTTCGTCGTAAATTTAGTCTTTTCAAGCTGTGGTTCATGGGCCGCCACTTTGTAACGGAGGAGCTGGTTTTGATCATTTCAGATGCGATTTTTTTGTCTGGCCCTATTGAGGTCTTCTCTTGTGTCTTTCAGCATCGTCTGCTCGTTAATTATGATATATTGGCATTTTCAATTAAAAATACCATAACCATCACATAAATTCAATCATCTCTTCATCCTCCGAGGCTCTGTGATGGCCCTGAAGCTCTCCTCTTCTCCTCCTCCTCCTCCTCCTCCTCAGCCGTGATCCTCACTGCCACTTCCTGTTTGGTGATGTCACTCTGATTGGCCACAGGATTGTCATAGAAACCTCCCTCACAGATGGAAGAGGAAGAGGAGGAGGAGGTGATGGCGGGATCTGTGCCCTCAGTGGGTGTTGGCACGGCGTTGAAGGTGATGAAGCCAATGAGGATGACTACCAGTGAGACCAGGTAGAGTCCAGAGAACTGAAGCAGAACAGAGTGAACGGGTGAAATCTACGTTCAATTAATTATATGAACAAAGTAAAAGTACATAAGTATTACTTACCTAAGTACTCTGACTGATATATTATTATATATGACATCATTAGATTATTAATAGTGAAGCATCAGTGTTAGAGCAGCATGTTACTGTTGTAGCTGCTGGAGGTGGAGCTAGTTTACACTACTTTATATACAGTTAGCTAGTTTAGTCCAGTGGTTCCCAACCTAGGGGTCGGGCCCCTCCAAAGGGTCAGCAGATAAATCTGAGGGGTGGTGAGATGATTAATGGGAGAGGAAAGAAGAAAAAACAAAGTTCTGATACACAAATCTGTTTTCAGTTTTTGGACTTTTTCTCTAATCTTTGATTTTTGCTGAAATATTGGATCATTTGAACATTTATTGAAATGAAAGCATGTGAGAAGTTTAGAGGGAAAAATCATTATTTGGTGGAGCTGTTAACAACTCATAGACATGTGAAATGTGACCCCGACTACACACTGCTTTTTGTAAGACGTCAAAAGACAAAAAGGTTGGAAACCACTGGTTTCATCTTTAACAATGTGTTGTATTTTAAAAGCTTGTTATATTATCCATTATGTCA
Source organism: Thunnus thynnus (assembly GCF_963924715.1). Taxonomy (NCBI): domain Eukaryota; kingdom Metazoa; phylum Chordata; class Actinopteri; order Scombriformes; family Scombridae; genus Thunnus; species Thunnus thynnus. Next base: position 29,585,955 of record NC_089527.1, on the reverse strand, counting down.
AATCTTCATCTGAAAAGTAACTAAAGCTGTTAAATAAATGTAGTGGAGTAGAAAGTACAATATTTCCCTCTGAAATGTAGAAAGTAGCATCACATGGAAATACTCAAGTAAAGTACAAGCACCTAAAAACTGTATTTAAGTACAGTACTAGAGTAAATGTACTAGTTACTTTCTACAACTTGTGAAGTTTCATGTTCCATGAGAAAATTGAACATTTTGCTTTGAAAGCTGTGTTAATAGTGTTATTGATGCATATTCAGACTGTGTGGCTATACAATGTCTGCCTGTCACTGTCTTATATATATTGTTATTATTTATTTACTTATTTATTGTTTGCTTTTAAGTCTCAAGCCAAAACAAGTGTTGACGGAGGGAAGTCTCTTAGTTGAAGTCAAATACTCATGTTTGTGACTTCAGTCAAACTCAGATTCAACCCTCAAGTCTCTATCTTTATGTCTTTATTTTGTTTTTGTGTTTGTTTACTAAAACTGTGTGTAAAATGATCTTCCTCATTAGACTCACTAACTTAATTTGTGGTGTATGCTGTACTGTAATCATCAGAATGAATGAAAAACATTGTTGTTCTGAAGCTGGTTGATCACAGTCAGTACAAAAAGTGACATATTCAGATTGAGCGTATGATGAAATATCCTGTTTGCAGTGAAAGTCGTTCAAAGGCCCCAAGACTCATAAATTTATAGACGTTGTGTGAAAACACATGACATTGAGATTAGACTTTAACCAACATTATTGTTCATTAACACTTGGGTGTCACTATAACATTCAACAGGTTCACTGTGACCCAGACACACACGTGTGTGTGTGTGTGTGTGTGTATGTGTGTGTATGTGTATGTGTGTGTGTGTGTATGTATGTGTGTGTGTGTGTGTGTGTGTATGTGTGTGTATGTATGTGTGTGTGTGTGTGTGTGGTCCAGTTATTCCTCATGTTGTGGGGACTCGCCTCCTTAACGGAGACAAAAAGCAAGTCCCCTTAACGTAAAATCATTAATTTTAGGGTGAAACCTTGGATTAAAGTTAAGGTTAGTTTAGGGTTATGTTAAGGTTAGGGAAAGGGTGTGTGTGTGTGTGTGTGTATGTGTATGTATGTATGTGTGTGTATGTGTGTATGTATGTGTATGAGTGTGTGTGGGGATGTATGTGTGTGTGTGTGTATGTATGTGTGTGTGTGTGTGTGTGTGTGTGGGGATGTGTGTGTGTATGTATGTGTGTGTATGTATGTGTATGTGTGTGTATGTATGTGAGTGTGTGTGTGTGGGGATGTGTGTGTGTGTATCAATGTGTGTGTGTGTGTGTGTGTGTGTGTGTGTGAGAGAGAGAGAGAGGGAGGAGGTAAGAGTATTTGTAAGTGTGTATGTGTGTGTGTGTGTGTATGAGTCACAAGATGGCCGACGTGGATCACGTGACGATACAAGTGACTCAAGATGGCACGGCTTCCGGGGGAAGTCGCGTCACGTTAGGACAACCGGCGGAAGACGCCGCAGAGTTCCAGTTAACAATAGCAGATAGCGCCGACCGGTGGTCGGTGGCGTTTCTGCACTCACGTGTCTGATAGCGGGTAACAAAGGGGCAAGACGGCGCTATGGCCCTCTGTTATCTGACTATCAGATGTGTGGAAAACGTGCGTAGTTAGGCGGGTGTGCAAGTGTATGTGCGTGTGTGTGTTAGTAAGGGAAGGAAAGAGAGGAAAGGAGATCGACTCTCGGTCCCGCGACCGTGAGGGGAGAGTAGCGGTTGCTTTGTCTACAGAGAGCGGGAGTACGGACGGTAGTCGGTACGCACGTTGTCTGGTTGTGGACCGACAACTTACTTTCCACTTGCGGTGGCACACACAGGAATCCCAAACGGGATAACACAAACAGTTTAGCGTGGTGAACACAAACTAAACAGGCAGCACTCCTCAGAGTACAGCAGCAAACAGGACTCGGCGGTCCGTTAAACACACAAAACAATACAAGCACTAAGCTCATAAACACACAACTCTAATACTATCTCTGCCCAGACAACCTCTTACTTGTGTCGCTCTCCGGAGCGAACCGATGTGTGTGGAAAAGTCCGTTAGTGAAATCCAGCAGCGGGTCCTCCGGTGCGTGATGCTGGCAGAACCGTCCTGGTTTCCCGGGAATGACGGCGCTGGTTCCTCGGTGGGGCAGCGAAGAACGCAGGGTGGTCGACTCAGTCGGTAGACAGCGGGGCGTAGAAGTTATCCGCGTCTCCGTGGAGAAAATCCTTTCTCCCTTCTGCAGGTATCGGGTGAGAGTGCTGGGTTGCAAACAGCAGTCTCTCGCGGATCCGGTAACATTATGGTGTTCGGATGAACACGGGTCGAGGTCTCGTCTCGTCCAGCGAGGGGAGATACTCCAAAAGAAAAGGGGGAATAGCACACGTGTACAAGTCCCTTTTGTTGGCGATCCAGGTGATCAACATCAGATTGACTGTTTAAAGAAAAAGCTTGCTAGCACTCTAGAGGTCAACAAGGCTCTTTCCAACGAAGTAAGAAATCGTGAAATGCGGATACAGAGCAATGCTAAAACTGCACACGAGGAAAGGGCCGCTTTAATTGGACATATAAATACAATGGTTGAGAAGCACAAACCACAGAAAGCAAAATCAACCAGTAACCTAGGCTGTGTCCCAGTTAAATTGCCACCTATTAAAAAGCCTCATCCTCCTACAGAACAGCAGCAGCACTTTTTAAGCTCAGAGCTCAGATGGCTCAACTGTTAGCACAGCGGCCTCATATCCCGCCTTCCACATGCCCACATTCAACCATTAATGGTCAATGCACATTCACAGTCCAGGTTTGTAAGACATTTGAGTACATAAATCTCATTTCCATAAATATACATTAATATAGAAATAACTAGACAAAACAAACAAACAAAAAATAAACACAATTTACTGCATTAACCTTGTTAGAATAAAACTTGTCTTCCTTCTGTTACTCTCCCTTTCATTTTACTTTAAGTAACTAACTATGAACATTTGTACAAACAATGTCACACACACTCATAAATCCATGGAAATCCTCTCCTTATATCACAGTAGTAGTCCATTGGAGATGGCAATTTCCATTAAATCAGGTCAGGTCTCCGTGAGCTCATGTACTTTTAACCACATTCGCCTAAAGGAGGAGACCTGCGGATAATTGGGCTCCCAGTAGAAACATGCTGAACAACTGAAGCTTACGTTATCACAGAAACAAGCTGAGCAAACGTTAGCAGCAGCTGGGCTAGCAGCCCCTACCGGACGTCCTGTGCCAGCTGAACAGCTTCAGAGAAACACGGATTTTTAACGTGAAACAGCTTTATTCAGTGTTTTTACTGGTTTAATCCCTGTGTACATTTTTTTTTTTGGAAAGGAGGAGACCTCTGCAGATAATTGGGCTCCCAGTAGAAACCTGCTGAGCAAACGTTAGCAGCAGCTGGGCTAGCAGTGCCAGCCAAACATTGTCAGAGAAACATTGATTTTTTACGTGAAACAGCTTTATTCAGTATTTTTACTGTTTTAATCCCCGTGTACATTTTTTTTTTTTGGAAAGGAGGAGACCTCTGCAGATAATTGGGCTCCCAGTAGAAACCTGCTGTAGGAATGAGAAGCACACAAAGACGAAGAATAAAATAAAAAGAAAAGAATTAGCCGGACACTGTCCCTGTCCCGCTAATTCGAAATGTCCTCATAGTGTCTGTATGTTTTCAGGTGAAATGAGCTTGAGGAGAAAAGGCCGAATAAATCTCTGGCAGGACTCAAGCAGCAGTTGACTACTGAACACTGTGAGAAAAGATCTGACACAGCAGCATGGAGGAGTGAATCCAGCATGCAAGCAGACTTCCAGAAGAGACTGGCAGTGTGTCAAGATGAAATGAATAGGAAGTTGCAAGATGAGATGGACAAACATCAGTCCGAGTTGGACAATTTGAGGTGAAAGATAAGTGTGAGGAGGAAATCTAAATCAGACGTTAGAAAACACACTGAACGAGCATGAAAAGGCTCTTGAGGCACAAGAGCACAAACAACAGAGGGAGAGGGAGAAAGTCAAATCTAAATATTTCATTTGTATTTTATTTTATTTGCCAAAAGCAAAAGAATAGTCGTTCTTGAGGCTAAAGTCTAAGCTCTAAGGAAGGAATTGGCGACTTCCAACAAAGACAGGGACAAATTTGAAGAACAGTTAAAGATCACCCAAAAGCAAATTAAAACCATTGTAAAGAACGCTATTGTCTCTGAAGAAAAAAACATGCGTGAAGAGAAAAGGCTGAATAAATCTCTGGCAGGACTTATGCAGCAGTTGAGTGCAGGAGGTCTGGCTGCTTGCTTCTGACAGTTTCTTTAGTTTGTTTTTAAACTGAGTCATATATCGAGTAATAAGCTTAAAGTAACTGGAATAACAAGTGTTAACTAGTGGAGTAACGGATTGTAGTTGATCTGTGATTCATACGGATCATCCCCCACAGTTCGGCAGGCATATAAACTGAGGATTAATTGCCAAATTTAATGTCTCATTTAACACAAAGTAAACAAACTGCTGTAAGTACAAGTCATGGACAGACAGCATGTCGCTAACATTAACAGGGATTTTGAAGAGTAACGATCAAACTAGCATCTAACGGGTCTGATGTGACATTTGAGTTGTTTACCTGCTGTTTAATGTGCTGCAGATGAGCAGCTAATTAGCATCTAGCTGCTAACTGACGTTAGCGGTGAATGTTTGTTATCATCAAGTTTTGATGATGTGGACAGAGGCTGTTTCATTCACTGTCTAAAAGAGGAAGGTTTCATGCCTCATATTGCAATAACCGAGCATTGGATATTTTATATATTTTATTTTATTTAAACATTGGACATCTTAAATGTTGTTTTCATTTAAGACCATGGGCAAAAGTTCCTTGCTGTTTCAGTGTATTACAGAATAAATGGAAAACAAAGTTTTATTTGTCTCCCCCCTTTTTTTCCGCTGATCCTAATAATGATCTGATCCGTGACTCAAATCCGTGATAAGATCCGTACCGTGAGTTTTGTGTTCACGTTAACACCCCTAGTGTTACCATGTCAGCTTTATAGACTTTTTTTTTTTGTATATCGTACATATAGATAAGAGTGTGTAAGTCATGTATTTGATACTTGAATTAATACTTTCTGATGTGAGCCTACACTTTTTGATCTGTAATGTTTTTAGTGTTCAATCTTTCTTGTATTAAGCACTGATCCGTTCCTGTATCACATTATAAGCTTTGTGCTACTTTATATATTTCTGAAAATATATAGGAAACACGTGTAAATCATGTGATATGTTGTCTGTTTTTGATGAGAACATAAATTTGTCACAATAGAACAATACTATAAATTTGAATTTCACTTTGTTGGTAAAATGACACATTTGAACCACTCCATGGCTAAAATGAGCACTTCTTTGTTTAGACACAGTATGTATATGTTAAATGTCTTTAAAGAAGCAGCCTTATCCCCACTCCACACCAGGCCTGGAATTAAATCATTTTTAAGGCAAGGCCACTTTGGCCTTTGATAAATAGATTTTGTCAACTCCGTCAAAAAACTATTAAATATACATGAAGACATTATTATTGACATTCAGTATATCACCGAATAGCTGATAAAAAGTCTCAAAGCCTGTGGCCTTAACAAACTGTATTAACTCAACTTTTAGAACATTTTATTTGACTTGTTTACAGCAATTGACATGCCTTCAATTTCACAATATTCAAAATTATTACATAGATTGATACGCTCCGCTGTAACATTTATGGGGCTGGAACAGTGGCGGTTAAATTTGGCATTGAAAATAAAATTTGACATTGAAAACAAAACCTGGACTGAAAAGGGAACACTTTTATTAGACAAGGTTGTATTGACACTCAAAAATCTTCCACTAAAAAATTAATTTTAAGAATTCTGATATATAATTCCTTTTGGAAGATAAATGTTTGTTTCAGATGAGATCTAATAATTGTAGCTGCCACATTAGTTTGTCTGAATGTAAAGTGAAGCTTCATGTTTTAACTGATTTAATTTATTTTAAGTCTTTTCACCATAATTACTCCAGTAGGCATCCTTAAGTACATGAGTATTGTTGAGTACATCCTCACATACACACACGCACACACACACGCACGCACACACACATACACACACACGCACACACATACACACACACACAAACACACAAACACACGCACACACACATACAGACACACACACTCTGTGACATCACAGAATGGGATAGAATGTTATTCCTTTGATGCATCATGGAATGGTGTGATGATGTCATCCCCTTTGATACTTTGATGTGTGTATGAGATCAAAGGATCAAAGACTGATATTGCCTGTCAGTTTTCTTGAAGATAGATATACGGGTTCAGACTTTATTCATCCTGCGGGAAATTTAGGCACCCAGTAGCTTATACAACGCATACAAAACACCAATACACACAAGAATTAGCACCTAATCTATTCTAATCTATTGATAAATCAGAGTGTTTTGAACTGATCAGTGCAATGGAGAAAACAATGAAGAAAACAATGGAGAAAACAATGAAGAAAACAATGGAGAAAACAATGGAGAAAACAATGAAGAAAACAATGGAGAAACCAATGAGGAAATCAATGGAGAAATCAATGAAGAAGCCAATGGAGCAACCAATGATAGAAGGAAAGAAAGAGGAACTTGTTCCAGTCGACATCCTTGAATGGCAAGTGGACAGACAACTATCACTCCATGAAAAGGACAGAAAATTCTGGCTGAATGAAGTGGATGCCAAAAGCAAAAGAATAGACGTTCTTGAGGCTAAAGCCTCAGCTCTAGAAAAGGAATTGGCGACTTCCAACAAAGACAGGGACAAGTTTGAAGAACAGTTAAAGATCACCCAAAAGCACGTTAAAGCCCTTTTAAAAAACGCTACTGTCACTGATGAAAAAAACGTGCGTGAAGAGAAAAGGCTGAATAAATCTCTGGCAGGACTTCAGAAGCAGTTGACTGTTACGCGGGAACATTATGAGAAGACTATTAAAGACCTGACAGAGCAGCATGAAAAGAGGGAAGCCAGCATGCAAGCAAAGTTCCAGAAGAGACAGGCACTTTATGAAGATGAAACAAATAGGAAGATGCAAGAAGATATGGAAAAATATCAGTCCGAGGTGGAAAATTTGAAGGACGCGAACAATAAGTGTGAGCGGGAAATTAAACAATTAAATCAGTTATTAGATGTCATAGACAAAGAGCATGAAGAGGCTTTTCAGGAACACGAGGACAGACAACAGAAGGAGAGGGAGACAGTCAAAGCTAAACATTTCAAAGACTGCATAGCATTGAAATCGAAGATAATGTGGCTGCTTGAGAAAATCAAAGAACTAGAGAATAGGGAAGATCTGACTCGTAAATTGAATGCAGCGCATGAGACTATTCAAAATTCAAAATACATCATTAAAAAGAAAAATCAGGAGATAGAACGTTTAATTTCGGAAAAGAAAGAAGCACAAGAGAACTTTTCTAGCGAAAGGGACAACAATGCTGTCCTACATGCAACATTAAACGACCTGGAGGAGAAACACGACTCTCTGAAGACCATGCTCACGAACGAGCAGACGATGCTGAAAGACACAAGAGAAGACCTCAATAGGGCCAGACAAAAAAATCGCATCTTAAATGATCAAAACCAGCTCCTCCGTTACAAAGTGGCGGCCCATGAACCACAGCTTGAAAAGACTAAATTTACGACGAAAGATCTGCAGACGTATCAGCTACGATTCAAGGAGGATTTACAGGCATGCTTACCTTTTCTCGATAAGCCCAAGAAATTAAGAAACAGAGTCCTTCTCCTCAAAAGATGCTACTTAGACGGCGATGATAGACTGCCAATGGATGAAAACACTCGATTGGCCTATCAACATCAGATTGACTGTTTAAAGAAAAAGCTTGCTAGCACTCTAGAGGTCAACAAGGCTCTTTCCAACGAAGTAAGAAATCGTGAAATGCGGATACAGAGCAATGCTAAAACTGCACACGAGGAAAGGGCCGCTTTAATTGGACATATAAATAAAATGGTTGAGAAGCACAAACCACAGAAAGCAAAATCAACCAGTAACCTAGGCTGTGTCCCAGTTAAATTGCCACCTATTAAAAAGCCTCATCCTCCTACAGAACAGCAGCAGCACTTTTTAAGCTCAGAGCTCAGACGGCTCAGCAGTTAGCACAGCGGCCTCATATCCCGCCTTCCACATGCCCACATTCAACCATTAATGGTCAATGCAAAAGCATTCATGAATATAAAAAATGCAGATAATTGGGCTCCCAGTAGAAACCTGCTGAACAACTGAAGCTTAAGTTATCAGAGAAACAAGCTGAGCAAACGTTAGCAGCAGCTGGGCTAGCAGTGCCAGCCAAACATTGTCAGAGAAACATTGATTTTTAATGTAAAACTGCTTTATTCAGTGTTTTTACTGGTTTTAATCACCGGGTCCGTTTGTTTGGAGAGGAGGAGGCCGGTAATTCAGCTCCCGGTAAAAACATCCTGAATGATTAACACTGGAGTAATCTCTGTACTACTGCCTCCAGCAGCACACAGAGGGAACCACACTGTGGCCTAGCAGTGCCAGCCAAACATTGTCAGAGAAACATTGATTTTTTTACGTGAAACAGCTTTATTCAGTATTTTTACTGTTTTAATCCCCGTGTACATTTTTTTTTTTTTGGAAAGGAGGAGACCTCTGCAGATAATTGGGCTCCCAGTAGAAACCTGCTGAACAACTGAAGCTTAAGTTATCAGAGAAACAAGCTGAGCAAACGTTAGCAGCAGCTGGGCTAGCAGCCCCTACCGGACGTCCTGTGCCAGCTGAACAGCTTCAGAGAAACACTGATTTTTAATGTAAAACTGCTTTATTCAGTGTTTTTACTGGTTTTAATCACCGGGTCCGTTTGTTTGGAAAGGAGGAGTAATAACTTCCAAGTGTGACGTTAGCATGCGGTGACTTTCATATATCGTGTTCCTGAGAGACGTACTTTCTGAAGCAATAAATGGATGTTTGAAAGTAATAACCATTTATATAAATAAATATATATATAAATTCAAACAACCCAACCCATTTACACAGTTAGGGTAAACGTCCCTATTAAGCCCACCAAATCCACTTTTCAGACATTTTTCATATGTAATGCCCCAATTTAAGTGAGAACATTTTTGTTAAAATGAAAGTCTAATCTCTCATTTGAAGTGTCAACAATTCATTTATTCCAATTTCTAATGTTTTTAATGTTTAATTTGTCAAAATATGGCAAAAGTCCGGTATGGGCTTAATGGGTACCTAACGTACCCTTTAAGCCCATGGGTGTTCCAAATAGGCCCACTTCATGATTTGTTGATAAATAAATATATATATTAAAAAATCTTAAGAATACAAACTTGTTCTATTCAAATCTGTAAACTCTTAGCTCTCAATAGCTATTTTCATTTTGTCTCCACTTCATTCCTATGGTCTGTAAATGGCATTTGAAATGGGCGTGACCAGCCATTTTGCTATGTTGTCAACACAGAAAAAGCTAAACTTACAACATGTCCTCTTTGGAATGTAGCCAAAAAACTATTCATGAACAAAATTAAAACTATAGTGGAAATTATTCTCAAATACTTCATCTTTCAATATGTGTTGTCATTTTGTCTGTATCTCTATCCTATGGTGTGCTGTTGGCTTTTGAAATTGGCCAAAATTTCTGGTTCAGCCAGCTGAAAGTACGACGATGTTTTTATGAAGATTTCTGAAGACCAACTGACTGGAAAAACAGCTTGCAGATTCAACACTAATGTTCTAGGGATGATAAATGAGTCAATTTTAGGATTTACAATTAAACAATAAATTTAACTGATTTTCGAATGTTAATCACGTTTAGGCTAATAGTTTGAAAACCTTGTAAGAACACATTTCAAAACCATTCAGTTCATTGTGGAGTAACATTATAACATACAGTTCATTGTGAGGAGACATCGGTCATAACATCTTAACGCTCATTATCTCATCTTAAACTAAAACTTATCTGAAAAGTAAAGATTAGAAAAATATTGCTTATGTTAGCATAGAATATAGGGCTGTCCAGAATGAATTGACCTATTTAATATCAGTGATATTTAAATATAATTATCAAATTTATTGAGCTGATTCATGAGGTGAGGTTAAAATTAGGGGGGGGAATGGTTCAAAAGTCAAAAGGGACAAAATCCCCATTGAAACACAGTCAAGTGGGCTTAATAGGAGCAGGTGGGCTTAAAGGGAAAATCAGTGACTTTATGGTTAAAAGACAGAATATTTTTATTCTATGCACATGACATTAAAAAAAACTATATGAAATAAATCTATACATGGTGTGCTAACATAACATGAAGAGTATTAATTGATCATGCTGAGAAATAATTAGTTATACTCATTTATATCCACCCCAAACAGTGTGATTTTTTTTGGTAGCGTACCCTTTAAGCCCACCAGATAAAAATGTTAATTAAAAAATAAAGATAAACATACACATTTATTATCTATTTAACAGTATAATAATATGAACTGCATACAAAAATGTAAACTATACATACTTATCATGCTTTATGTCATTGCAATGAACCATACTATGCAGCTACTCTATTGATGCAGCATGTGGTCTGTTTGCTTGCATGCTAAAACTCATATTTTGATTTCAAAAGAAACAATATTTCTGATTCAAGTAATATTCTAACATATGTCTTATTCAAATCACTAATCTCTTAAATTTTGATAACAATTGAGTATTTACCAAAAATAGGAGTAGAAATATGCAAAAAATGTTATTTTCTGAGGGTACCAAAATCACCAAAGTTTTCTTGCAACTTCTTTTGGGATCAGCAGGCACATGTCACACATATGCTTCGATAACTCAATATTGACAAATCTGATTGACTTACAATAAAAAGTGTCATTTATGTAACAAGCAGCTTCATGGGAAGAAACATCAAACAGAAAAAAATCATGATGTGTTTTTTTTAAATTCGACTCAGAAGTTGCAAGTGGGCTTATATGGTATGCGGGCTTAATAGGGACGTTTACCCTAGTATATGAGCTGTTTACTAATTCAAGGTTAGCCAGTCAGGAGAAAAACAAAGTTCATGTGGGCACACTCAGGAAATGAGAAAGCAGGCAAGTTAGAGGCAGTCAGGAGAGAATATGGATATTAATATTAAACTTTCAAAATAAGAGGGGAAAAGCATAGTTTGGAGGGAAATATTCAAACAATTGCAACAGCATTGGGCTAGTGCAACAAAATGAAGACACTTACATGAAACACAAAATAAAGTAGAAGTGGTAAGAAATAGTGGAATCGACAGGAAAGAGCAAGTAAGTTAATTATAAGTTGATTAAGAACTGATCACAGCAACCTGAATAGTAGCCTACACTTTCTATCACAGGAAAACACCCACTTGGCCATTAATCAGTGTCAGGAAAAAGAAACAGTGGTGCACGTCCTGACTTCATGTAGGAAACATGAAGAGGAAAGAAGGGCAATGATTACAGGTCTACAGAGGCCAGGACGAGTGGAGGCAAGGGTTAAAGATCTGCTTGAGTGTGGGGACACGGTGGAGGGAAGAAACTGGTAAGCAATTGGACCAATTGCAAGACTGTGATGGAATCGGACAACAGTGGACGATTAAATCCAGAGGGAGGGTAGGGTATAACCACCCGAAAATAAGAATCGTTGTGTTTTCGTTACCTTAGAATGAGCCCTTTATATCCACATAGGGAGCGGGTCTTCTTCCAGGGATTCCGCCATGTTGCACCGCCATGTTTCTCCAAAGGCAGAGCAGACAAACCAAACACTGGCTCTGGAGCCTTCGCTGTCCACGCAGGTGCAGGGAGCCTTTCTGGCGGGAACTCCAGTACGGAGAGTCGGTGACATACGGAACTTCTTTTCTGGACTCCTGTCGCTTTCTGTGATATTAGTTCAAACCGGGACTCCTGTCTGTTGTTTCCCCTGCTTCCGGGTGGAGATTTGGTGTTGTTATTTTCCTTATTTGTTTGTCAGTTTCCCTCCTGCCAGTTAGTTTGGAGGTTTGTTTGTCGGAGTGTGTTTGGCTCGTTTGGGGAACTTGGGGCTCTTCTCATTTCTCATTTTGTGCCTCCTAGTCTCCTCTCTCCTCTGTACTCCTGCCCGTGACCCGGAAATCGATATTAGCGCATCATGTTTAAGGAAGTCTCAATTCCTAAAATGCATCTGGAGGAGAGGGGAACGAGGAGAGAGGAGGCTTGCCGAAGGAGCTATGAGCGAGGATCATGGATGTATTAAAAGAGCTGGATACCGGACTAAAATAGGTCCCCATTCAGTCCTATAGGAATTGCTTGGCTGGCGCATACGCCAAAAAAAAGTTTCAAGCTTCCGGGTTTGCTTCCGCGTTTTGCGGTCCACTGAATATGCGCAGTAGTGTCGCGTTTTCGCGAGTTTCGCGGCCACAGTAGATTCTTCCCATAGACTGTGAAAGGTTCATCCACACGTTTGGAAAGGGAGGGGAAGGAGAGGGGTATTCAGTTGGTTGCAATCTGCAACCTCACCGCTAGATGCCAGTAAACCTTTAAAGGATGCCAACTGCAGTTGGACCCCAGAGAAGAAGAAAACCGACCGCACTTTCCAACTTGAGGAAAAACTTTATTTTCCTCTTTTACAGGTGCTGCTCATACTAAAGATGGACAGAGGCGACAACTCCAGCGCTGTGAGTTGCAAGTTATGTGGAGAGGCCTTCTATCTGCCTGGTAGGATATTTACATCAACTTTCTGAAAGTTAAAGTTATGAGTTATGCCGCATTTTTGGTAAAGTTAAGTAGCGTTGCACTTATTCGCTAACGTTAGCTAATAGTTAGCAGGCCATCGGCAGCAGCCTGCAAATATTAGAGGCAGGTGTGTCGGTAGATGTTTGAATTTGCGAAAAATGTATAATAAACACAGTATTGATACTATGACACGTTGAATACAACAAATCATATAATTCATACGTGTTTTCAAGGTGTTTTTGAGGTGGCAGTGTCCTTTGGGATAACGATAAATCAGTCAGACGGGCTGCGCGTAATGTCGCGCCAACTGGACGGCAGGAAATGTTGCTGCCTAATACATATTTTAGATTACTAAATAAAGGTTTGGTGCAACAACACAATGGGGGTTTAAACACTGTAATACAAATGTGTACAATTATTCTGAACTTCAGTGATAAACTTTGTAAATTTAATTGGCCGCGCTATATATTCTCTATCAGCTGATGGTTTTTTATTTTATTTATATATATATATATATATATATATATATATATATATATATATATATATATATATATATATATATATATAAAATGTGTATGTGTTACATTTTATTTTATAAAGTTAGGAAAGCAATGTTTAAGTCAAGCCTGATGTTGCCTTACACGTAAAAGAATGATCCAAGTCTATTCCACTCAGTGAGGCAAACAGCTTATTAATTAGACACTAGTATTGGATCTTTATCCATGCATCCCTAACTTTTTTGTTTGTTTTTTTTGTTTAGTATATTTTGTTATTTCCATAGTGAAACCACTAACATTTTACATATATGACAAAAATATATTGACAATAACACTTCCGCCAACACCCCAGTCCCATCAACCGAGACATCAACATTTAGAACGACCCCACAGACAATCACAAATAACATCCAGTCAATGCTCTGTGACAAAAACAGATACCAGTCCCATGCAAGACGAGAAATCACCCTAATGCAATACAAAGCTCAAAAAAAAGAGTAATTAGGTCGTAGTCCCAAAAGGATACACCATCATACTACAAAAGAAGGGGAAGAATAACAAAATAAATAAAAAGTCAATTACCTCTAAAAGAAATCCTTATATTCTCTATTAATCAATTGAGCATCTTTCACATTTAATTAAGAATTTAATACATATAAGGGAAAATTTGATAGGCAGTTAGTCAATCCTTCAAGCAAGGTATTACCAATCACCAGTGGTACATGATTAACATATTTGGCTAAATTTCCTTTCACTGCCTCTCAGGACTGCAGACAGCCTCACTAGTGGAAGAATCCTACGTATTTTAATCTGTATCTTTTATGATTTGACTTAAGTGACATGCTATTTTGTGCAGGTGACATGGTCAACCAACTTATCTGTGTAGAATTACTGAATGTGGGATTACATGGGATGTGCTTTAGGCAGATACAATGACCATTCTTTACTATAACAGAAATGTACATTATATCTTTTTGTATTCATCATGTAAGCTGATGGTGCATAATTCCTGTATTGTGTTTATTTTCCAGAGGATGAGGTTGATGGCAACCTCCCCCGTGTGCTTTTATGTGGCCACATCTACTGCACATCTTGCCTGCGGTCCATGGAATTCAGCAGTGTCATTAGGTGTCCAGAGTGTGAGGTAAAATTACCAGTGATCTTCCTCTTGAAACTTAAGAGTGTAATAACTAAAGTATTGACCAAAGAAAACTTTCATAGCTTCCCATTTGGTAGACATTTGTCATTCCCTATTTCTCATAATTTCATTACATGATATTCATTAAAGTATTTGATTGGTGATCCTTAAATTTACAAGTAAGAAGAACTTAAATAACTGTCATATTTTCACTGTGCAATCAATCATGTTCCTATGATCTGTTTTTGTCTACAGTGAAAGTCAATCTGTTACACTCAAACTAGATAAACCACCTGCGTTGCATCTCATTCAGTTTTGCTAAACAGCAAAGATCACAGTAGGACAAGAGATGTGAAGAGCTATGTTACTGTGAAAAGGGACCTGAGGCGTTTCCCCACTGCTTTAGTGGCCTTTGGGATCACACATCAGCCTGTTCAATGAGGCTTTTTATCTATTTATCTACCTATCTGTACATACAGTAAGGGCTGTGCATTGTTCTGGGATCAGGTTACGTACCAAGTACAAACCCTAGTGGGTAACCAGCTGGCCATCTATTTAATCTTGCCTGGTAAATTATCAAAAGGGGCTGTTGTCAGTTCCTGTGGTAAATATCAACACAGCCAGGTTTTTAATTCAATTCTAAGGATCAAAATGTTAAGAGGTAAGACGAAAATCAAAATAACAAAGTTCCTTCTCTGTAGGTTGAGTCAAGCCTTCCTGAAGGTGGGGTGTGTGGGCTGCAGGAAGATAGCAGAATCATTGGCCTCATCTACACTGCTAAAATGAACAAGATGAAAAGGTAAAATGTGTTTCTGAGTGTTAAGCTGAACTACACTACCGACACATGTGTAGTTTAACACATCTTTTGAGCAACTTGTGCCCCCTTCTTGTGTAATCAGATTGTGTAATACAGTTTTAAAAGACAGTCTGAGTTCACATTGTTATCTCTTTTGTGTTGTAATGAAGGAGGTACACCAGGAGGAACAAACGGTTGTCATCCACAGATATTAATGCCAATACTGAGGATGTGGAGCAGGTATGTTTGGGTAATCACATGGGTCACTAGTGGGAAATGAAAGTTGCCATGTCAGCTACAGTGGAGATACTGGTATTATATGAAACTGGATGACCTCAGGCATCCATTGGTACCAACCATGTCATGCTAGCTTGTCAGGAAGGGGACCAAATAACGTTCTAAAGTTAAGCTAAATTACATCCATGTCTGCACCTGTGTCTATTTTTAAGTATTAATGAATTAGAATGGAGGGTGTAGTGGCTAGAGTGTTATAGTGTCTGTGGACAACAATAATTCAAACTACAGTTTCTTGTAATGCCTTCTTCAGCCAGCTGATATTGAGAAGATTGAGAAGGCGGTGGATGAAGCCTTGGCCAGGGCTGCAGAAAACCTTGCCCAGCTGGAACACATGCACGAGGTGAATGCTGCACTAGAGCCAAAAAGGTGTACACACCTTGTAGAACATGACTGTAGACATTATCCATTTCCTTAAAAAAAGATAATTTGGTTTACAGATCAGATAACAAGAAATAAGTGAGTTGAAAATTCTTCTGAATTCTTTTCTGAGTGGTCTGCAGGACTGATGTGCAGCTGTGTTTTCATCTGCAGACTCTGACGACGGGTCTGGCAGAGCAGGTGAAAAGAGAGCGAGCTCGACTGGTGATGGAGATCAAGCAGGCTGCAGACAAGGCTGTATATGCTGTCCAAAAGTGGTACGGACATAAACCATCAAAATGTACTCGTATAGTAAGAACTGTGTAACGACATCCTGTGTTCTCCTCAAGAAAAATGTCTTGTATTATATTTTTATGTTTTCTTAGATTTTCATTATATCTAAAAATTATTAAATTCTCTTGAAAATCAAATGGAGAAATAAACAATATACAATCAAGCTTGTTATTAATAATAACAACAACAACAATAATAATAATAATAACAACAATAATAATAATCTGGCAAATGTTTCAACTATGTTGTGTTGATCAAGAACAGAGATTTCATTCTCTGTTTAGACGCCCAAGATTACAACATATCTACAGGAATGAATATTTTCTACAAACTGCAGGTGATTGTATCAAATCAAGTCAATATTTAGGGCAAGTGAGGAAGGAGACAGTTCTGTGGAACACTTTGGAATGATGACGTTTGTTGAAAGAATCAAGTTGCCATCTTGAACCTTTCCTCCCATTTCTATACATTTTTATATTTCCAGGGAGCTGTCAAATAAAGCAAACCATGAATGATTTTTAAATTGACACCATCTGTTTGAAATTCAAGTTAAGATTATTTGTATAACCCAATACACATTGTTTAATGAGTTTTACAGGCCTATGTCAACAACAGCTCCTGAATCAATCCAAGCTGTCAATCTTAGCACATGAGGGAAAACTGTTTGGATGTCAGGCTAGCTCAGAGGAAAGTATGTAAAGCAACATTTGTCTTGATGTCTGTAATTCCAATAGGAAAGATGTGCAGTTGAATCAGCTCACAAAACTGGAGGAAAAATTCTCCGCCAGCCAGTCAGAGGTGTGCCGTGTCCAGGAGAGGATGAAGGCCCTGGAGATTGCCATGCAGATGGCCAGGGAAGTACGCCGCGTCCCCTTCCTGGAGCAGTACTGCACCCTGGATAAGGTGTGCAATGTTAAGCTTCAATACAATTCAACAGATACTTACTAATAAGCACACAATGCAGATATAACAGATAATATAAAACAACAAGCAAATACTGGTAATACTGTATATGTGTATGTGTGTGTGATAGGTTCTGGAGACTCTGCAGGCACCTGTAGATAACCAGTCCTTTGATATGAAGTGCATTACTCTGGGCTCAGGAATGAGGTTTGTCACTTTAAGTTAGTTGTTTGTTTGCATCTGCACTAACTGTGTTAGACCTTAAATATCAGTCTTTGCTCCTCTATCAGTGATGTTTCTGCCAACGTGAGTATAAATACTGTGCTCAGATTCTATACTCAGGTCCCTCTTATTACCTGATTCAGTAAAGGTTATAATGATAACAACAGAGACAGCTTAAATTGTACATTTTACCTACACTGTACTTTTTCTTTGTGCTGTAGTTGCATGAAGTTTAGGAACCTGACAAGCTTTAGTGACAGGTTTCGATAGTATACTTTCTGATTGAATTTGTGTGTATGTACCTTTGTGTATTTTCTAGCTGTGTTTTCCAGTCAGAGGGTCTGAACCAGAGTCTGGCATTGTCTCTGAAGATGGAAGTCAGCAGCCCAAGGCAGTGAGTCCTTAAATATAGTTCACTATATTATTTGGATTGATTTGGATCTGGGGAAGAAACTTGCCATGAGGAGAGTTTCTCCCATCTGTCTCTGAAGGTTTCACCTTTAAATGCAATTGATGATGATGATGATTAATATTAGTATTGTTAAAGACATGCTGTTTCCTGTGATATATTATTTTGTTGAAATGAGTGGTTCTTGTTCTACCTTAAAACTTGCTATAGATGTTTACCTTTACTTCTGAATGAAGCTTTATGGCAGTTGATTAAATTACATTTGAACGTGTTTTAGAATAAAGCAAGTTGTAAAAAGAGCTGTTATGTTAATATTCATTTTTCAAAGCAATTGAAGCACTGTTTTTGATCATTTTAAATAAGATCATGTGTATCATCACGTTGTTAACAAAGTGTCCAGTTTCATCTATCGTATTCAGTCTTTTTGTTAAGATACTCTTGGTTTTGTACAATATGTTAAATGATTTCAGGATGTTTTAAGTTGAGGTTGAAGTGCAAAAACATTGATCAGCAGGAAAATAATACTAGCAGTACTCTCTCCAGCAGCATCTGTTAATCAATATTACATTAAATAACATGCTTGATTGCTTGATGCTTGCCTCTTGCTGTTCCATTTTAAGTTTTTCCGAGTCTCCACTCAAAGACCACCAGCCGGGCATCTCCAACAGAAATTCCCGCTGGCAACATGCAGAAGGCAGAAACAGCAGCTGTATCCCTCTGGGTCACAATAGACCCCCCAACCGGCAAAAGCAGGACCAGGAGAGCCTGGGAACTAACAGTCTATCATCACGAGAATCCTCCCCAAGCCCAAGACCTCGCCGCAGGTCCAACCTGTCTCGTCACAGCTCTGTCTCAGACCTCGGAGCTCCAGACGTTATCATTGAGGAGCTTTTAGACCAGGGACAAGAGCATGGTATGTGTGGCTTTATCATGTTTTTCCTGTTTGACTTCACTGAAATAACGTCAGTTCCAATCAGAACATTAAATTGTTATTGATGGAGACAGAAGAGAAGCCTCATCTGTTTTTGTTTAACCCTTTGAATCTATCTGCAGCTCTCCCTCCCACTGGGCCCGAGCTGGCCAATGACAAATTGAGAATCAACAGGAGAAGGAAAAATCCTTTGCCTGGCAGTAAGAGAAATGGTATGGAGAGGCTATAGTCGTATAGTTATATCATGGTTGTAACCAAACATAGTGATGCACCGACTCTGCAGCCCCCCCTCCGGCTTTACGCAGCTTTATAGGGAGTTTCAGCATCGTTTAGCTGTCCGGCTGCAACTTTACTGTTTTGGTTTACTCTCAGCATTCTCATAGCATTGTTTCTGGCCACACCAGGCAGCTGTTTACAGGGAAAAAGCTCTAAAAACCCACTATGCACTACCTGCTCAGCACCTAACAGCAAACAAAACCGATGGGTAGAAACTTGCTAACCTAGTTACAGTAAGGCTTCAAACAATGACAGAACACTCTTTAAACAGACTCAGTCTGTAAGGCTAGAGATGATATTAACTCCATTTTCCATTTCATACATATGCTGTTTGGTATGTGTTTGTTTGGTCCTTGTCTATAAGATAACTGATGCTTTTTCAAATGTAATTTACAGAAAGAAAACACTGACCTGTGATCATGTCTAAGGTTTTCTTAAACTTGTCTGAAAATGGTGATACGTCTTTAAGTATTTGTTGCAAATAAAACATGTTTGCCAACAAATATTTTCTGACATTTTTCCTTTCACTGTTGATGTATGAAAGAAAAGATATTTTTGATGAAAACATTTCCCCCCATGTGTGCATTATTGCAGCCATATCTACTCACTACCACCGTTCCTTCCCCTCTCATTCTCCTTGCTCATCTCTCCTAGTCTCCCAGTGGGTGGTGGTGACACATGTTGTGAATCCCAGTCACTTCTATGTCCGCTACGTGGCTGAGAGGAGGGAAAGTGAGATCCTGTCTAAGAAGATCTACCACCAATGCTGCAGAGATAGTTGTTGCTTCTCCTCCAGTGACACAGTTGAGACTGGTGTGTGTTTGTGTGTGTGTCCTCAAAATGATGGAAAAATGAGGAGAATCTTTTTCAACTCTGGGTTTAATCATATGCTTTCCAAATGGCTGGTTTAGGATCCAGACCTGGAATTATTAGGTTAAAGCAATGAAAATGTATGTTGTAAGTGCTTAAAGGCAAAGCTTTCACCTAATTAATGTTGATGTTTTGACAGGAATGTTGCCTGAATTTACTGAAACAAAATAGTTAAAAAAAAAATAGAAAAGTTAATTAGGTGTCTTAGTTCTGTATAGACAATGGATCAATTAATTGGTCTGTGCTGAAATTGATAAATAATAAAATGTTGACTAATTGCTGCTGACTTTTCTCCCCGGATAATGTGGAGAGTACATCACGTTGACACTCTTCCTCTCAGCATGGAGTGAATCATTTGTTTATCTGCTCACTTCCAGGTTCCACAGTCTTTGTAAAGTCAAAGGAGGGGCTTTGGTGCCGGGCCAGTGTGGTTGAAGTCATCCAGAATGACTGTGGGGAGGCTGTGAAAGCCTGTCCAGTCACCCAGCTGGTCAGTGTCCGAGTCTTCTTCCTAGACTATGGCCTCACCAAGACTATCACCATACAGAGGTACACAAATAAAAAGGACAGAAGTTATACACTGCAGTGTTTACCACATGTTGAAAATGGTGCCTCACTCAGGCAAGCACAGAAGCCATTTTTAAGTGACGTGTTTTGTATACAATCATGTCTGACCACAATCTCTCTGGAACACTAAGGGGCCATAGAAACAAACCTGCTTTCATTCTGTCAACTATCCAGAACTGTATCTTCACTGCTGCGTCACTGTCTGCTTCACAGTTAAATTAATGGCAGCCCACCTTAAGTGAGCCTGGTCAGTTTAGGCTAACGCATTGTCGCTAACTTTGGGGCTAACCCCCTTCACTTTTCCTGCAGTTGGGGAAACAACAAATGAGACTTTTCTTGGTCTTGAGAAGCTGCAGCGTTCAACTGACACACTGTAGTCTGTACTATACATTTACTGTCAGATTGAGAACTTACTGCTAACCTCTTCCTCTACTCCGCTCACCTTCACTGTTACTTTTCTGCCGCTGGCTCTACTCTGGCATCCAGCACCACCGTAAGGAATCTGGGAGTTATCTTTGATCAGGATATGTCCTTAAACTCACACATTCAACAAATTTCAAGGATTGCCTTTTTTCATCCACGTAACATTGCAAAAATCAGGCACATCCTTCCTCAAAAAGATGCAGAAAAACTAGTCCACACTTCTAGGCTGGATTATTGCTGTTCCTTATCAGGCTGCCCTAACAAGTCACAAGACTCTCCAGCTGCTGCACGTGTACTGACTAAAACTAGCTCTGGTTTCCTGTGAAATCTAGAATTGAATATAAAATCCTTCTTCTCACCAACAAAGTCCTTAATGGCATTATCATATGTTAAAGAGCTCATAGTACCCTATTACCCCACTAGAACACTGCGCTCCCAGAATGCAGGCTTACTGGTGGTTCCTAGAGTCTCCAAAAGTAGAACGGGAGGTAGATCCTTCAGCTATCAGGATCCTCTCCTGTGGAACCATCTTCCAGTTTGGGTCTGGGAAGCAGACACCCTCTTACGTTTAAGAGTAGGCTTAAAACTTTACTTTTTGATAAAGCTTATAGTTAGGGCCGGCCCAGGCTTGCCTTAGACCAGCTTCTAGTTATGCTGCTATAAGCCTAGACTGCCGGGGAGCTTCCCATGAGCTCCTCTCTCCTCCTCCTCCTCTCCATCTGTATGCGTTCATGTACCATTAATACATTTTACTAACTTGGCTTCTTCCCCAGAGTTTTTGTGCTTTCTCGTCTCACAGGTTCCTATTGATCATGGTCCTGGACCGCCTGGTTATGGATCGTGGGCTTCCGTGGACTGTGGCTGCGGGGACCCCATGCTGCTGTGGTCCGCCCACACTTGCTATTGTTATGATTAGTCATATTTCTATTATTTTTATTCTTATTCTTATTATTGTGCTGTACTTCTCTGTGTCCCCCCCTCTTTCTTTCTCAACCCAACCGGTCAAGGCAGATGGCCGCCCACCTAGAGCCGGGTTCTGCTTGAGGTTTCTTCCCATTAAAGGGGAGTTTTTCCTTGCCACCGTCGCCAAATGCTTGCTCATGGAGGAATGTTGGGTCTCTGTAAATTAAAGAGTGCGGTCTAGACCTGCTCTGTGTGAAAAGTGCCCTGAGACAACTTCTGTTGTGATTTGGCGCTATATAAATAAAATTGACTTGACTTGACTTGACAACTCTCTCAACCACACACTCGCTACACACACACATTACACACTGCCCTATTTCTTCAAGGAGCTACGCTACTCTTATAACAGCACCTTTAACATAGATGCCCTTTTGAAGAATGAGGAGAGGGAGGATTCTGGGATTTGATGCACTAGTCGATGACTCAAAACGATTCCATGGAAACATAGGGTGTTATCATGCTCGCACAGTGTGTGAGTGAAAATCATCAGTAGTCCATTGATATTAATGATTGTGTGAAATTTTAGCAGCGGTGCATCACTGCTGCAGAATGAATATAGGGCAAACACTGATATTCATGAGCTTGAAAAAGATTAAATTTTTGAGTAAGCAGTGGTTTCTTGCACTCTCCATACTGAGCCTTATTACTAAAGTATATCAGCAAATTATCTCCAGTATGACCTCAGTTTAAAGTAATTAGTCGGCCATTGTTTTTGGCTGGCTTCGTTATAAATGCCGATTTAATCTGAGAAGTTGCACATAAATATATGTGCAGCATAAATGCTTAACTGACCTGTTGTCAGTTATCTAGATTGTGAAGCTTTTTACTTATTTTAGTTGAACGCTGTACAAATGTAGTTATTCAAAAACACCCTTCTCCTTCTCCCTTGTCTGACAACTTTTTCAGTGAGGACGGGGCCACCGAGTCTTCACTGAAGGCTGTGAACAATCACCTGAAGAAGATGACTGTGGACCTGGGTCACTTTGTTCCTCAGGCCATCCGATGTTCCCTCAAAGACCTCGTCCCCTATGACCTGGTAGGACTACTGAGATTCATATACTGTATATATTATAGTATCTGTGTTTGCTGAAATAATAAAAAGTTCCCTCTCTGAGGGAAGTATGAGAGAAAGCCAACATATGGTAGCCCTTAAGTTTAAAAGACAGTTGAAATGTGTGTTGAAGATTTTCAGTCATCCAGATTATGGTATTTCCAGAAGGGCTAAATTGAGGGCAGCTGGCCTGGCTTTAGATTCTTGAAACGTTTTTTTCACCTCTCAAAAGCAACTCATGAAACCTTTTGAATGAGAAGCGAAATGTTCTCTAGAATCTAAAGTTCAAGTCCAGTTGCCCCAGATTTAGGCCTTCTGAATGTTATATATTTATTGATGATTTATTTTATTGCAAACACAGCAGCAGCATTTATAGTAGCAGCAGGATGTGTGTTTACTGTAAGTGTGTGTGTGTGTGTGTTCAGACGAAGGGCTGGAGTAAAGAGGCACAGGTTGAATTTCAGAGTGTGGTTGGCTCTGCAGCAGTGGAGATGCGGCTGTTGGGTCAGGACAGAGACTCTTTGTTGGTGGACCTGAGGAAAGCTCCCATGGACCAGTCCAGCGATGTGCCCATCTCTGTCAGAGAATACCTTGTTTTCATTGAAGTGGCCAGGTACATGTGCATTTGCAAGTTACTAGAAAAAATTCTGATAAGCACTTTTAATACTATTGGTCTTTGTCTGATGTAATTGAATCATCATGAATCGAATTAAACTGAATCCACTTCAGCCCTTTCACTGAAGTGGTTTAACTGTGGCTGTGCTTTTCCAAAATTTTAAATCCAAAAGGTTTTATTCTCCAGTGACGTTGGGCAGGAGGCCCCTGCTGTACTATCCTCCTAACTATCCCAAGATCAACACAGAGCTCAACGCTGTGGTGTCCCACATCAACAACCCTGCTGACTTCCACATCCAGCTGGTACTAAACATGCTGATAAATAAGCACACACACACATTATTTGTATAATGTAGTCAATCTAGGCTCAGATGCCAGGGACATAATTTAAATTCACAATAGAAATACACTTGTGTGCTACAAGGAATCAGGCAGTTTATAAAATTTAACATTTTAAGGACCCCCCCGCCCCCCATAAAACATGGTATAAAAACCTAAAACAAAAATAAATCCTTTTCTTTCTTTCTTTTCTCTATGTCTCTTCCCCCTCTCCCTCACCAGGTTGATAACATGGAGTCCTTGTTGCTCTCAGCCAAGCTTCAGGATTGTTACAATGCGACAACAGTGGCAGGAGACGATGACCTCAGTGTTTACTGCCCTGTCATAGGACAGGCCTGTGTTGCCCGCTTTGAAGACAAGTTGTGGTACAGAGCTCAGGTCATAGGTGAGCGTGTTTTCTGGATGTCACAGTTTTCAGCAATTTTACTGAACAAATGTTTTACCAGTGGGTATTGATTATTAGAGTAATGCAATATTGATTCAACCTATATCCACATCATGAAATTCTTTTCAGAATGTCTACTGGATGCTGCTTGGTTTTGTCACAGCAACAAATCAGCTAAATCAATGTTCTTCTGTTCCCTGAAGAAAAGGAACGAGGTACAACACGAGTACCGTGTGTGGCCTGACAAAAGACTCCTTTATATCACACCTCAAAGGCAGATGACCTTTGGACCTCACAGTCTCAGTTCAGTAGCCGCTCTTCACTGAGCCCACCTGTGAAGCAGACCAGTAAGGTGTTCCTCTCCTTCAGGGAACAGAAGTGAAAGTCATTTTGTTCCCTGTCAGTCAATCCCTCGCTACAACACATATAGTATGGGACATGTATTGTATACTGGCCCCACAGACCAGCTACTCAACCAGAAACACACCTCTGGCACTCGAGTGCATCATAGACCCAGCAGAAAGAATAGAATGAGCAGAGCATGAACAGAATTTGCCCCTCACAGGAAAACAGACAAATAACTGGTCACATAAACACCTTGAGAGCGGTCTACTTAGGTACATCACACACTTGCAGGACAAAATGCAACCTCCTCTGCTCCTTGGATGCCAAAGTTCAATAGCTCAAAAGCCATAGAGATAAGCTTAGGTACTGCATTCATGCTTAATGCAAACTTGAAACTATCTGAAGTGAACTGGATACAAGAGGGATGCACAGACACAGCATCGAGGCTCGCCACCTGCTTTGCAAAGCACAAAGTACAGTCTTGTATGAAAGAAACTTCATATCTACACTTGATGGGCTCAAAGGGAGTACCACAAAGAGCCTCAAGCACTGTGTCAATGCATACAGGAGTGTATTGCGCCACAAGTGCGCTGGCACATCCATTCCCAGAGGCATGTTGTGGTCTTTTTTTTAGAAAATAACAGGCAGTGGGCATTCTTCCTGGAGGCAAAGAGAAACCATGATAAGGACACTAACAGGGCAATTCAGCCTTGGATACAGAGAAAGCCTTTGATAAAGTTCAGTGGAAATATTTTTGGAGTTGTTCAAGCAATTTCTACAGCAAAATAAACATCAAGACCCAAAGAATATAATTTTGATATAGCACAAATTGCATGGTGAGTAAGGGGGATGTCACACAGCTCCCTCACAGTACCTTTTTATTGTACCAACTTTTTTTCCTTTTATTAGACAAGGATCATGCACAAAAAAACATTCATCTCAAAATGAGAAGAGATGATTTATGCCAGATTTAGCTATTAGCTCATTTCCATGTGCGGTCCCTGGACAGGTACACACACTCTTTGTTTTTAGATAACATCTTGATCTAGCTCCTCCAACATTATTAGATTTCAAGATTTCATTACATTATACAGAACTCCTTTTAGGTTACAGTATTGCTTCATGTAAAATATGTAAATGTCCCTTGTTTTATACATTTTAAAATGGTAGAGGAAGAAATAAGAAGTCATAGGGCATATAATTCCTGAAGATGTAAAGATAAGATGTATTTAACATCTTTCGGTTTACTACAGAGATTGAGACAAAAATTGAGTGCTGTGTAGGACAGCCGCTATCATTGTGGTTTGGCAAAAAGGGTATTTCACGAACTAACCAGAGATTTAGCTCACTGAAATAACCCTGGTGTATATTCTGTGTGTGTGTGTTTAGGTCATCCAGGGGGCAGGAAAGTGGAGGTGCGATATGTAGACTTTGGAAATAAGAAAATCCTCTCAGTCAGTGACCTGAGGAAGATAAAGGATGAGTTCTTTGCCCTCCCTTCCATGGTGAGAGCACAGCATTTGATTGGTCAACTGATACTTGTTTTTGGGTTAAGAAAACTATGAGCTACACCTATTGTAGGCCCTTAAGAGTACTATTAAACTTTGACAGTCCTGGCTTCAATTCCTCATAGAAGAATCATGTTTTTTCTGCCTTTTTTTTTTCATCTTGGCTCATGTTGAAATTTTACATTTTCTTTTCTCCAGGCAATCCACTGCTGCCTGTCAGATGTGTTTCCTCTGGACGGAGAGACCTGGGGTGATGCCTGCACCAAGAGATTCATCAGCTTGGCTCACCAGAAACTGGTCACTATTGTGGCTACAGGTACATTGTATGTGTGTGTGTCATACGCCAAGTTTGTATTTTTATTATTGCACTCACTCGTCACCAAAACCCATTGTGTGGTCTGTGTGTTTTGTTGCATTTTGTATTTTCTTCCCTGTACCCCTCCAGGAAGAGTCCCCAAGACTGAGCCTCTGCCAGTCAGACTGTTTGATGGCGGCCTGAATGGGCCAGTAGCCAATATAGCTGAGCTGCTGGTCACAGAGGGGCTGGCTTGCTTCAAAGAGAGGTGAGATTTGTCTGGAGTCTCTTTTACAACATGCGTTTCTAAGAGTTAGTGAGTAAAAGTCACCACAAGTTGCCAGGTCACCCCAGATTGTTGCATGTCATACTCTTTTCTTTCCTGTTTCTCTGCACTTGCAAACTATCCAATTAAAGCAACAAATGCCAAAAATAATTTTCTTCTCCTTCCCTCCACCTCTCTCTTGTTCACTATCTCACTCTCACCTGTATTTTGACCCTTACTGTCCTGCACAATCTCATCCAAATCCTCCTTCAATCCTGCAGACTTAAATCCAAGGATCCCAGGCCCCCTGGCGATGACCGTGCCGTATGGGATCCACCACTTGAGCTTGGTTCGGCCGCGGAGGGTCTTGATGCCCCTGACCAAAACATCACTGGAGAACAGGATGAGGAACTGCTTGAGTTTATGCCTCATCTGAAGATATCTGCCAAGCTCAAAGACCTGAAGGTCAGAGTCAGCCACGTCAACTCACCCAGCAGCTTCTACGTCCAGTTCACCCAGTACGACACTCAGCTGAAAAGGTCAGCAGTTAAGCAAAAATCATTTAAATAACCCAAATATTGACACAGAAAATGTTTTCTTCTTCTTCCAGTCAAGCACCAGATACGTCTTTATTGTTCCCTACCAAACCCAGTATTTACTGTCAATACCACTTTTAGAAATGCAGCCCCTACTACTAGGGCTGAAACAATGAGTCTATTCATTTTCTGTCCATCTATTAATCTAACGTATCTAATTTTGTCTATTGATTAATTGTGTAAGCAGTTTGTCAAATGTTTGCAGGTTAAAGAATTGCTGATCGTCTTTTTTTTTTATATTTTTGTGAATGAAATGCCTTTTAAATGTTGCTGTTGGACAAAACAAGTAATTTGAGGATGTTACCCAACTGTCTTGTCCAGCATGTGTGAGCTCGTGAAGAAGGAGTGTGAGCCTATGGAGCCCCAAGATATGGTGTGGAAGGCAGACATGTACTGTGCTGCTCACATTAATGGAGTTTGGGAGAGAGGACAGATCTGCTGTGACGTCACGTCCAGTAACATTGCTGAGGTATAAAACCTGTTTTTGTTACTCTGAAACTAGTGATATTTGATATTTTTGTTTTGGTTTTATGAAAATATGCTGGTTTGCAAATAGATTGCAGGTGAATTATTGACAGGTAGGTACCCATTATACTGTAAAAGACATTGTTTTAAAGCATCCACTAAAAAGGGGCTTTTTTGAATTAATAATAGTGACTCTGACTCTCTGCTGTCTTGTACCAGGTGATTCGCTGTGACCATGGGAACAAGGTGAAGCTGCACATCAGCAACCTGCGGCCACTGCCGTCCTCCTTGATAGGTTCACTGGCACTGGAGTGCACTCTCACTGACATCAGGTTACACACACACACACACACACACACACACTAACACACACACTGCATTTAGTCATGCACAGAGGCACATGAACACACTGTTAATAATAAACTTCACAGTGGTTAAGGAGGCAGAGTTTCATACATGATGGAAGTAAAACGCCCTCTGTGTGTGTCTAGTGTGCTGCCTTTCATTTTGTATGGTAGTGACTGGAAAGTTGTAACTGCTGTCTGCTGGAATTTGCAACTGGATTGTAATTAGTTTAGACGCTTCACTCCTCCCTCGCACTCTCTTTCTCCATCAGGCCAGCGGGAGGCCGATCCACCTGGACAGCCACAGCATGCGACTTCATCTCCTACTACTTAACTGGAGCCTCAGCTGTTATGACTATCAAGGTCTGGCCTTGCTTCTGTCCTTATGGCCCATTACTTCACTCATTTGACTCTACTCTCCTTCATGCACCTCTTTTCTTTGTTGCTGTAATTACTTACTTTCTGTGTCTGTTTCTCCTCTCTCTTTGTCCAGGAGTTGAAAGATGAGCGTCCAGTGCCCGTCACTCTGTTTTGCTCCAACAGGATGGGACAGTTTGTCAGCATTGCAGACTTTCTGGCTAGCGAGGGCCTCGCGCTCAAGGAGAGGAAGCCAGCGTCGGTGTGAGTGTGGTGTTGTGTGTGTTTGTGTTTGTTTGTTTCATTCAGACTATCTCTCTTCTGGTCACTAATACACAGCTCTGAATAAATAGATTGATTTTGTTGAGATTTACACTGTATTTTCATGTTATCACCATATGTTCAATAGCCAGGACTTTGTGCCAGTGGTCAGTGTCAGCCTAATGTCAGTGTTTGTTTCTATTTTCTTGCAGGGAGACTGTCGTTCAAAAATCCAAAGAAACTGATGCAAAGTCTCCAGTAGGCGAGACACAAGCAGATGGCTCTGATGGCGAGAAAAAAAATCCTCCTACTCCTCCAGCTCCTGCTATCATTCCTGTCCCCTCCCCATCCTCACTCGTCTCCACTCCCACCCCTCCAAAACCAGCTCCCCGCACCATTATGTCTGCTGAAAAGGTGAAAACACACCCACACACTCTCTGAGCAAGAAAGAAAATACATAAAGAAGCAGCCACTTTGGCAAGCTTGTTGACAGTCCATTGCAGGTACAGCATTTAGTCTTTGAGAATCTACTGAATTTAACTAAAACATATAGAAAAATATGGAGACGTGTATGTCAATAGATGTGATTTATAGATAAATGAATGATCAAAGTTGTAATTGTGTATGTGTGTGTGTACAGGTGAAGACTCAGTTGTACCTTCCCCCAGAGCTGCCGTGTCTCGGTCACATCCAGATGACCATTTCTGCCATCGGAGAGGACGGCCTCATTTATGCCAGAGGACAGAATGCAGGTGCACATCACAGCTCACTGTCACTCAGCTAATGATCAGATTCACTCGCTTTTCTGAAAACTACAGTGTACGCTATTATATCAACAAAGATCAAAACATAATCTGTCCATCACACAGTATTAACAATAATTTATATAGGAGCAAATGATATAAAACATGAGAAACAGTATTTCTGATAAAAACAACTGGTAAAGACAAGATATTAATGGATCTTCACAGAACAACACAGGTTCATTTGAACTGCAAACATACAGGTGTGGTGAAACGTTTTCATTCACTTGTAAAGAACATGTACGTCATGGCAGTCTTGAGTTTCCAGTGGAATGATTGGAGCACAAAAAACATTCTTTTATGAATTTATTATGGGTCTTCTGAAAATGTGACCAAATCTACTGGGTCAAAAACATACATACAACAATGCTAATATTTGCTTAAATGTCGCTCGGTCATTTCACCTCAATCAGGCTTTTAGTAGCCACCCTCAAGCTGCTGACAAGCTTCTGATTGAATCTTTCAACCCCTCTTGACAGAATTAGTGAAGTTCAACTAAATTCATTGGCTTTCTGACACAGACTTGTTCCTCTGCATAGTCCACATGTTCTCAGTGGGGTTTAAGTCAGGACTTTGGGACAGCCATTCTAAAAGCTAAATTCTAGCCTGATTCAGCCATTCCTTTACTACTTTTGATGTGTGTTTGGGGTCATTGTCCTATTGGAAGACCCAACTGCATCCAAGATCCAACCTTCTGGCTGGTGATTTTAGGTTTTCCTGAAGAATTTGGAGGTAATCCTCCTCCTTCATCATTCCATTTACTTTCTGTAAATCACCCAGAGCATGATACCACCACCACCATGCCTGACGGTAGGTATGGTGCCATGCCACAAAGCAAATTTGATTGACACAGCTTTCTACTTCACCAAAATTGATCATTCAAGTTGCTGTATGTACTGTATATTTTTGACCCAGCATATTTTGTCATATTTCCAAAAGAAATGTAATAAATTTATTAAGGAACCAAAATGTATGAAACTTCATTCATTCCATCACAGAAAAATAAGAGTTGTAGAAATCCTTGGAAACTCAAGACTGCCACGACGCACATGTCCTTTACAAGTGTAGGTAAACTTTTGTCCACAACTGTGTTAGTGAAACAGAAAAAAAAATTGTCTTTATTATCCTGACTCTGATGCTGTTACTATTCATAAAGGAAAACAGCAGATGAAACTAGACTCTCAGTAAATGCTGTCTATGTGTGTGTCAGAGTGTCAGTTGGAGCAGCTGAGGGAGAGGATTCAGCAGAGCATGAAGACACTTCCCAGACAGAAGCCATACACCTGGAAGTTCGTCCAGGGCTGTGCCGTCATCGGACCTGATATGTTGTGGTACAGAGGGCAGCTGCTGGAGTTGCTGGGAGGACACGTCAAGGTCAGGAACACACACACACACACACACACACACACACACACACACACACACACACACACACACAGATGTTGATACCTAACACGGCTTAACTGTTAACATGCAGCAAATTAAAAGCTCTTCCTTGCTGGAACAGTAATATGATATCTGTAATACGTCTTTGTTGTTTATGTTTGTGTGTACAGGTACAATATGTAGACTACGGTCTGGTGGAGAATATCCCAGTGGTCCATGTTTACCCCATGCTGCTGTGTGACGATGTTCCTCAGCTCTGTATGCCCTGCCAGCTGCACCGCATCAACCCGGTAAGACTCTGTGTGTGTGTGTGTGTGTGTGTCAGTATATCCACAATTTCTGAAAAAGTCTTGTATTAAAAAAAAAAAAATCTAAACTCAAAGGTCCACGTACTAGCTTTTTAGAGCTTTCAGTCACATCTCATGGTCTTCTCCAGTGAATAGAGCCAAAGTTTTATTTTTTTATTTATTTACTTTTTTGATATACTCTAAATGAAGATCTTAAAAAATATTCACTCATTTATTCATTTGTACATTTTTATAGACAAGTAAATAGCATGAACCAACATTTACATTGTAACTTGTTTGCAATGTTCATCCCATGATGGACATTAAAAAACACAAAATTCAGTAAGAAAATACACCAAAGACACAAATCTAACACAATATTCTTTTTGTTTTATTGAGTCATTAGAATGCAGTTTTAATTTATTTTTAATCCATCAATGTTAAAATGATCAGAATTAAGCACTAAAAAGGTCTCTAACTATTCCACACTCCATACTGCACAACATACAGCTGTTATCATCTGTGTTCAGAATGATTACATTTGGGACACACTTTTGGCGTACGGTCTGTGTGCTCATTTTGCACATGGCTTCATGGGGTGAGAAGAGAAGAGGATTGTTCTAATTATAAACGTTTTATTGACGTTGTGCCATAGGTTGCTCATTTTCTCTGGTTCATAGTAAACCCTCTTCTCATCTTTTCTCATTTTCTCTCAATTCTTCTCTGTCTCTTCAGGTTGGTGGTAGGTGGCAGCAGGATGCAGTAGCGCTGCTAAGGGAGATGTTGTTGAGCCGCTGTGTGGACATGCAAGTCGTGGTAAAGTTACACTGTGAATACATTGTGGTATCACACCTGAATCAATATACCATAAACGTTGTAAATACGATATATAACAAAACTTAGTACACCCCTGGTCAGTATCACTGAAATGTTAAGTAATTGCAGATCTTGTTCATTTAATACAATTTTATTTGTTTTTAGACAAAACTCAAGAATAATTAAGCCAATTAATAATTAAAAAACAGAATGTTTGACTAATTAAACTATAATGAAAGGTCGGTATTTAAGAACAAACTGCAACAAAAGTCAGCACACCCTTCATCAGTGAGACTCCATTCTACTGTAGCTCTTGATGGCATAATGTACTCGAGCTCAAGGTACTGAACTAGCTCTTTCAATTCCTCGCCCTCTACTACATTGATTGGAAGTATATCAGTCTCAATCATTCAGTACATCAACTGGAACATCAACTAAAATGATACCACGTTGAATAATTTAACATTTTAGTGATATTGCGCAGGGGTGTACTCAGTTTTGTGACACACTATGTATATACAAGCGTTGGTGTTTTACACATGAACTACTTCAAATCTGGTGATTTTGGCTACAATCATATTATCCACCAGTTGTTAATACCTGTGCACAGCATCAACTAGTGGTTTTAGTAGCTGACTATTCGACCAGTGGAGTAGCTGGTGACCAGGCGAACCCTAATATGTTTGGGTTTTTTTAATGTGTGTGTGTGGTAGGAGCTGCCGACTGACCCGAGGGGACCGCTCACTGTTGAGATCTTTCTGGACGGGCTGAGCCTCAGCAGGATCCTGTGTCAGCACGAACACGCCTCCATGGACCGGACTGCCATAGCACAGAAGGTGTGTGTGTGTGTGTGTGTGTGTGTGTTGGTTTCAGAGTCAGAAAAATGTAGCGGTGCTGCTGTAATTGACTCAATCATCCTGTGTTTCTCTGCAGGGACACTCGGTGCTGCCTGTTGCCCCCTTCCTGGATGACTGGGACATTGACACTGAGGTACTGTAGTTTGAATAGAGATCATAGAATTTATTTAATGATCATCATGTATTATTTGAACCATATTATTAGCTATAATTAAAAACCATAACATTTTATAGTTGCACCATGTATCATCATTATCAACATCAATCATAAAGTGGTAATATGTACATTGAGTCAAATAACTAATGTAAATGAAGGCAGACCCAATTCTGCATCTCTCTACAGACTGTATAAAGTCTCACTGTTAACAAATAAAAACCAATAAAGTAAATCATGTAAATCCAGGGAATCATAAAAGCAGGGTGATGGGGATACATAACAGTTAAAATCATCCTGGATGACGCTGCTGGAGGTGAATATGATTGATATATGGCCCGGGGGTGAAATATTTCAGGTGGCGAGTTTCATCTTTACCACATATGCACACATTGCAGGCTGAGTAAATCTATGCTGATGTTGTGTCTCAAGGGTCTGAGGGACCCAGAGGAGCCAATGCTGGGGCCCTTTATCTACCCAAACCTGCCTCAGGAGGGAGAGCAGTTCCAGGTCAGGGTCAAGCACCTGTGGACACCAAACGAGGTAGTTACTGACCACAGATAACTCTGTATGAGAAAAATCTGATAGGTACGCTGTAGAACCATGAAATAACCAGATGTGATCTTAAGACAGGATGCTGTTAAAACAATTTGAGGTGAACTTGATCCCCGAAAGAAAAAAATGAATCAAATGAGAGAGATGTTGTCCCCTCGTCTCCCTAATGGCAGGGTTGCACAGATCTGACCATGACATGCAGTAGCAGAGCCCAGAAGTCCTGACCTGCTGCTGCGGAGCGACTCACTGTTCACTTGTTTATTCCAAGTTTATTAATATTAAACAGGTCGTGTGTCCAAACTGCACCAAAGTGCACTCCCTTGTGTCCCCACCAATACACCCACCAAGTATGAAGTAGATCGGATGAACGGTTCTCAAGATATGTGAAGGACAAACATACAGACAGAGACTCCTTTCTTTATATAGAGAGAGAAAATGTTTAATACAGGTTCAATTCCTATGTTAGCTAATAAAACCAGCTCAGTGTATAAATAAGTTAAGCTGAACTGATACTTTTAAGACAGTGGTGGTATTAGTGTCAGTAAAATGCTAAATGCTTTTGTCTATAAAATATTAGTGCCTGTGTGTGTGTGTGTGTGTGTGTGTGTGTGTGTGTGTGTGTGTGTGTGTGTGTGTGTGTCTCCTGCAGTTGTTCCTGTGGCCTTTGGAGGGGACAGCTGATGTGGAGGTGGATGGAGAGACTCTGGATGAGGCTTTGGCCAGAATTAATGCAAACATTGACAGTCTGTCACGACTCACCAACTTCCCACAGGGTAACATTTCACTCTACTCACTGCCTGTGTTTCCAGCCATGGAAAAAATGTACTTAGCTGCTGTCATATCAGCATATGACTGGCCTCACATTTATTAAAAAAGGTCAATGAGTAAGAAACTAATTTAAGCTAATTTAAAATGTATGTACATTTGAATTTTACTCACTAAAGAAATTATGATGTTCTCTCACAGTGTTATGATATTACGTGACAATACTTGTTATGAAGTCAGACTCGCCATCACGTCACATTTTGAAATATCTGATGTGCTGCTGTCACTTTGAGCAGCCAACTGTATTTTGAGACAACAGCAGATCCTCACTGGTTTCACAGACGTTTGTGTGTAGGGTCCATTGAAGTGGACTGACCTGACTCTGCTTTGTGGTTTGTAGGTGGTCCATGTCTGGCAGAGTACAGTGATGGGAAGTACTACCGGGCCAAGCTGATGAAATTCACCAGTGTGGAGCCCATCATGATCCTGGTCCAACATGTAGACTTTGGCTCCGATGACACTCTTCCCACTAGCAAGTATGAACTTCACACACTGCAGGAGGACAGTTTTACTCAAATAATTCAGCTCCAGTAAGAACTTCATTTCAAAACTAGAAAAATGTCCAAAAAAAGAGTACAAGACAGGAGGAGAGCTTTGAAAGCCAGACACTTGTGACAATTCACTGAAAACATACACTCCTCTAGGTGTAACGCTTTGGACAGACAGCCTGCATGAAGCTCAGCAGTGCGTGAATGTTGCTGAACTGCTGGCTTTCTTTCTGACAGCATGGTGGGTCTAGCTGGGGATACGTCTGTGTCAGCCACATACACTCCTCATACAGGACGGGGTTTTTTATTGATAATATTAATCATTCCACCAGTCAAACCTCCACTGTCACAGGTCCTAGTGAAGAAAATCCATCCAGACGACACCAAGTTCCCCAAACGAGTCAGACACACTCCGACAAACAAACCTCCAAACTGTCAGGAGGGAAACGGATAACAAATAAGGAAAGTAACACCAGATCTCCACCTGGAAGCAGGTGAAACAACAGGCAGGAGCACCGGATTAAACTAATATCACGGAAAACGACAGGAGTCAAGAAAAGAAGCTCTGTGTGTCACCGACTCTCCGTGCTGGAGTTCCCCGCCAGAGAGGAGTATAAGACCGTATTCAGACCAAATCAGGCGATGTGGTGCACCCCCACAGAGTTGTGTGAAACAAGGGATAATCAAAAAAGTGGGCGTTTATCCCGTACTTTCACTTTGTATCAGGTGATTCTTCGCCTCCACATTGTGCCTTAAAATCATTTAAAGCACAAGTACAAGTTGATTATCCCACTTATACCATGGTCATTTGGCTACAACATAAAATTAAAAGCATTTGCAAATTTTTGGTGAAAGTTTTGCACTCAAAATCGAAAGGTTATGAAGCAAGAGCTTACTGTTGTCATGACAACTTGTCACACTGTACTTGCTGCCAGCGTGAACCGAGGCGTCATTTAAGATAAATGCGGAGTATGTCTCCAAAGCAATGTTCTTATTGTTTTTGGTAGAGAAAGTCTCTCAGTATATTAGCTGCCCATTTTGTTGCCTTTTTTGTATTAATCTCATCCTCCTCTTCTTCTATCATTTTATGCCTGCAGTGTGGAACTTTTACATATAAATTAACATCTGTTACATTCAAGCCCTTGCCAAACAAGTTCACACAGTGCTGATAAGCCTATCACCACCAGATAAATCTGTGTTTCACAGTATATGCAGTTTTTAAATCTCACATTGGGGGCAACATTCCCACGCTGGCCGTTTGGTAAAACAAGTCGTTTCGTGGGAGTTGTGTGACGCTAAAAACAATTTATCCACCATTTTACAGCTGCAACAGTGGGTTATGGCTGGACAAGCTGTGCTCTTTAATGTTGCCATGGTTACAGGTTGGGTAGCGGATTAATTTTGAACAGTGATTAAACTTGAGCTGAACTATGTGTGCATTAAACAGTTTTAATGTACACCTGCCAGCCATTCAGAGAAGAGGATTCACCCAGACCATGGTGTTATCAGAAAATAACATTTTATTCCTCATTCACCAGCTTTCTCATTACTACTGCTCGCTCTCTTCATTAACTCTCTACCTTGCTCAACCACTGCTGCGCTCTCTTTTTCTCTCATATTTTTTAAAGCAAAGTCTAACTTTACTTTTAACGTTATCCAGCAAAGAGAAATATCCTCCCTCATGGCAGGGTTTACAGCTCTGATCAGTCTGATCACCGGCTGTGATTGGCCACTGCAGCATGATGTCAGGTTGCATTTCTCCAAAAGTTGATTCTGGTTCAACTTTCTCGTAGCAGGGCAACTGCAGCCTAAACGCACCACACCCATTCAAATGAATTGTAGGACTGGCGTTTTCGCCACAACACCTGACTTGGTGTGAATTTAGCCTTACATTGTTCTGGTTCTGTCACTTCCTGTCAGGCTGCGTCAGATGCCTGCCGAGCTGCTGCGGTTTCCGTCACGGGCGCTCAAGGTCCGTGTTGCAGGCTTTAAGGCTCCCAGCGTCAACAGGCAGGAAGACGTGCTGCCCTACAGCCCCAGCTGGAGCGTGAAGGCTGCCATGGACATGATCGACTTGTTACACAGCAACATCACAGCCTCTGTTGTGGTACGAAACACAGAGAGCCCTTATGATGTTGACTGATTTTCATTTAGATCTGACGTATAAGTGTCATTTGATTCAATATATCATAAATATAACACTAATATGGAATTGTTATTAGGATTATTAGTACTGTTCCTTCTTATTATTTATTACACATTTTCTTTGCTGAGCTATAAAAATAAAAAAGCATCTTTAGTGCAGTTTGCTGTCTAAACTCTGGTTGTCACAGACCTTTCACCAAGCATGAGACAATGATTCAGTATTGAACTAGTGTCCTGTGTCCTGGCTGTCCATTCAGGCCCAGAAACCAGAGCTCACAGTGCTGCTGTACAACGAGGATGGAAAGTTGGTCCATCTGCCTCTGGTGAGAAGCGGCCTGGCAGAGCTGGAGTAAAGCTCAGCAGAGACTGACTCAACCTGCTGGGTACAGTTCATGTACGTTTTCAGCTTAATTTCAAACACGGTAACACAAATTTAGCCACAGCACTCAAAATGTGGATTTCTCTGAAGTTCTTTAACTGCAAGTCTGACTGTTAAGTTCAGATTTAACGATCACATCAATGTACGTCCTCTGATTTGTCACTTGTCATAAAAAAATCAATTTCTATACATTACATGCATCATGAGTAGACGGCATCATATTAACAGCTGAATTCAGATCACATTAGCTTGACTGAATCTATATCTGACTGAAAAAGTATGTTGAAAAAGAGTTAATCGTATAGTTAAGTTTTAAGATTAAGTTATATATCAAGTAAAAATGGCAAACATTCTTCATCTGCAGCTTCTCCAATGTGAGGATTTGCTGCTTTTCTAAATAAAATGTAAATAAACTTGTTATTCAAGCTTTTGTTAATAAATTCTTCCCTTCATCTCTCTCCAGGTTAACTTGCTGACGTCCTGTTCTGTGATCATCTTGATTTCTTTCTTGTGCTGCTTAACTGCTGTTCTTAGTTTTTAGATTTTCCAGAATTGTTGCACTTGTCTTTGTTAGTTTTTCTGTGGAGCAGTGAATTGTTTTAAGTT
The DNA here is from genome assembly GCF_963924715.1 of Thunnus thynnus. Taxonomy (NCBI): domain Eukaryota; kingdom Metazoa; phylum Chordata; class Actinopteri; order Scombriformes; family Scombridae; genus Thunnus; species Thunnus thynnus. The sequence goes on along the minus strand of NC_089527.1, from coordinate 29,548,073 downwards.
TGGCTGTTGTGTTTGAGTGAGCTCTGTTGAATAAGCACTTTGTTTTTTACTCATTTAAGTCATGTAAGACAGACTTGTCTGTATGAAGGTTACAGATTAAAGTCTTCAATCGCTGTCTGACTTTTCTTGTTTTCTTTGAGTACTTGAAGCTTTTCTCAGGAACATGTTCACACCAGGAGAAACCTGAACAGCTAACGATGATGATTCAGGATTCTCAATAAAAGATAACATTTATTTTACAAAAATATAAAGTCAGCTAAGAAAATAAATATCTATTTAACATTTTTACAAATTAAAATTCTTGCAGACAAACACTTAAAACCAAAAACACTTCACACAGCACACTGAAGCAGTTCTGCTTGAATCTGTTACACAGATGACGTTTTGTTCCTGTACAGCATCTCATTATACTCAGGCCTCTACTGAAAATGTAAACAATGTGAGTTAATGCAAGTATCTCTCTGCCTGAACTTCCTAAAACATTCTGATTAATGAAACCAAAAATATCCTGACACAAACAAAAAAACATTGTCTTGCAAGACTAATGATTTCATTGTAAAATGTCAGATAATATTTTCAACAAAAAAAACAAACAAAACATTCTTTGCATCACTGAAAGTTTTGGTGAAAAGTTTTTTCTCCCATTTTCAAACTGAGGAGCTCACAGTACTGTTGAAACATTTATATATTTTCAATGTGGGACCAAAATGCTTCTTTTCTGAATGAATTCTGAATAACTGCTGTCTCACCAGCAGCATCAGTCAGGACTCACCAGCTTTGGTCATGAAGGCTCCCTGTGGAGTTTCTGAGCACTAGTGGTGTGATGGAATCATGTTTCTATGAGCGGCTCCCTGTTTTGTTTGTGCTTGTTTGTTAACAAGCACATTGCTGACTGAACATGTGACACGTTCCTGTAGCTTAGTTCACACTACTCCCCTGATTGACAGGTGGCCGAAACGTGCGAATGCAGGGAAGAAGACAGCAAGCCAGCAAACATGAATGTGAACAACGAAGAAAATGCATTCAATACGTTTGTTAGTCTTCTAGGATGAACTCTGTGCATCTGATGTGTAACACTCAATGTAAACAAATGTGTTTTACCAGAAAACTCCACAGGGCACCTTTAAGAAGAGGAAGGTCTTAAAGGGCAACACACATCAGATGCTACAGTAGTAGTCAGTATGGCAGCTGAGACGTGCCCATCGGGGAGTGAGTCATAACACCACTGGTGTGTGACACCCTGAAGACTTCTAACTAACAAAAGGCTCAACATTCTCACTTTAAATACAAATAAATAATTAAAATGCTGTTGAAAAGGCTTATTACTCTCTCAAACTCATTTGCTCTGTATTTTGTGCTGTAGCTTTGCCTCTGATTTTGGCAGCATGTTGAAGTATTAAGGAGTGAGTTGAAATAGAAAAGCACCAAATCCCAACCAGCTGACCTCCCTGCAGAGCAGAGGGGAGCAAGAGAGGAGTGATTTAAATAAGTCTGATTTGTTGCAGAGTCATAGTTGTATTGAAATGTGCTTGAGACAAAAGTAGTTTGCTACGCCCTGTTGTCCAGGATAACGTTGCCGTCTTTGTCTTTGATCCTGAGGCGTCCTGTAGGGTAGCGAGTCTCCTGTCTTCCGTCTGTGTAGACAGTCTTCACTGTGCCGTCTGGATACTCCCTCCTCTTATAGTCGGCCGTGTGGACCTCCTTCTGGCCCGTATTGAAATGAATCTCCTTGGTGCCGTCCCTGGGACAGAGCATGTGTTTACAATCGTTTAAAGGTGGTGATAAAGTAGGTGATACTTTAATACAGAAACAAACTTCTGTCATCAGCCTGTATGTAGTACATATGTAATGTGTAGTAGTAGGTATGAGTTTTACTAATCTGCCTACAGGAAGTGCCAAGAGTGACTTTTTAAACAAAAATGTCAAAAGCTAATGTTCAGTTTTCACCAGAGATGATGTGTTGAATTACAACTCTTCACAATAAAAGTTGGCTGACTTACGGATTGACCTGTATGATGGTCCCGTCTGTCAACACGCTCTCCTCCCTGCCGTTGGGGAACAGGTTCTTTACCGTCTGGTCTGGGAAGGTGATTTCCTTCCGACCATCTGGGAAATGTTTTTCTAGAGCAGAAATACAAGACAAAGTAAAGTATAATGTGTAATCATAACACTGTTCAGGTCACTGGTTTTCATTTTGCTATCCAAAATGTGTTACCTGCTTTGTTTTTTTACTTAATTTTTGGTGTAAGCTTTGTAGAAATGAAGTTAGTATGCACTTAAAAGGTTTTTTTTCTTTCTTTTACCAATTATTTGCCAATTAGATTAATATAGAACCACCAGATAACAAGGCTGTGTTGAAATTAATACCCATTTACTGTACTGTGCATTATATTTACTGTGAGCCATTTTATTTGAGTGTCTGAAGTCAAATTTCCTGCTCTATGTAACACCCTCAACAATTTCCTCAAGGGAGTGAAAAGTAGTGGCCATGGCACTACTTTCTTCTAACAATCCCACAATCCAATGCATCACATTTTGTAGATGTGAAAATTGCAGTCATGTGACATTACACCTACAACCAGATTTGCCAGAAGGTCATTTATAAAATGCTCTCTTCAGACAATCTGAGTGTTACTGCATATTTGGTCTGGTAGTAATTTCACTGCCTGATAGAGAACAAACATCTGCTCTCACCAGTCTGGTTGTTGGGGAAGTGCAGGACCTCGATGCCGTCTGGGTAGGTGATGTGTGTAGTCTGGGCCTCAGCGTAGTAGTAGATCTGAGCAGAAGGAGCAGAGCAGTGATCAGACCAGTAGATGACTTCAGATGGGAAACATGGCAAAAGTGATCTTTGTTTCAGATCACATCACAACAGACTCCTCAAGTTATCAACTAGGAGCTCTTCAGGCAAAAAACAAGGCATACTTTTCACATTCCTTTGAATTTTTTCCCTCCCTGGCTAACATCTCACCACTCTCTGGTCGGCTGTGATCTGTTTGGTGTCTCCATTGAAGAAGATGACTTTGACAGTCAGCCCATCTGCCGAAACCTCCTTCCTGGTCCCGTTGGGGAAGACGATAAGACGATCGCCACCGGCCAGAACCTTCTCTATCTGGAATGAAAAGATAAACTACAAGTCATCCTCAAACGTTGTGCCAACCTCCTTTTTAGGTCATATTTAACTAAATTTGGTAAACATCTTAATCTAAGAATCTAGTAAATATTTCTGTTACCATTAACTGATAAAGTTTAAATATTGACAGGTAAAATAACCTCTATGACACTGTCTTTAGTTTAGTTTTACTGGTTTTTTTTTTGTTTGAGCTTCCTTGACCAACTTAGCAACTGCTACTCTTAAACTCAAGGTGAAGGTCAACTGATACAAGAGGGTGTTGAAGATAAATAGAACAATAAGAACCAAAGTTGCTACCCTAAGTTGTCCCTCTATATCAAAACAAACATCTCTTGCACACTGGCTCCCATCAATGCAGAGTTCTCAGGGTTTCATACTCTGGTGATGTTCCTGCTTTCTCACCTTCCCATCAGGGTGTGTGATGACCTCCTGAGATGATTCTTGCTCTTCGGCCTCACTGCACTCTGATTCATCTGGCAGAGAATTTCTTTTCTGCAATGAAAAGACGTCAAACAAAGAGTTGAACTAAAAATTACTATCTTTAAACAGGAATGGGGACTAAATTCATTTCAGCTAGATAGATGTTAAGAATCTCTCCTGAGATGATGGACCGGTAATGTGTTTAAAACCAGTAATGTGTTTTCTTCTGTCAGTAAATGTGCTGCAGCATTTTGAAGAATCTCCAGACAAACAACAGTAACAACATCTATTACCGGAGAGCAGCTGTGTGAGTGTTCTTGGTGTGGCGGTGTGTCGTGGCTCTTGCTGGCAGGTGTTGACCTCTCCTCTGTCCTCCTGCCAGGCACTGAGGAGGAAGGAGAGGATGAAGAAGAGGAGCCTGACCCTGCTGGCCTCCTCAGACTGCTCTTCCTTCCTGCTAACAACACCAAACAAAAAAATAATTCTGATTATTTTCAACTAATAACACAACCGAGAGTTAACTAAATTGGGCACAATGGATTAAACCAATGAATTGTGCAGCCTGCAGAGTTTAGGAGTTTTGTCTCTCTTAAGTAGCAGAATAACTGTGACTAAAACATAGAAGTACATAATTAAATAAGCATCTTTCTGAGTGACATGTCATAAACATTTTAAGTCAAACCTCTCGTAAAGCCTTTTTCTCAGCACATTTTGACTTCATAGCAGAAAAATCTTTCTTATGTCTCAGTGTACCTGCAGCAGCCTGACTGCTCTCCCTGCAGCTCCCTCTAGTGGGTGCAGCAGTGCTGCTCTGTGGAGCGCTGCTGCTGCTGCTGCTGCTTCCTCTGGAGTCAAGAGGACTCTGACAACAAAAAGAGAGAATTGATGTTTTTCATTTGATGCAAAGACAAGATTTAAAGAGATAATCAAAGCACCCACATTGGTCTGGAAATGGAAATATAACATAATTGTCATACAATTAAAAATCTCTCTCCTGACTCAAGACAGACTTGTGTTGACACAACTTTCAACAGAACATGAATGTGACCAATTAGAAATAGTGTAAATATGCTTACAGCAAATTTCACTCCTTTGGTAACAGCTGACACATCTTTCACGTCTTTGTCCTTCTCTGCATCGACAGGATTTTTCTTCCAGGCACTGAGGCGAAGCTTTTCCAACATGCGGACCTCAAATTAAAAGAGAAATTATGTTAACTGAAATATCCACAACACTGCTGCAACTACTACTAAACCATAATAGCAAATAAATATAATATAGATATTAGATCATATGAATTTTATTATCCAAAGACTTAAAATAGTTCATCAAAATATTCAGGAGGGCTACTATTTTAGCCACAAACATTCATTCAGCAACTGTTTTTTTTTTGTTTGTTAGTTTTTTTACAGTGTCATGGGAATTTTTACCTCATCTTGGAGGGAGCTGTTCTCCTGGCTGAGGGAGTCGATCTGTTGCCGCAGGCGGCTATGTGTGGAGGTCCAGCGGCTCTCCTTTCTCCTCAGCTCCTCCTGCAGGGAGCTCAGCTGCTGCTTCAACTCCTGGCAGGGAGAACAAGCAGGATAGATTAAAAGGAAGTTCCATCTGTTTTCATTGGTTTTGATTGTTAAATGTAATCTGTAATTACACAAGTACAAGAAATAAACGGGAAACATTCAGTTATTTGTGAATGTACAAAACACTTTTGTAGACCTACAAGCTGGAGAGCTCACTTTCAAATCTGTGATGAGTGTAAAATTTGACTATGACTAGAAACTGAACTAGAACTAGAAACAACCAAACAATGTTAATATTTCTGGTTAATGCCAATACTTGGTAGTAATGCTGTAAGTAGTCAAGTAAGTCAACTAATCATCAAGTGGCTCCACAAATTCACTGATTTGATTTCTCCAATCTTTATTCTTAAATATGCAAATAAGTTGCCAATATTTTGGCCACTTATTTTGGCAGTGGAAACAAGCTGTGAACGCTTCTAAGTTAATATGCCAAACTAGTCAGCAAACAGTTGCCTATTCATTTACACACCCAACACATACATACCTTCTAGATCTGAGGAGTGTTTCGTAAAGGGGGTTTATTGTGAAAAGCCTGTCTTGACTGAGCCTAACAAACCAAACCAGGATTCAACTTCTTCATAAAAGCAAATCGCCTGGCTCAAGAACTGACTTTAAAACACAGACCCTAAACATCAAGCACTGATCACATCAATTCACAGAGAAGTCAGACTTTCCTGAAAATAAACCTGACTTACTGAGGTAAGTCTGGTTTAACTGGTAATCTCGCTTTATGAAACACCCCTCTGGTCTGGTCTTCACCAACTCCTATGGGAAATATCCAGCTCTTAAGCTGCTAAATGCTCCATGAAATTCACAAGCTAGTCTCTAACTTTGTCTGTCTGTCATTTGATGCTGAGCAGATGTGACTTTTTACAGCTTTTTCACTGGAAATGGCTGTTTGCCAACGTCCTATTTCTTACAGCCACTTTAAGAAATGTGTGTCAAGTACAAAAAAAAGAAAAAAAATCAACTGAACCTTCTTGGAAATTATAAATGAATTCTGAAAATGATCTGGAATGCATCCTGTCACCTGGATCTCTTCTCGTTCCTTCTTGTCAGGCATGGCTCTGGCAGCAGAAGCATGCTTCTCAAACAGTTTGCGCTCCTTCTGCAGCTTTCTGTTTTCCTCTTTCTTGTACTCCTCAAATTTAGCCAGATCCTCTGCTTTCGTCTGCTCAAACTCCAAACGCTCTTTCCTAAAAAAACAACAACAGAGAAGACAAAAAACATGCAGACCAACCAATTTATTATTCAATTTCCTCAATGAAATGACCTGCAGCATACCGGAATAACTCATTCAGAATACTCAGCACCCTTATGGAAACTGGGCCGCGTGATTTTGATGTTTGTATTAATCACCTTGCCAATGTGGCGGAGTATTCAAAACACATTTACCCAGAGAGGAAGGCGTATGAACTGTAGTTCCTCAAAAAAATTAGAGTCGACAGATTGCAGGACAAGATCAAAACATTTTGATTCGATCTGTAAATAATCAAGTCTTTGCAGAGTCTGATTATCCAAAATAATACAAGAACAAGTAGAAAAATACACAAAAAATAGTTGCATATGGACATCACCATCACCTGAGGGTTTCCTGGTTTTTCTCGTTCTCCTGTCTGAGTTTGGTGAGGGCAGCGTTCTCCTTCTTAAAGCGCTCAATCTCAATCTCCAGCTCAACCAGTCTCTCCCTCAGCTGTCTGGACTGGACCTGCTGGCCTGGGGACAAGGAAACACACACACACACACACACAGACACACACACACAAAATGAAAATAATACCAACCCAATGGATAATCTGACTTTTAGAAATCACACTTAAAACTAGAACTGCTGATCTGTGACTTATTTTCATGTTTCAAATTTTTTCATGTTTCAAATCATCCATCACAGCAGAGTGATCATCTTTATAATCCTTTCAGGTCTTACAGATATGAACCCAAGGCTAAAAATGCCGCTCTTTAGTTATTTCCAGGAGTTTCATTTTTTTCAAATTACCAGTACATTACACGACAAGTGAGACAGTCAGCATCTGTTTATGTACATGTGCAGCTTTTTTTTTCTTTTTTAAAAAGGTACTGAACTTGTTGCGCTTCCCTAAACTCTATACCATAATGTTAGAGACAAAAAGAAAAAGTAAAGTGTTGTTGACATGTTGTGCTGAAACAATAAGTTGATTGACAACAACAAAATTTGATACGTGATACATTCACTGTTATCAGCTTCTCAAATGGGCCAATTACTTTGTTTCATATTATAAACTAGAGCCAAGATCACTATTGGTATCAGTCTCAAAAAAGCAATTTAAAGATGTCACCCTGGGCTCTAGGAAATTGTGATGGCCATTTTTCTGAAACTATTCTGAAATTCAAAAATAAACCAGACTCAATACATGAATTACTTGAAAAAATAAGAAAGAACAGATATTGATAATGAAAATAATTAAGTTGTAACCCTATCATCATGTAAATTTCACTTGCTTCATCATCAACCCAGACATTTTTTTCTTTGTTAAATCCCTTTTTAAAATAAAGAACAAAAAAAAGCAAATCAAATTCATGTGTGAACAGCAGTGACTGTTGACAGTTAAATAGGAATATAGGATGATTAACAGACTACAATCATTTGTCTCACCTGTCTCCTCTGCCTTCCTGGACTCAGAAGCAGCAAAGGTAACAGCAGGAGGAGGAAGAGGTGCATTCTGGGCCTTTGGCTTCAGTGAGGGGAACAACCGTGTCATGAGCTGGGAGGCAGGAGGAGGAGGAGGATCTGGTTCCTGACTGGCTGAACCAGTGACCATGACCTTATCCAACTCCACAACTTTACTCACTGCCACCTTCCTCAGCACCGTCCGCTCTGGTGGCGAGACTCCATTGGCTGTTTCCTTGGAAACTGGGCTCACTCCTCTACTGTCATTGGCTGTGCCGACGGCAGTGACCTCCAGGTCGTTCCACGTGTCATCGTCGTCAAACACAACTCTCCCCTGCCGGCTGTCTTTGTCCTCTATCAGCGTGGAGTCGTCTGTGTTGCTGAGGATGCTGTCGCTCTCACCATCATCCCCTCGTGTCACATCTGAAGCTGAATCTCTGCAGCTGTCCTCGTCTTGATAAGATCGCTTGTCATATGGTGGGTTAGACGGCGCAGGGAAGCAAAGGGTGCTGGGAAACATAGGTGGTTTGACCACCACTTCCTGGTCTTCAAATTCAGAGCCGCCACAGGACAAAACATCAGAGTTCTCATGTTTGTCTTCTCCCCCACTGTCATCTTCCTCCTTATCCTCAATGCTCACTTTGTTCTGAAGTGTATCGTCTATTATCTTTGTCACAAATGCTTTTGAGTTCATGGAACTGCTTTTACATGCCATACTACCACTACTTCCAACACTACTGCACCTCTGAAGGGCAACTCTGGGAGGGGACTTGATGGGTGTGGATGACAGCCGTCGATGGTGGAAGCCCTTGGCGCCATGCAGCTGCCGGTGCTGCTGGTCCATCTGAAGAACCTGCAAGTACAGAACAGAGTCTTTAAAATCACACAGGTAGCTACAGACCTTTCAGTCAACAGGTCACTACGAATCTGAGAATATATCCCTGACTTCAAATACAGCAATCACTAGTCAGTTAAATAAAGCACCTTCATGACAAAGGAGGAGTTGGATGAGAAGGACAGCTCCTCGGCCGCTTGCTCCAGCAGCTCAAACTCTCCCAGCTCCATGCTTTCCAAATTCCGGTCGGACTCCCAGTGCTGGAGCTTCTCCTGGAACGACAACTCAAACGAATCCTGTGGAACTCCGTCTTCTCCTGACCCCGTTCTTCCTTCCAGTAATTCCACTCTTGAACCACAACTTTTCTCTCTAGCTGCATCATTTTCAGCCTCCTTCGGCTCTCCTAACATGCCCACCTGCTTGGTTACAGGGTTTGGCTGTGTGTTCTGACCAGGTCTCCTCGCAGTCTGAGCTGACTGACCTACTTTTCTATTACTTTGCTCCTTTACTTGATATTGTTTGGTTTGTCTGCCATCTGCGTCAGATTGAATAGACTCAGCTCCGTCTGTGTTTTGTCTTTGATGGCTACCCAAAACTTTCGTCCGCACTGCCTTACTCTCAACTCTGATGTCCTGAGGTGGTGAAGTGGGTCCTCTCAGTCGGTTTTCCTTGTTAAGTACGGCGGTTTTACGCTGGACGGGAAGCCGTTGGATCCCATTAGTGTCACCTCTCTGGAGAGCTGCAGGCTCTGAGTTGCTGCGGGAAATTACTCTGGCCTGGGGTTGTGTTCTGAGGTCTTTCTTTGCTTCCTTCTTTGTTAAAGAGGCTTTGCGATAGTTGGTAAATCTTGAGAGGCCCTCGCCCCGCTTCAGAAAGGCCCTTTTGGGAGGGGCTTTCACAGCTTCAGCTTCATCTTGGCTCTGTTAAGGTGAGGAGACACATTGTGAATGAAATGCAAAATTGGCTGTTTGTCGCATTGAAAAACTGTCATTTAATATTAAGGACATTGTCCACTGTGTTTCAGAAGTGCTCAGTTCACTGTTTTATTAGAAGACATTATGTTATGTTCTGACCTGTTGTTTCCGGGCAGACTTCAGCCTCTGCTCCTCCAGCCTCAACTGCTCCTCCAACAACTCCTCGAATGTCTGCTTCTGACCCCCAATGCCTGGCCTAATAGGTCTGGAGAGGGACACAGACACACACATGGCAAACGCATGTGTCAACACACTCATACAAAACTATAAACACAGAAGCCACATTGGCATATTTCTGCTGCATGACCACCCTGGTTTATCTCTTCATCAGTTGTTTTAACTCTGAATACAATGTTAAAATAGAATGCAGTACTTACCTGTCCTGTAAGATTGAATCTTCTTTACTACTATTGTCTTCAGTCAAAGCCACGTCATTGCTTGGTATTAATGTGGCATCATTCTCCTGAAAATCTATGCTTTGTTCCTGGTCATCTTCTCTGGAGCTCCACGTGCCTGTTGGAACCGCACTCTGTTAGAATTTCAAGTATGAATGATCTACCCCACAAATGTAAAAAAAATGACATCAAAGATCTGTTTAAATTAAGGGTATGCTTGGGCTGACTATACAATACAAAATCTGTACAAATTATGTGTCAGCTTAGGCTAAAAACAATACTGTCTTCCTCACCCTCTTCCTCATCGTCCGTCTCTTCATGATTTTGACCACTTGGTAGCCACTCCTGTCTTCTTGTCCGTGTGAGTTCTTGCTCCTGTTGGGGGACATAGTTAAAGCCCTTTGGGACCCCATGGCAGATTATGGTGGGGCTTAATGGACTTTCTCTGTGATGAGAGCCCCCCTGGAGTGTGTCCTCCCCACACTCGGCTCCTGACAGACCCGAACTCTGTGTGTGATCTGTAACATTACAGCTAGAAATGAGTGAAAGTGCATAGACACATGAAGAAGTCACAACTAAGGGGAGGTTAAAAAAACAAAAAACAACCATGCAGAGTAAATACATACACATCACTCTCTACCCTACTTATTTAAAATCTTAAAAGGTCATATTATGCCCCATTCCCTGTTGAATATTTTCATTTTTGTGGTCTATTTACAAACATTTGCATGTTTTTATCATCCAAAAGCATCTAGTTACAGCTGTATAGGCCATGGATGCAGCCCCTCTGGCAATGGTAGAGAAAACGCTGAGTATATAGTTGTGACATCACAACCTTATGGAAGTCCAAACGGCTCGTTTAAAGGCACAGTTTCTGAATCCGCGCTGTGTGCATTTCTGTGAGAGTTTTGATACTTTCACAGTATTTATATGGCACCTAGACCTGCTTTATAATCAAAAAAGAAATGGAAATCTCCCTTTCTACATTATGCCCCCTTCAAGTTGAACAAATCAATAAAATTGACTCCATTTCTCAGAGTTACCTTCAATGCAGTGCTGGGATCCATTCATCATTCCCAACAGCTTCTGCTGCTCCTCCTGGAGGCGAAGGAGCTCCTCCAGTTGGTGGGCTTTAAGCTGCTCCTGCATGTGCTGCTGCCACTTCCTCAACTGCACACACACACACACGTTACATGTAATTAGCCACATAGGTAACACACCTATAGACAGTGTCTCACTGTGTTTTTTCAGGGGGCTTAAGAACATTTCAACTAGATACTTAGCTCTTAATTACCACAGTGGTCACAGTGTGGACTGAACCTGTGAGCTCAGACTGACACTAATTCCACCTTAGTGTTTCTGAACATGCAAACTTATTTTTGGCTGCCCACCACAATTGTTTACTGCACATTAAAAGTGCTCACGGACTTTGAGCCCTTGCTGGCATTATTAGCTTTAGAGGGAAAATGCTAATAATAGCAGGGAGACACAAAGAGTGGGTGTGGGAGTGTTAAGTTAACAGGAAGCAGCAATATAATTAACACTGAAATGAATTTTTGATTCATTACTAATGTTATATGCCATATAGACAACATTAGAGTGTATGGCAGGCCCATTTACACTTGATATGATGAGCTGTTAAATCAGTACATATGCCAAAACAAGAGGTTCACTCTGCCTCAATCTTGTCACTAAATACTACTATAACTAAGGGACCTTCTCCAAGTGTCAATACACTAAATCATAAAATCTGTTTAGGTATTTAAAGTCTGCAATTAGATTTTCAAATTGATGTCCATCTAATCGGATTGCATGGTAGTGGGAAGAGCTGTCAATTTCAGCTGGTGTTGTCAGGTATTTCAATTTTTTTTTTTACGTGAATTCTGACTCAGCATTAAAATGTCTTTGTAGTGTTAATTTTGGCATCCAACTTGTGCTGTCTGATTCAGATATTAAAACAATCTCAAGATGTGATACATAACCAATACCGGTCCTAGTCTTAGCAGAAACATTGAAATTGTAGGTGACAAAAGCTTCTGAGAGGCAAACATGTCCTTACCTGTTCTAGCTTCATCATCAGGGGCAGCTCCTGAGATTTACTTGCCATCTCATCCAGACTGTCCAACTCTCCATTTGAATTCCTTGGAGGCACAGAGTACAGACCGTTTACCAGCCTGTCAGTCCCAGCCCTCTCTCCTCCAGGTAACCCGGCAAAGCCATCCACACAAAGGCAGCTGCTGTCTGTCGAGGCGGGCAGGGGGGCGAAGTCGGAGGCGAAGGAGTCGTCTGGTCCCAGGGGTGGGGATCCCGGAGCCCCCACCGAGGACATGTACTTCAGGGAGCCAGCCAAATCTGGGCAGGGGTTGAGAATCACCCCGGCTCTGGTGCTACTTGGCATGCACCGAGCCAAAAAGTCTGCCTGGGAGTACCGAAGCCCGGCTGGAGATGACATGATGACCGAGCTGTCTCAGGCTGGGGCTAGCTAATCTAGGATTTGAACGACAGATTATGGTGACAGGTTAAGGGTTAATCACACCGTGGATAAACACTGTCCAGCACGCTTTAGATGATGCCTAGATCCAGGAAAACTATTAATAGTAACTTAACTGGTTAACGTTGACTTAACGTTAGCTATTTTAATATGAGCTTCGATCGCCTGTCTCGACAGCAGTGTCTGTTTTTAGGGGTGTTTGTTTGGTTAGCAACAGCATGCGAACGTTAAATCATGGATATTCATGAAGAGAAACGACTGAACCACTGACAGGGTGACATTAACATTAACATTAATACCATGCAGTTAGCCATCTCACAATTTAGCCATTAAATTGAAGGCTCTCTAAGTAATACGGTTTCGGTACATTTAAAAGGCTGCCTTGGTGATATCTGATTGCTCTTGGCAAACTACGTTTTAAGTGAGATACAAAAAAGTGTTTTTTACAGCAATAACACTGCAGTAACGAGGCAACATTAATAAAAGTAAATAACTCAGGGGAGTTACCTGTAACAAAGGCGAAATTACTGGAGTAAAACTTTATAGAAACATAACAAACCGAACTTTCGAAGCCTGCCGCCATATCAAAACAAAGCCCGCGAGAGTTAAAAAAATACCGACAATAGGAGCAGCTGCATTATGGGTAATGTAGTTTAGCTGTCTGTTGAACTGAAATGGATGTGTAAATTGAAATCTTTTTATTGAAATTTGGCTTTTTGATTAGCATAAAAGGATATAATTGTTAAAAGATTAATGAACTACACATTTTTCACTAAATTTGAAAGTAAAATTTGTATCACATTACATTTTTTGAAAATTGATTTAAAATTATATCCGGTTTAACGGCGCCTGGCAGAAATATTTCAAAATAAAAGTAGACCAAGCTATTACAATGTTATTCGTCATATTTTTACCTTAAATATTTGATATTTTATGTACTCTACTACACATTACTATATATATCACTATAGCTTTACTGTTCGTTTTTACACAAGTGACTTTTTATTATCTAATTAGGAATAAAAGACTTTTATTCTGATATTAAGACACTGGATGTGCTTTCTGGGAGCTGCGATTGGTTGATACGAAATATCACAATTCACGTTCGGGAAACTGAAACTTAATGTGTCTGTGTCCACAATGGAGAAGGTTTTATGTAAAGTACACGGTAAGTTGTACTAAGTTTGTGATACTTGTTTTGTTAAATAGAAAATTGGATTTTGTGTTTAGTTCCCAGATGTCACATTTATGTCGTCATATCTATTCCCTGACACGTTGTTGTGTGCATGACATCGCAGTTTATTTGAATGGCCGGTGTTTTGGGCTAACGTTTAACAAGCAAACCTACTTGTTCTACTAATTTCTCCTGCTAATTTACAGTAAATGTAAAGTTTGTGTAAGTTGCTAAATAACTCGTTCTGTATGTCCTCATACAGGCAGTGTGTGTATGTTAAAAACTGGCGTTAAAGATGGACCAAATAAGGGCAAAAGCTTCTACGTCTGCATTGACAAGCAAGGCTGTGATTTCAGCCAGCTGGCCAGGTTGGTATTTCTTCACGGATCCCCTGCATTTCAGCTGTGAAACAAAATTAGATAGGAAGAGACAAGTAAAAGTAGACAATAGAAACCACCACAGCTATCATGTATTACAAATGTTTATTATATTGAAAAATCTACAAGTTCGTCATTCAAGATGCCTGAGGAACACTCTTTACCAACAGCCTCAAAGTAAAGAGTCACGAGTTTCACTTTTAGTTTCAGTTTCATATCTTAGCTGCTTCTCATGTATTCGCATTGCATTCTAGTCAATAGAGCAAAGCATCAGTTTCTCTTTCAGATCTGGATCTTGTGTAAGGCTAATACATGAGAGACAGAAACTGGGGCTAAAGTGCATACTGATATAGATTTAGAGCTATTCATATTAGTATCCAATTTTTTCCCACCCATATCAGCCATTACTTCATACATGCTGGGTCTTAGTTTGAGCATTGATTTTGTCAAAACATTGTACATTTAATTGCATATTAGTTAAATTGTTTGGCAGATTTTGAACTCCATCAGTCACTTTGGTAGTTTACAGAAAATAATGTTTCTTGTGCAGATTAATGTGACTGTTTTTGATCTGCATCATCATCATCATAATCTTCCCCAGCATCTCAGCCTCCCACTGCCTCAATCATGAAGATTCAATGGTGGAACTCCAAGCTCTCACCTTCAGTCAACAACAACAGAGCCACAGGTGGGTGGGCAGTTGGATTTTTTTATGGTCCAAAACAGGAGTGTAACTTGGAATATATATTGATTCTTATATATGGCTGTTTTCATTAGTGCCCCTTTATTTACTCTTAATACAATTTTTAGAAATTAATGGTAATTTTTAGAAACACAAAGCCCTGCACAAGGCCCTTTGAAACATTGGCACTCTCATTCACTTCCTGTTAAACTGAAAAGAGTTACGTGTCTTGCTCAAAGGCACATGAGGAAGAAGATGCCTGTTTCTACGTGACCATACATCAGCTGTTAGTCGAGTTTGACCTAAGTGTGACCCTAACATTTATCCTTCTTTTCCAGGTTGTTCTACCGGTGTATTGTGGGTAAAAAAGCAGGCCAGAAGTGGTGTGGAAACGTACCCTGGACTGCAGTAAGACAACATCTGTCACAGATATCACCATATGCACCCTTATTCATATACCTTAGATACCTTAATTGTCACCAACATCTGGGACTCATTAGCTGTAGCCCACACATTAATCTCTTCAGCAGCACCAGAGGTTTCATCATTACACGTTCATGTGTGGACAAGCATTCATCAAATCCACAGAACTTCATGTTGTTTTATCATAAAGATCAGAAGTTTTGCAAAGAGACCAAATATGTCAGTAGCAGGGTAAATGTTGTGAAATTCCATTTTGGGTGTCTCTGTTTGGGGTTTGGGGTGTTAGTCTGGTTGTTGACCTCATTTCCTGTCAGTTCTTCGCTGTCAACTGTCTAATAAAGGAATTAAATATCTAAAAAAATAAATAATATCAAATATAAAAATAACATCTTAAAATGACTTTTTAGTAGCTTACATGAAGAGCTGGAACACATAAATATAGAAGATCCACATATATTGTCAAACAATGTGGCAAAATATTTTTTTCTAACTAGTGGTTTGTTAACTTTTGAAAAGAAATTGAGATTGTTTTTAATCACTTTCCTGAAAACTTTCTGCTACCCATGTTTAAGATGTTTTTTGTCTCCATCATTGCAGCCAGAGAAAGAAAAGAGAAACCCTCTATCTGACACACAGGCACAGCCCTCCTGCCTGCCGCCTGCCCGAAACCCCTTCAAGGCCCCGGTTAAAACGGACAAGGACTCTGAGTGGAGGAGGATGCAGTGTGGTGGAGGTGATGTGAAAGGAAGAGAGGAGAAAGACAGTGAGGCAAGTCACAAGGGCGAAAGAAAAGAGAGTTGCCAGAAAGAAAATGTGGAGAGTATAGGTGCAGGAGCGGAAAAAGAAGAGGAGGAAGGGAAGCTGAATGCATCAGACACATATCGAGGTAAACAACTTCCACCAGGGATGAAGGTAAAGAAAAGAATTTCAGATGAAGAGAGAAAAAAAGCCAACGCTGAGGAAAACGTGGTGGATAAGGTGCAAGACAAGACGAAAGAGAATCACAACAAGCAGAGGGAAGCTGAAAAAACAAGCCCTACCTCCAGTGTCAAGGCTGCTCGTTCTGAGAAAATCAATCAAACCTCACAGGATTCTCACAAGGACCCGGCCCAGCAGCCAACTGGCTCTGAAACCTCTCAGAAGGAACAAACTGATCCTACAGTAAAAGAGAGTGTTTCTAAATCTGCGCCCGGTAGCAGTACCAATGCTGCCAGACACTCTGATAAAACCAGGAGCCCCGCATCTAACACTCCAACACAACCAGAGTACAGGCAAACCAAAAATCACCAAGACGACGATGATGATGTAGTGTTGGTGTCAGTGAAGCCTGCCACTCAGAAAACTCCTCCTGCTTCTACTATCCAAAAGCCCTTGACCACCTTCCCAGGCTTTCAGCCAACCTCCAAGGTCAAAGGTCAGGTGGAAGATCCCAGAGGACTGCACAACATGCTCACTGCTCAGCTCCAACAGAAAAAGGTGAGTATATAACCAAGACATAATGGCTACAGATGTCATGAGCCCTTATGTGGCACATATTAGAACCCCGACTTGGATTTCTAAGATTGATATTTGACAGTTTGAATAATCTGATAATATTATATTTGTGAGCAGCCACAGCAAAAAATATGCTTGTTTATCCCCCCCCGTATCCCTTTTCCCCCTCCTGTGAAGGCCACTCTGTCTGTGGTGAATGTGGCAGCTCTGCCAGATAAAGGGGAAAGGTTGAGGACTCAAGTCAAGGAGCTGGAGGACGCGCTGGAGTCGCTGAGCCTCACTGCTGCTTCTCAGCCTGGTAACTCGTTCACTCATTGTACACCACATTGCACTGATGTAGAAATGAATGCATGTCTTTCCTTTCACTTTAGCTTCACTTTAACTCACTTAATTGAAGCTCTATAATACTGTAGGTATGCAGGAACAAGTTGAATTCACTCTACAGTGGGGAGAGCAGTTAACATTGAGGTGTGTGTTTAACCTCTGCAACGCTAACATATGAATCATTTTCAGAGTCCGAGGGTACAGAACGTAACAGCAGTGATGCTGGACCAGGTTGCAGTCAGGTCAACCCATTCAGTCGGCAAGGGGGCACCATCCTGCTCCCTGCCCCCCCGGCTCCGGGCCCCTACTCTCACCAGGCCTCCGGCAGCTCCCTTGGGCTCCAGCTGAGCCAGGGAAGCACCCAGATGTATGGAGGTAGGCTGAACACAGTTGGAGTTCTGTGACACTTTCCAGTTGTTAAGACATTTCTGTAGACATTTATTTTTTTATTTCTTTTTATATTAGCGTTTCTTCTTTCTGACTAGCTAGCTTGTGGTAAGAGGAGGATGTCCTTCCTCTCCAGCATTTGATGCATTTCTTATTTTCACCTTGATTTTTGTTTTTCCATGATCATTTTTCTCATGATGTATTTTTTCTTTCACTGCTTTTATTTATATTTCATGCAAACATCCTAATCCTCAGTCCTTCATGTTTCCAGCAAACCCGCAGGTCCAGGCCTTCTACGGTGGCAGGATGACTGATGATCGTCTGCTGGCAGTGAAAAATGCCACCTGCGAGGCCATCGACCATCTCCACAAATCCCTGGAGTCCTGCCCTGGCCCAGAGGCTGAGGTCCCTGACCCTAAGGGCATCAAGGTTACACTCTCCTTCAGTTACTTGTCTGGTTTTTCATCAGTCCATCACTCAGTATATCTGACCTTAATGAGTATGCTGTCCACATACTTTTGTGTATTTATGGTCTGGGGCTGTTTTTCACTGTTTGGGCTGCAGTGTTTGTTCCAATCCAATCGATAGAAATGCAGCTAATTCACATTTCATTTTTCAAAACACTACTACATTTTGAGCAAAATTCACTCAACACCCAGATGGAAACATAGCTTCTCTGTCTTTTTTTTTTGTTCACGTTACTTTAATAACATTTTCCTCTTGTGATTGGTTGGTCAGGTGTCGCTCCTGGCCCATCAGAGGAGAGCTCTGGCTTGGCTTCTCTGGAGAGAAGCCCAGAATCCCTGCGGAGGAATTTTGGGTATGTTTCCCATTTCCCACACTAAAGATGTGACAGTGAAGACTGATAAGAAATCTTGCTGAAAGATGTGAGATAGAGATGAAATAATATTGTATGTCTTTTTCTTACTCTTCTCACTCTTACTCTTTTTGGACTCAGCTGACGACATGGGTCTTGGGAAGACGCTGACCATGATTTCTCTCATACTGGCCAAGAAGAGCGAGACAAAAGAGGAACGTGAGAAGAAGGAAGAGAAGAAGGCAGAGAGCTGGATCTCCAAAACTGGTAACTAACATTATTACTGTCTGTGCAATTAATGTTTAAAGTACACAATACTTCTTCTTCTCCTTATTGAATTCAGTGAATGTCTCACAATGTAAACTAATAAAGAAGTAGGACTAGAGAGGAGTTTTTTAATGCACAAATTCCATCTGTATTGTCAGCAGAAATCACAAATGCCAACAAACATTGCTGATACAACCCCTTCCATAAAAGAAATGCAGTTTAAGAGAAAGCTGGACTCACTATCGTCATAGTTTTTATAGAGTTCATCAAGTTTTAGTCGTCAAATCGTTGTACTAATTGGAACTTGTGGTGTAAAGGTGTTTATTTTATGTTGTGCATTTAGAGCCTGCAAGTTGTGATTAGTTTGTTTGCACACCATCCAGATTCCAGCGTTGTGGTTTCTAAAGGCACTCTGATCATCTGTCCCGCCTCTCTGGTTCACCACTGGAAGAAGGAGGTAGAGAGACACGTCAAGACGGGCAAGCTGACGGTGTATCTGTATCACGGCCCCAACCGAGAGAGAAGTGCCAAAGTGTGAGACAATCATGCACAGATTCCATTTCCATACACACACACTATTTCTACCTTGAACAGTACCGCTACCATTTGAGCCATTGTTTTCTCTGTTCTGCACTCCGTCCCTTGTAATGTAATATAATTTTTGTATTTTTGCCAACAATTTAATGTTGTTGTGTTGTTCTGTCAAAACGCTTCTGAGAATCAAAATTATATCACTAAACTGTAAAGTAGGCATCCCAAGTTTTCGATGACCTGATTTTTGAAGCACACACAGTCAAGCTGAATAAAGTGTTGTCTGTCTGTCTCTCAGGCTGGCAGATTATGATGTGGTGGTGACCACATACAGTCTGGTCTCTAAGGAGATCCCAGTCCAGAAGGAAGAGGCTGAGAAACCCAACAAGGATGCTGATGAGGTGGTGGGTGATTTATGACAATTCTGATAAAAAATAATAATTCTGCAGCATTGATTTCTGCAGCTTTATTGCTGCAACATAATATCCTGCCCTATCCCATAGTTATGCCTATGACTCTGGCAGCTGTTTTTGGCTATTTTCATGACAAAAAGTTGTGTGTTTTGTCTGATTTACCTTAGTAATGTATTGTCAGTTTGATAAGTAATTGCAGCAGCATTTGAAACATCATTGGCACCAAAACAAAAAAAAGTAAACGCATGTACACTTGATCCATGTCGATTTTCCTCAGACATCACACTCGGCTCCTCTTCTACGAGTGGCCTGGGCCCGTGTGGTTCTTGACGAAGCCCACAACATCAAGAACCCAAAAGTTCAGACCTCCATGGCTGTCTGCCGGCTGAGGGCCCGCGCCCGCTGGGCCGTCACCGGAACACCCATCCAGAACAACCTGCTGGACATGTACTCACTGCTCAAGTAAGACAAAACCAGCAGAAGAGTTTTAAAATGTTTCCTCATAGAAATGTCTTCCGCTGCATGTTGGACATGTGTGGTTCTCAATGGGAAGCGTTTTATTACTAGTGAGACCGGTGTGTTTACTATTTGTAAAACATTATTTTTATTTCTTTTTCAGAATTTTTTTTACAGGATATTTTGTCAACCTCTTTATTTATATCATGTAAAATGTGCTGTGCATCAATGAAAAATGACAAAAATGAAATATTCAAGCAGGCCAAAGTTATAATAATGTAATATCATAAATCTTCATAATTGATTCATGAAATATATCACTTGTACCTTGGCCCGTGGCTCAGCTTTTCAAATACCAAATTTCATTGAAATTCATTCATTGAAAGTACTTTTTGAGATATCATCTGAATTATCAGACAAACAAACATTCTGGACCGAAATCTTTACCTTGGCAGGAGTAACAGAAGCGTGAAGCAGTTTCTCAGCGGGAGAAAGAGAAGGCTCAACATTAGAGATATTTATATATTTACCACTGCTATAAACAGCCTTTACACTATTCAAGATGGTTAACTTGAATGAGATTGTGTTCATTCACTGTCTGTTTGACTCTGTCCCAGGTTTCTGCGTTGTTCTCCGTTTGATGAGTACAAACTTTGGAAAGCGCAGGTTGACAATGGCTCTAAGAGAGGCAGAGAGAGACTCAACATCCTGACCAGGACTCTGCTGCTCCGACGAACCAAAGACCAAAAGGACTCCACTGGAAAACCTCTGGTAGGGACACACACACACACACACACACACACACACACACACCTTGGACGAATGTCATCAAAGAAAAATTTAATTCAATTCCATCTTTATTTCGGACAAACAAATGTCTCTTTTCAAGCTAAAGTTGAAGTGCTGATTGGTTCAAACATCAACACATTATCAGTCTTGATCTTGGATGAAGTCAACGTTCAATGTTTCAGGTGTCTCTTCCTGATCGGACCTGCGAGGTGCATCAACTCAAACTGTCTGAGGATGAGCAGGCTGTGTATGATGTGGTCTTCGCCCAATCCAGGTAACGCAGCAATTCACCTTGTTTGTTTCAATTTAATACAAGAGTTATGAGTTACTCTCTCTTTAAGAGCCAGTCTAAATCTTTAAAAACAAAGGAGTGGTTTTAACTCCCTCCTTTCCTTTCTCCTTAAGCTTAGGAAACACAGGATCATTCTTGATGAAAGTAAAGGAGATATCATCATCCCCCAGTTCCAATATTTTAAATGTTGCAATAAATGATTGATGAGTGTATTGTCAGTTTACTCTGATTCTCTTAGTTCTGCATTTGTGTTTTTGTAATTACTTTGAATATTTCCTGCAGAGCATTTCATGACCTCATGTTGTTTTCCATTACTACCACGGAAAAGTAGCTTGGAAAAAAACAGACATAAATGTGGAACATTTAAATCTAATCATTGTAACTTCAAGGTTGGAGAAGTGGAATTGGCTTCTCTGGGCCAGCTGGCTAAGACTACACATGGAAAGAATGAATGTTCCCCTTTAAACTACGCTCTGACTCTCCTAGTTACACTCTAACTAGGAGAGGAGATGCTGATAAGCCTTCATGGATACCGTAGATAGATCAATAAAAATAAAAAATAAAATTACTTCTTACTTCTTTTAGATCGACTCTGCAGAACTACCTGAAGAGACATGAAGGAAATGACGTGAACAAGAGAAACACTTCCAGTTCCAACCCCTTCGACAAAGGTGAGATGCCAACTGTTTTTTTTTTAACTATGATTATATGGAATTATATATGTATGTCAATCCTGAACATGCAATGGAGCATTTTGAGCACATAAAGTGATTTTTTTTGTCTCTGTTTACTAGTAAGATAATGTAAGTAAGATGATGCTCTGGATAAAACATTATCCTACGTTTTTCTCCTAGTTGCAAAGCCATCACATTCTCTTTGACCTCAGCTGCCATGTTGCAGTGTGTGTGAATTTAGTAAATTATATATTGGCAGCATCCCCAAATATGCACTCAGAAATCTTAGTGTACGAGAGTTTTTATTTCTGATTTAGCGTTTTTTAAGAAGCTGTATTCGTAAAATTATGTGTAGCTTACTAAAAAAAATAAGAGAAATGAGAATTTTCCACTGCGGGTGAATCAAGTCTGACATTATTGCCCTTTAAACTGTGTGTGCGTGTCTTCCTTCTTCAGTAGCCCAAGAGTTCGGTATGCCCCAGGCTGACCCTGCTGTGTCGAGTTCCCAGCAGCCCCAGCAGGCATCCAGCACCGTTCACATCCTGTCACTGTTGCTGCGCCTCCGACAATGCTGCTGTCACCTGTCACTCCTTAAGAAGGTACGCTGCACACACCATCACACTGTGCGGCTTAGGAAAAAAATTCAAGACATGCTCACACACAAAAACCAGCTGCGTAGTCTACATGATAAATTATTTTCATTCTCCGCTCAGACTCTCGACTCGTCGGAGCTGCAGGGTGATGGGATTGTCTTGTCTCTGGAGGAGCAGCTCAACGCTCTGTCACTTTCCTCCAGCCCCTCAACATCAAGCCCTCATCCCAAAGACACAGTGGGACTTAATGGCACGCATTTCCCCTCGCATCTGTTTGAGGACAGCAGTGAGAGCACCAAGGTGGGCACCGTGAATGTGATGCTGCAAGCTGTTTATCTGAGCAAGCGACTTGTCTGACAGGAGAAAAGTTGTATCAGTGTTGTTGTAGTTCTCAGTGGTCTCCAGTGGGGGTCAGTAAAGGTTATAGGTTATTTAGGACCTAAGCACACACCAGCAGAGTGATAATATATCAGTTAACTTTCATAAGACATGAGTTTTAATCTGTTTTTGTCAAGAGCATTGGGAAAATATAGAACAGGCCAGGTGAGAAAACAGTTTTTCATGTTTGATAGGACAAGGTGTCAGCATACAACATATCAAAGTCTGTTTATTAGTGCAAATAGTGCAAAAGGTTTTCCTGCATCTGTGGTGTCATTTAACAACTGGTGTTAAGTTCATTTGTTGCGAAAATGTATTTTTCTCCCTCAATTTCCAGATTTCTGCCATTGTTTCTGAGCTGAAGGCAATCAGACAGAAGAGTGACGATCAAAAAAGGTAAAACATTTAACTCTTACCCTCGCCTCAGACTCTTTTTTTTTTTTATCCAGTCATATCCAAAGTTCATTGAGATTCCTCCAGCAAGGCTTCAACACATTCATTTGGTAGACAAAAGCATTTGCCAAAGTTCACAAATCCTTCTCACCACAAGGTCCACTCAGAAGCTGTTCTGACACTTTCCATCATATCACACAGTCTTTCCTCGCAGCTGGAGTTATCCACTTTTTGGATGAGGAGGATTGTGTGATGTCTGTTCTCATGTCATATATATTTTTTTCATCCTTCTCTGTATATATGATCTTTTTAAAGGACAATTAAATTCATTAATTGATCTGTAAACTATTAACAGCTGCTGACATGTAGGAAGTCACCCCAGTTGACTCAAAAGAATCATTAAATGTTACCGTCTTGTGTTTAACCTTCATGGTTTCTCCTGTCTGGCAGTGTGATTGTGTCCCAGTGGACCAGCATGCTCCGAATCGTGGCGGTTCATCTGCAGCGGATGGGCCTGAGATACGCTGTCATTGATGGGACCGTCAACCCCAAACGCCGCATGGAGCTGGTGGAAGAATTCAACACTAATCCTAAAGGACCACAGGTAACTATGACCGAAAACTCAATTTAGCTGATTATCACATCTATATGGTCAAAAAGTAAAGAATTGAGCCTTTTACTACATCATTTACAGTGAATTCCACCACAGTGCTGCTGCTGCTATTTTCAGATCTCAATCCACTGAACTCAAACCAGTATAACATGTTAATTTATATTTCTGGCTTTCTGCCAAAGGTGATGCTGGTCTCTCTTTGTGCTGGAGGGGTCGGACTCAATCTCACTGGTGGGAATCACCTCTTCCTCATTGATATGCACTGGTGAGGCACACACTTACAAGCACTCATGCAAACCATACCAAAGACAGAGTATAATAATTGGTGTTGGCTTCACCCTGCTTGTTGCCAATAGTATGTACAGTATATCTTTTGTTAGAATTACTGTTTGTTTTAACCACCCATTATGTCGTCATTGCTCTTTATTTTACCTTCTCCTGAGTCTCACTAGAAAAGTGCTATATAAATAAAATTGATATTATTACAGATGCAGTGACTATCACAAACAGATGAATATGTAATACCTGTAATGAAATATGAAACTATTTTACATGACAGGAACCCAGCATTGGAGGATCAAGCCTGTGACCGAATCTACAGAGTTGGACAGAGTAAAGATGTCACCATCCACAGGTAACGAATCAGCAGGACATTTAATGTGATTGTGCCACCTAAGTGTCACCTAAGTCAAGCTACCGAGGGACAATATACACCATCAAAATACAGTTAAAGTTGGCTGGTTTGAATCAAAAACCCTTAGATACATGAGAAAACTATTTTCTTAGTCTTGTTATAAGTGAAATGCTTCTTGGACAGCTTGTACTTGAATCTTCATAAAACTTATTTCGTATGCATCTTCATTAGTTCATATTACTAGACGTAATACTGTGTTAATAGTTTTGTGTGTGTTTACAGGTTTGTGTGTGATGGCACAGTGGAGGATAAGATTTCCACACTACAGGCAAAGAAAAAGGAGTTAGCCCAAAACGTGCTGTCAGGAACAGGAAGCACCTTCTCCAAACTCTCCCTGGCTGATCTCAAAATCATTTTTGGTGTCTGAGATGGGAGATAACTGAGCACTATCAAACTCACAACTACAATACCAGAAAGCCATTTATACACATAATCAATATACTAGTTTTACATGTGTCTATGTGTCATTTAAGTTCTTATTATTTTATTATATTAAATCACAGGGATGGAGCAAAAAGAGCATTTCCTCCGTCAAAGTTTTTTTCATTTCTGATCACTGACCCATTATTGGAGTGAAGCAAATATTTGCTTTTAAACCCTGATTGGGTTTATTTTCTTTTTAAATACCTTTTTTATTATTAAGTATTGTGCTTTGTTGGTGTATGTTTGTTGATATGATAATCAAATAAATTCAGCTGATTGCAAGTTATGGACATTAATGTGAGTGCTTGCTGTATGAAGTCCTTTACACAGTGAATTGAAACTATTTATCAATTCAATATGTTAAGAAATTAAGTTGAATGTACTGTAATTTGCTCAAGCAATCAAAACTATCAGATTAATTTCAATGCCACCAAAACTAGTCACTGCTGCCAAAAATATTTTTACTGATATTGTACTTTTCAAGATATATTAAAGTGATGTGTCAAAATGTGCTTTATTAGGTATTTAAATATGAAGATGGCATGCAATTATATATAAATTTGACACTGAAGAATACATACATTTCAACTGATAGCCTGGATAAGGTATTCAGACTATATATTGGTCACACAAATCGCGTTTAATTTAGTGTCACCTGCACAGAAACTGTTACATCTTGAAATGGTTTTGTGTGTTTAAACATAATAGTATGTTGGAGGTGATAACATATTCCTTTTGAAATTATGCATATGTATCAGTGTTGTCTGACTGCCCGCCTAGTCTGCCGTCCACCATATTTTCGATGCTCCTTAATGATCACTGTATGTGGAATCCAGAGGGTAGTTGTATGTTCATGCTGCGTTTGAGACTGTGGGAAACATCGGAATTTGGAATGCAACGTTTGAAATAACGACAGAGTAAATTGGCAATAGCGCACAAAAATCGGGAAAAAACGTTATTTTCATTTGATGATTTACATTATCTTCAATAATCCATGTTGTTAAGATATCTTGAGTGGAAACTGTCAAAACGGAAAGCATGGAAGAAATCGGTGGTAAAACTAATCTATTTGCCGCCTATATATAATAACCTCAGGTATCGCATTCTTCAGAAATAATTGTTAATACAGACTAGTACCACAAAGTCCAAATTAGTTTTTGCCGCGTACAGGCTTCGACACAAAACTAAATTAAATTTGCTCGTTTGCTTGACAAACTCGTACATTAGGCTTAGAAGTGCCACATTTAGGAGGTTGGAGGCAGCGCTTGAATGCAGCGTAGTGAGGGCGGGCGGTGCTTTCCTGTGAGCCGCAGAGCCAGTGCTACAGTGCAGTCTCCGCGACCTGCCTCTGTTAGCACGGACAGCACGGCCTTCACGACTGCCGAAAGAGGAATAGCTACAACAACACCAACTTACAGCTATGGCGGCCGAGGCCGACAAAGTAGAGCCGGCGGACAGCGAGCAAGACGAAGAGGAAGATGTTTACGAAGTGGAGAGAATCATTGACATGCGGGTGGAAGAGGTAAAGAGAGCTAACTGCTACGTAGCTTGGCAAACATGGCTGGCATTGCTTTTACTCCACGCTTAACGAGCATTGCCCACCTACAACATTTTCTATTTACAAAACTGATTTACTACAATGTGATTTCACTGCATTTTGATGCATAGAGATGCTTTCGTGTCCGTAAATCATACGCTATTAGCCATTCCTTTGTCGTAGCTCTGTACTCCTCCATACACAGCATCTTTTTTTCTGCACAACTTCTCCCATAATGTCCGCTTGCCTCTCCCCCACTGAGGCCAAGGACGGAGGCTTTTGCAAGCTTGCAGACAGTCTCATCATAGTTGCTCTTGAGCCAGATGTGTAGCTTCACCAAACATGCCCTGGGATTAATGCTGTTCTCACTGTGCATACACCAGTTTTGATGCTGAGGTTTTCCTGCCAGTTAATGCATTTCTTCACCATGTGAATTAACGTCCGCTAACGTTACGTTAGCATCGTGGCCGCCGTGTTTGAAATGCCATCAACTAACCTGTTTTCTCACCCTTCCGTGCATTAACAAGAGAAGCGCGCAATTGCATAATATTGATTATATTATCACACTATTTTCAGTTTCATCGTCTACTTGCATAAACACAGCAACGTAATCAGCTACGTTACGTTCAATGGAAACTTTCTTTAAGGTTCAGGTGACAGAGCACGAGTATGTTACAACGTGCACTAAAAGCTATAAACATTCCGATGAGAAGCTGTAGTAGACGTTAAAAGTTAAGCTGATAAGTAGCCTATCTTTCACTTCCTCAATGTTGCATTATGACTCTCAAAACGTCACTCACAAGCATTAAGTACATCACACATATATTACATCCTAACATTTGCTTTGTATGCTCTCTTTGAAGAGTTTATCACAGCTTGGTTTCTTATTTAACATCTCTACATTCTTTCTTGATACTATTATTGATAATCTGAGTGAAATCAGTTCTATTGGCTGTATCTTCCAGCTCTTGTGGACTAGTATTGATCCCTCCATTTATATTTGTTTACAAAGTCATGCCTTGTCACGGGACAGTGCCACATTTTCACACCTGAACATTAACTGGCCCCAGTGCACATGGAAATGTAATATGTGGTTTTTGTATGGGTAGGTTTCAGGCTTGTATTTGTTATTTTTCTTTGAGTACTGGGGCTTTTTACAAAGTTTCAATGATACTTCACAGTCAATAAAGACAAGAAAGATGAATTCATGTTGTATGAATGTGATTACTTGAACATGGTTCTGCTAAATTGGGTTTCTATGGTGTGTACTTTTGTCACAGGACAGAGAAGATATCTGTATAGTAGCAACTTTTGAATGCTGAAAGAAAAGGTCACCACTCAGAGTTGTGCAACGTCTTATCCAATCTTCATCTTAACCTGAAAAAAATGTATCTTCCTGTTTTCAACTGTGAAATTGAACTGCTGAATAAGTGGGTTTTTGCGGGTGAACAGTCAGTTATAAATATAGGAGCTCTAGGTTCACACCTAGACCACAACGCCTACCTGAGCAACACGTGTGGTAATGTGGTCCATTTTTTCCATGTGCATGCAGTTCCCCGCAAAAACACACCCAGGTCACACAACCACCTTTACCTGAGCAGCAGGAGTAAAAGATAAAGTGCTATGGCTTTCCTTCTGTCTACAACTCACTAAAAACCAACCAAAACAAAATTAAACATGAATTAACAACATTACTATTATTTAGGAAATGTGAATAGACAAGTTGGCTAATCAAAACTATTTGAAGTAAAGTAACATTATATATATATATTTTTTTTTTTAAAGAAAATTGATCAGTCCTAGAAAGTCTATTTTCTTCATGATCTTCATGAGAAAAAATGTCAAACTTGAAGAAAGCACCTCTGATTCAGCAGAGACTGAACCCAGAACATCTGCTTATACAGTTTTAGACTTGGTTTGGCACCTGTAATGCAAATGAAGGTCCCGCTCCCCATGTAAATGAGTTGTTGATAAGCCCACCTCTGGAAACCTGTAGAACAGAAAGCCACCTGTGAAGTGAAGAGGTATTGCTGTATATTTTTTATTTATTTATTCTTATTATTATTTATTTTTTTACAATTGAGCACATGCTTCCTCACCTTTTTCCTGTCCACACTAAATATAAATGAAATGAAACATATGAGCGGTGGCCATTGTGAGAGGCAAACTCAATGTAGAAACATAAGGCTGGCAGCAGCAACGCTCTGTGTTTGGACACCACACATGTGTGAGCAGCAGCAGTTAGGCAAAGTAGCCATCACACACAGGTAAAGGTAGGCTGTGTGGCCCGGGCGTCAGACAGGATGTGGAAGTGCCACAAAGCGCAGTCAGTTTCCTTTTGGTGTCCATGTGAACCGATTGGACCATTCAGACTGCGGCCGGCTCGTGATCTGCAGTGATGGTTTTGATGTCTTGTCTATTTACTCCCTACACTGTGAGCAAATTCTCTTTAGAGTCTCCCTGAGTTTGTACCACTTATGTAGATAGCCCCAGAAACATCAGGAGTGAGAGTGAAAACAGATTCGGTAAGGAAGTAAGCCTGGTCTGCTGGCAGTTCTCCAGGAAGATGCAGCCATTGAAACTGAATCTGTGTTTGTGTGTTGGGGCAGCGTTGCAAAACACATGGGCACTGGTCTAATGTGATAGAACCTCGTTAAAAGCCTTTATAATCACAGTGAACATGCCAATAAGATGCCAAGAAAGCAGGAGATGCACTGGACCAGAAACTTCTGGATCTATATTCTGTGTAACGAGGGGAATCCTGTTCAAATCCATGCAGGAGACTGAACTTCTGAAGTCAGACCTAAGATAGATTTAAACATACTTGGCTTGTCATTGTGATAATAGCAGCACCAGTGTAGAGAAGACTGTTCTGTAGAGGTCTGAAGTGTTATTCTTGTTTTTATTTCTGCAAAGACACATTTCACTTTGTGAAGATGATAAGTTTGTGTGCTGCTGTATCCCCGTTTCAGTCACTTTCAAATGCTTGAATGACAACACTGACTAATCCTGTCATGAAGGGTATAAAGCATTGTAGAATTTGATCGTGGGTTGTTTGATGTAAGCCCAAATTGTTGGAATTATTTTCAGCTCTTCAACTAATCATTTCTCTCGAGTGAAAAAAGATAAATGTAGATTTTTAGACCAATTATTCTCACTTATGTCAAGTTACGCTCGATGACTGTCACTCAAGACTTTCTCTGGTTACTTCATAATAAGTGTTGGATTATGCATAAAAAGAACTAGTTTGTACAGGGATTCGTCTGACTAGATCAGACAGGAAAAAGTAAACAGCCAAACTTGAAGGCAGGGTGAGACACTGGCTGTCATAGAGAGAGACAAAGAGGAGACGTCATAGTCCTTTTAAATATGAGGATAACGGTGCACAGTCTATCCTATAAGGCATTCATGGTGTTGCACTCAGTTGTAAACTTGAATATTGCCACAAATAGTTTCCTTTTGTATGAAGGCTTACAACATGGACGGAGCAGGTAAATATGAGTATGTGCAGTTACAGATGTTGGCTAGAGCAGCAAGAGACCCCATTGGCCTCTTGCTGTCTGATACAATTTGTCATGTTCATGGAAATCTTGTGTTGCTCTACAGATTTTAATTGGGGGGTCAAATGAGGAGTTCTGACAGCTCCTAATCACAGTGTCAAGTCTGGAGGGGATGCTTGAGCTTCATGTCTTCTGTCTTTTTGTTTTTTCAGGGTGAGGTGCTCTACAGAGTCCGTTGGAAGAATTACTGCTCTGATGATGACACTTGGGAGCCAGAGGCACATTTGGAGGACTGTCGGGAGGTCCTCTTAGCTTTTAAGAAGTCCATGGCTGATGCTAAGGCCAAGAAAGAAGCAGAAGCCAAGAAGAGTGTGGTAAGTCCAACTGATGGTTAGGTTTACAGAATAAAACAAAACTGATCAGGGTTCAACATTAACCATGGCCTTTGGCCACAAAAAGTTACTTTTTGACCACCAAGTTTTATCCCCACACTGCGAGCCTTCGCCAGCACAACTGAGAATCCACATAGGAAGCGAGACGTGAGCGAGCACAGTAACTGCTCAGTCCACACTGACTCCAACCTGCATTCAGCATCTCTGTCCACAGAACCAGCTGTCTGTCTGCAGCAGCTGCTGACCAGCAGCCGGCTAAGGCCGTATCCAGACCAAATCAGGCAGTGCGGCGAACATGCCTGTCCTCCCTTTTATTTGAATGGGGGTAGTAGTGCGTTTTGGCTGATCAGACTGATCAGAGTTTTAAACTCTGTCATGAGGGAGCACAAAGACGTTGCTAGGAGGAGGTGAAGACATTTATCTTCATATGATAACGTTAAAAGTAAAGTTAGACTTTGCTGTCAGCTTCTCGACTCATTTTAAAAAAGAAGATGAAAGAAAGAGAGAGCTGAGAGCACCAGTGAGAGAGAGAGAGAGAGCAGCTGTGGTCGAGCGAGCTAGACAGTGAATGAAGAGAGGGAGCGCTGGTAGCGAGAAAGCCGGTGAATCAGATCAATAAAACGTTATTTTCTGATTATTTCACAGCGGTTACGTTCTAGAGCACAAATAAACACGCCCACAACCCCCACACACCTCCGCTCAACTCTGCGGCTGAACGCAGCACCGCCTGATTTGGTCTGAATACGGCCTGACCTGCCTTCACCAGGCCGACTGACAGCAGAATTTTACTGGGCCAAAACAGCTTTCATGTTGGCTCCACGGGAGGAAATCCACAGTCTATTTATTGATTCATTGGATTTATTTCCCCCGCCCACGTAGCAAGTAAATATGCCTGTAGTGAAACAGGCGAGCCCACAGACAGACTGGGAGCCTTGACCAATCAATGTAGATACCGTTAATACCTTCAAAACACACAGCGGGATATTTGTGTGATTTAAGCAGCTGTCTCTGCAGAGTACGCTTCACATTTGACAATCTTCTCAACAACGGCTGCCATCTTTCTTTAATACGGGGGAAGAGTGGCCGTCAGGTAAAGTGTGTCCTCCATAAGGGCTTGTAGGCAGATAGAGCAGAAAAAAGTGACACCTCACTCCCCCTACTGGTGGCTCTGCATTAGAGCAATGCATCAAAAGCTGCAAGTCTCAGTCTAAAAAGTCAAATATTATCAGCAGCGGCTCATGTTTATTTCCGATCAATTATCCTTTAATGTTATATCCTTAGAAAATCAATAATATACAGTGGGGTCCAAAAGTCTGAGACCACATTGAAAATCTCTAATATTTTCATGTAAACCTGGAAACAATCAGAAAGTTTGAGGGTCAGAAACATGAAGAAGAAATATTTAAGATTCTGCATTATTACTGACCAACTTAAATCGTTTGTACAAAAGCTCAGATCTCCGTTAGTCGTATCTCTTCCATTGACGCGTTCAGATTGACACTCAGGTGGATTTGATCTACTCATCAGAGGCTTGTTCAAGTAACTCAACTTGCAGCCAGTGTTCACCTGTTATAACTATGGCTTTAAAATATAAAGAAAAAACTTTTTCTTTGTCAACTTTTATTTATATGGCATATTCGATTATTTTCATTTATTGAAGTGTTACAGTTAATGAAGGCTGTGTTAAGTTGAGTTAAATTGCCTTTTCTGTGTTGTTTTTACATAAGTTTACATTTGGGCCACCAAAAATGTACTTTGGCCACCAAATTTAGGGGCTTGGTGGCCCTTGTGGCCAGTGCTTAAAAATATTAGTGTCTATCCCTGCTGATGTCAGCACAGCATTTATGGAGCAGGGTCGACTCTAATTCCTTTAGCTTGTTGGAATGACCAACTTCTACCATGGTATGTTGGAAACTCACAGCTGATCAGCTGGTAAATTTGAAAAAAATACAGGGGACCAGATATTTACTGAACAAGTTAATGGTTATTTTGCTGTTGCCCATGACGAGCATACATATTTGTTTCTAACACATTTACATCACAACTAAAAGTACTTTTTTCTTTAGACTTAAGCCATAAAGTAATACACATTCTTAAAATGTGACTTTGCTTGTCCCATTCCTCTGCTAGAAGCTGCTGCCTACGAAGAGTGATATATTTGATGCCGACTCCGAGAGTGACAGCGACAAAGACCGTCCAGCTGAGGCACCCATGAAGAAAAAGAAAAAGAAAAAGATTCGGGAAGAAGAAGAGGAATCACCGTCGAAGGAAAAAAAGAAGAAGAAGAAAGAGAAGCGGAAGGAGGATTTCAGGCCTCTACCGGCACCAGAGACCGATGAAGAAGAGGAGAGACCCCAGACTCCAACCTCTCCTCCCAAGGAGAAAAAGACTGAAACAAAAAAGCGTCTGGTTGACTCTGAAGAGGAGGACGACGAGCCTGTTCCCTCCAAAAAACACAAGAAGGAAAAGGGAAAAGATGGAGGAAAGCACAGGAGAGAAAAGTTAGAGGAAGGGAGGAAAAAGAAAGGGAAGAAGGAACGCAAGATCGAAACATCTGAAGATGAGGCAGCTGCCCCGCTGGAGGACGACCTGAGCGACAGCCCGTCAAAATCCCAAATAGACGATACTGAAAATCAGTCAGCAGAGACAATAACAAAGTCAGCCGAAAAGGCACGTTCAGAGGACAAGTCCAAACAAAAGAAGGGGAAATGGGAAGTAAAGCTGCAGGGCATTAAGGACCTCATCCAGGACAAAAAGGGCAAAAGGCCAGACGACACGCAGAGAGACAGCAGCCTCCAAAAACTAAAGAGCCTCACCTCGAAAAGCAAGGAGGAGGCTGCCCCTCTCTCCTCAGACTCCAGCGACAGCTCCATCCTACACAAGAAAGCTAAGAGCAAAGGGCAGGAGAGCACCTCAGCACCACCCAAAGTCCCATCTTCCTCCACATCGTCCTCCTCATCCTCCGTCACAGTCGCCAGTAGCACCAAGAGTAAAGAGGATGAGGTGGTTAAAGAGGAGGTACTGGGACAGAAGGATGCCACAGGCTCCACTAACCTATTCGAGAAGTTCCTTTTGAATTGCGAGGCCAAGGACCGTGCCCCTCGCAGGCAGCCGTCACATCAGCCCGCCGCAGAGAAGACCACCGCCAAACCCCCGAAGGTACAGTATTACTGCTTTTACTTTCATGATTCATTTATTAGTGTCAGACAAAGGTTAAAAAGATACCCATCACTATTTCCTAAAGCCAAACATGACATCCTCAAATATCTTGTTTTATCTGACCAGCAGTGGGAAACCCAAAGATTTTCAATTTACAATGATATTAAGCAAAGAAAGCAACAAATCCTCACTTTGGAGGACTGGGACCGGAGACTATTTGGCATTTTTGTGTTGAAAATGGACTTGCATGAATAAAATATTTGGAGATTAATTTTTGCAGGTTAGTCATTTCAGCTGTAATGTTTACTTTTATATTAGCCTGCATAATGTTGACATAAAAACAAGAGTCAAGTTGAAATTGGGGCACATGTGTATTCTACATACCATGAACAGTCAACTGGCTGATATGAAATTCACAAGAGAAAACCAGAACAATTTGAAGGCTGTTGTGGAATAGTGCACACACACACACACACACACCAGCGTCACCAAGAATATTTGTTGTATTATATTTTTATGTAGCTTCATATTTGCTCATGGCAGCCAGATGGAAAAGGGGGAGCTGATTAAGATTCAAGGTTGAATATGTTATTCTCATTTCAGCATAGTTGATAGGAATTTGCTTTAATGAGCTCACATAAAAAAACAAAGCAAGACACCTCAGGACACAACAGGACCACACTGACGACATGATTATAGAGCAGGTTTGAGTCACAACACCCGAGCACTTGCTGTATTTTATTTAAGAGACCGGTAGAAATATTATGAGATTTATTTAGATTCTTTATATCTGAGTCATCTACCAAAGTTACTGCAGTCCAAGTTTGGTAAATTTACAGATCATCATATTAACCAGTATCTTGATGAGTAAAAGGTCCAGTGTTGCAAACAGAAATACAGCCCAGGGTCCGACATAACCGGGCCAGTAAAAGTTTATGCACTGCCATCAGTGTCACGGCGGACAAATAAATCGGGGTCACCTGCCAGGCAGCCGATAAATAATTTGGAATCACAGCGCAGGGCCAGGTTTATATCACTCTGTGGCACAGCGCCACTGCTAAATGATGAACGCCACCGCTGTAAGTTCACGTTGTACATAATAATCACGACGAAAGCAAACCGTGCGCGCTTTCTTTACTTTGAACAGCTGATTGGAGCTAGTGGGGAGAGAATGGGATGTTTGCTTCTCCGTCTCTCTCCTCTGCTCTCTGTCAGCGCCTGCATGCACGAGGGCAGGGCTGAGCTACACACACACACACACACACACACACACACACACAGACCGGAGAGTCCACAGTGTACAGAATGAAACAGACTTTAGGGTATACTTGAGTCAACTATGACTGCGTGCTGCTGTAAGTATAACAAAATCCAGCAGTAAGGGAGACAGTATGAGCAATTTATAAAACAAACACAGGTTGAAAAAGCAGAACATAAACTTCAATACGTCTTTGACTTCCTGTTTATTTTACAGTTATATGGAACTTATTATACTAACAGGAAACTCTTTCGAACAAGCTTAAAACGGATGTTCATTGTATGAAACCATTGAGTCTAATTAGCTAAATATCTAAAAATGAGTTGGATTTTTGTAGACTTTAGGCTGACACCAGCCCGCCCCTCCTCTCCACCAGCGCTACCTGCAGCAGTGAGTCTGACCAGGACAAAATATGGAGAAACCTACATTTATACACCTTTCGTTTGCTGATCCAATATGTGCTTAATTTTATATTTTGCAAATTTGTGTAATATCAACATTACATATCCATAACTAAAGGGAAACAACCAAATCTAAAGGGAACTTAAGTGTTGATCGTATTATGTGATTAAATTACCAGAGTTATGGGGGAAAAAAGGATTACTTTTATTTTTGGGCTGCCGGGTCAGTGAAAATATACAAGGGACCAGTAAAACTCTGATCCATTGGCCAAGTGAGTCTTTGTCTTTAATTTTTTTCAGAATGGACATGACTACTGTCAAATGTTTGCCCTATTTGTTGTTGCTCAGTGTTTTGTCTGTAAAAACTGCTTGGTGTTAACATTGTTTTTGTATCATTTTGTCATTATTTTGTACATTAGCTAATAGGAAAGATTGAGAAGATCCCCAAGTCAACCAAAGAGTCTCCCGCTCAGAAACCAGACTTTGAGAAGACAAAGCAATCAGATGGTATGTACAAAGACACATACAAAAAAACATAACATACTTTTAGTTATTGTTGTTGCTTAGTTTGAACATGTTCATAGTCACATCAACCCAAACTGACTTCAGTTAATCAGCATCATAACACCAACTGGTAAAAACAAAGTGAAAGTGTGATTGCATCTGTATGCAGTATCTTACACAGGTACGCCCACCTTTGATCAGTTACAGTGTCAACAAGCATCACGTTATTATTTTTATTTTTTTTTATATATATATATATCTGAATTTTTCTATGCCCTAATATTGGCAATGTTGGCCCCAAAAATCCAATATGGGTCAGGCTTTAATTCAATGTAACTCATTGAATATAGTATGTTTATCTATTCCAACACAGCAGGCTGAGACCCCAGGTATATGTGGTAATATATATGAAATCATGAATCTCAACAGTTGACAAACTCAACCAGGCCTCCCCATAATGTCCAAGCTGTTTTCATTTTGAACTATGTCACTAGTTTATGAACTATAGCAAATGAGAAACAAGTCTCCACAGAGGAGAAAGGAAGAATCATAGCCATGAAGAGACAACAAGCTACTGTTTCCTCTGTTTCCGGGTTTGTTTGTCAGCTGCAATGGAGGAACAAAAGCTCTATAGACGTTTTTTTAACAATGTTCTAAGAAATATGACACCTTGTCTGCTCCTCCTCTAGTCCCTAGACCTGGCCAGAGTTATGGCTTCAGTCTGGACAGTGATGAGAGGGAAGGAGAGGAATCTATGGCAAAGCCGAAGCCTGGAGAGGATTCCCGGGAGCGAAGGGAGAAGACAGAGGATGCACAGCGGCCTGGCTGGGAGAGGAGAACCCCAACAGATGACAGGAAGAAGAGGAGAGAGGACAGTGAGCCTAGACTCTTCATAGCCTGTGATGACAATCAGGACACCCAGGACCCACTAGAAGGCACAGACAAATCTGGTATGCTTCTGATTGGCCAATGAACACTTTCTACTTCCAAATAACAGGTTATTGTTTCACGTCAAATGAAATTTGATGATTTTTGTAATACACATACACAGATTTGAAACCTACTGTAGTTGTGAACAATTTTGTTCAATACTTTTGAAAGTATTAGTAGATGAACTCTCCAAAGACCCTTTCACACATGCAGTCTACCCCTGAAATGTTCAGGAACATTTCCTGCATGGTGTCATGTGTGAATGGGAGCAGGGATGGATATTCAGTGAAATCTGTACCACTAGTTTCCCTCCTCAAGACCCAGTAACATTTCAGAGAAAATGCCGGTATGACTGTGGTGTGAATGAAAGCAGTAACATTACAGGGACAAGCACATTAATGATTATGTCCATCTGACAAAAGACGCTTTCACGCGAACCAATCACAAGACTCCACTAATGACGTATTTGAATCTGCGACTTGTTTACGGTTACCTAGCCAATGCTTTCGTGAGTGATTTGATAACTAACAAGCAATAACAACTTTGCAAACAAGTTTACAATTAAGACTGGCTGGAAAAAGGACAGATTCAGAAATAAGGGAGCTCCTCTCAGTCCACGCAGAGCAGTTGGCATCCATAAGTGTTGCATGACCACCATCTGCTGGACCCATCCATCTATTCCGACATTGACACGGCATGTGTAAAAAGGCGCAAGACGGAAATGTTTCTAAATGTGGCTGCATATGTAAATCATGAAAATCACCAGCAGTGCCTGAAAGGTTATCCCAGTAATTTACCGGGAACTATGTGTGAAAGAGGCTAAAGATGCAACTGAAAGCCCTGAAATAAGTTAATAAGAGGACCTTGAGTTAAGATTATTTTAGAACACAAGAATTTACTACAATGTAGGAGTACCTTGAGTCAAAAGTTTTAGGAGAGTAAGACAAGTTTTTAGCCTGCCAACTAATAATGTATCTGTGTCATGTATCTTTCTCATTGTGTCTCACACAGACAAGGGTCAAGCCACTTTGAGTCTAGGAATGGACCTCAATCTGGACTGGATGACTCTGGACGACTTTCAGAAACATCTGAACGGAGAGGATGAGATCCTGTCAGGTCCACCGTTATCACCCAGTGAGTATTTCTATTTATATCTTAGACCTGACTGCGGACTGACTACTGTTATCTAGCAGCGTACAAGGAGTTCATAGGTGATTTTCTGACTTGGTCAAAGATACTTGAAAGGCACTTGGTGGTTGTTACTCAAAACATTGGTAGTATTTGGAACTACCATTGGAATTTAAACTCTGACCTCATAGACCATTTTTCTAAACATTGGGACATCTGTTTTGGCATTGTAAAGTCCCAGTGGTGCAGCAGTTACAGCATCTTTATCTTCTGTAATGTGACCTATTTGGGCAGAAAGTCACTCATTTTCTTCTACCTCTGGCTGTACTTAACACCATGCATTATTTTGGAAAAATGGTCAGATGTTTGTTTAAGTCCTGGCACATGGTGGTCACAAGCAAGAGATGTCTATCCTCATAATGGGAAACATTTCAACTTCTGGTGGAGACGGGAAGTTAAAAGACAAAACAACGGGGTTGGAGCACTTCTTTGATGCTGAAACACAGAAGGTCAATAGTTAAGACAGGAATTTGATCACTACATGCACACCTTGCTCACCCATGTTGTTAAATCAGGAGGAGGAGAACAAGGGAGAAATTAATAAATTGGAGCACAAGCACGCTCTTTTAGAAATGTGAAAGTTTAAGCAGACTGATAATCAAACACACATCATATGATACTGCTCTGCTAGGTGCTGTGACCCACTAGCTAATGGTCAAGTGCAGTTTTTTACAAAATGAGTCATCAAAACCAAGAGATAAGTGAACTGTTAAGACAGGGACAGTGGAGTGCTCTGCTGTGTCTCCAGCAGTGGAGAGCAGCCTCTCTGCTGCATCATTAGTACCATGGAAATCTATGTTTATCCTCAATGGTGTACATATGCAGGGCTTTTAAAATAAAACAGACCATGGGCCAAGTTATTTTCATGGCCTCACCAGAGTTGGTTTAACTTTTGTAAGTGTGTGTTGGTCAACTGGTCTCGTTTGTTTGGTGAGAGTTTGGTGCTCGCTCTGCTCCGCTACCATTAGTCTGTGGGTGATAAGGTACAAAGCATTCACAAAATACTTCACCTTCATCTTTTAAAGCTAATTATTAAATTGTTAAACCCAAAGTGTATGCATATGCTTTCCTTTTCTTGTGGATGAACTATAAGATTACTCTACTATGTGCACGCTGTACACTTCCCAGTGCTGCACTGTGCCCTCATGGTTGACTTCTGACTTCTTTTTTTATTCTGTCCACATAACGTCCATCAGTCATAAACCAAAGTATTGGACGAATCAAAATTTAGACTTAATGATGGCACTAGATGAAAAGTTAAATCATCACCAAAGTCATTACAATTCATCCTTAAAAAATTATACTATTTGAGGACATTGTTATTGTTTATTTATTTTTTTCACTATATCTTGTAAAAATATTTTTGAAGGTAAGATCTATAATGTGTATTTTCCCACCTTGTTCCTGTCAGGTGAGTTGCGGGATGCTGTGAAAAGTGGAGATTACATGGCTGTAAAATTGGCACTTAACTCCAAAGAGGACTACAATCTGGACCAAGAGGTATGTTTTATTCCCTCTAAAATGTTTTATTGTAACAAATATATAAACCCATTCACCCAAACCATCTCATTTCTTTCTGCTGATAATGTTGTGACTTATTTTAGTTTTATTTTATTTTTTTATTTATAATAATCTATACCTCTAGGCTTCTTGAGCCTTCAAGATAAAGGCACATTTTACAAGCTTAAAGCTTGCACCTTGGTTGCCCCCAGTGTGTATGTGTGGGAGTGATTGTGCAGTCTGGTGAACAGTATAGAATTTATGGATGAACAGTATAACATGGTGCTGCGTCTGTCAAATATGGCACTAATAAGGCTGAATACATGCCCACCCTGGTCCTCTGCACTACAAATGCATGAACTGACATTGCTTTAAAATCACAAATTAGTTTGCAAAGGAGAAGCAACGCGGTTGGAAATATGTGAAATATGTTCGAAATTTGACATAAACAACAGTGGTCCATGAGTTGTGGCGTGCCTCCACATGGGGCAGTACATTATGTTAGCCTATCTAAACACAAACTACGTTCAAAAATATCACGGTGGTGTTTGTTGTGATGGCACATAATTGCTTGTAGACAATTTTCTGACACAGATAAAATAATCCGCATGTGATTTGACTTGATCAAATTTGGGACTTCTGGAACCTGGTCTAGGAGACCCTGTAATAAATTTAGTTATTTATATATATATATATATATATATATATATATATATATATATATATAAAACAAATAATGAACATTGAACTTTAGGGGAGCAGCTTACTAGGGCTACATGAAGTAGCAGCGATGACTCGACCCCATTGCATTCAAAGGATATTAATAACTAACTTCTACAGTACGTATACAGTAGATGGGGGAAAAAAATTTAAATTGTGCACCAAGGAATCTGTCTCTTCAAGATCTACATCCACAGATTTTACTCAAGAAGTTTTTCACAACTCCCAAGCACTTCTGCTCAACACCAGGTAAGAGTGTGATCTCATGTTTTCTTAAAATTGTTTTATGGAAAATTAAATATATCATCTTAAGCAATGTTGTTATGGTGTAATTTTTTTATAAAGCAGCAATTTAATCCAACAGTAAAACTATTCTTGATTCTGTACTATGAAGCAGAAATAACTAATAAGTAATAGATATTGTGAAATTATAGGGCTGTTTTACTAACTTTCAACCTAATTGTATTGTTCTGATATGAGCAGAATATAAAGAAAGAAAAAAAGTCCCCACTGACCTCTGTGTTAAGAGATCTCGCTGCCTCTCTCTGGTGTCAGCTGACATAAAATGCACTTTGCTCTAATTACTAGCTGCTGTTAGCAGCTGAAGTTAAGATTAGCTTATTTTATCAATAATTCTGCTGTGAAATGTCACATATCAATACATTGCTAATATGACTGATGGGATTTGAAAGGAAGAAATTTCAAATTGTTGTAAGTAAAACTAATTTCCACAGCTGGCCGATATGCAGCGTCAAATTTAGGCAGCTATATAGTGTTAAGGGCTATTTATGTATAACTGTACCCTGACATTGGTAACATCAACCTTTATTATATATTTATCATGGTGTGTGCACATTAGAACTATGGTGTCATCTTTCCTTGCAGTGAGCAAGCTGATGGAAGAAGACACTGAACACATCGTTATTGGACAAGATGAACCCTTTGAAGCAGGTACATATATGCTTTCAGAACATGTATCATCATCATGATCATAGCACAGTAATTATTATGTCCTCAGGATCCTTTTTTATTTTCATTTTTTTCACCATCCAAGAGTTTAAAGAATAGACAACATCTAGTCAGAAAACCTAATGTGTATATATGGGGATGGCTGAACACCATTTAAGTGTTCTCTTGTTTTGCATGTGTACCTGGCCTGGTCCAGGACTCTGTGTTTTTAGCCACATTGAATACATGTTGTGTTAAATCACCAGTTTCATAGATTTTACTGTAAAAACACCAATATGCCAAACCAAAATCTTTTGTATATAAGATCAAAAGTAACATTGTTTTGATTGCAAATCATGAATGTAGGTCTAGTGTCAGTGCATATTCTTTTCTGTCCATGTAGCATTTCATCCAACACCCCATGACTACATATTCTTGGTTAGACATTTACAATGTCAAAACGCTGCTTGATCCAATAAAGCCATTAACTGTTCTTGAATGGGTCACATGTGGTTTTTGTACTGGAGATTTGAGAGGTGTCAGGGGTTTTTCACACCAATGTTGGGCTAAAAAGTGATGTGTGGCCATCACATTGGCTTCTGTTTGAATGAGCCTGGATCTTGGTGGGGCATTGCCAAGGTGCTGATGCGTTACACAGCAATTGAAAAATGTGCCAATGATTTTGAAAAGGCAATACCAAAAATGTTACTTATCACCAGTTAACAAAAATCAAAA
Organism: Thunnus thynnus; assembly: GCF_963924715.1. NCBI lineage: Eukaryota > Metazoa > Chordata > Actinopteri > Scombriformes > Scombridae > Thunnus > Thunnus thynnus. The sequence goes on along the minus strand of NC_089527.1, from coordinate 29,506,635 downwards.
TTCAAACCAAATTTTAGGTTTAGCTTTTGTTTTTGTTTTTTCCCAACATTTATTTCCGGTCTGTCTTTTAAGTTCACTCAATCAAATTATTCACGGGGTCTGATTTGGCAATGAGTCTTACATATACTTGTTCTTTTACAGGCGTGTACTATTGGTGAGAAGAGGTCATTTGAAGGAGAGACGAGCTTGATTGAAGAGAGAAGTTCGAGTGATGCTCTTAGGTTGACTTCTAACCTTGACAGTGCAAGAAATGAAGAGGGTAATCCAAGAGTAGAGGAGAATATTCCACAAGATTTGGATGGGCCAAAAGATGGCGAGAAAATGCCAAGGGGCCCTGCCAGTACAAACACTGAGCAATTGACAGTGAGGGAACATGAAAATATCCAGAAAGGTGTGAAGGACATAAATGAATCCCAAAATGCTGCTTGTGATTCAGCTACCATGCAGGGAAGTCAAGGAAAGGAAGACCAGAAGCAAGCAGAGGAAGACAAGATGTCAGATGACACAAAAGTTGGTTTATCAAGTAAAATGAGTTTTAACTTTGATAATTCAAATCCAACCAGCGCTGCAGAAGGGATGCTGACGAGGGACTACAAAATAACAGAACAAAATGGTGAAGTTAACAAACAAAGTTCCCCTGAGCAAGCAAATGACTCAAGTGACGAGGCAGAGGATGTGGTGACAGGTCACTCAGGTGATACAGATCAAATTATGTCTGAGTTGAGCTCAAAGGAAATTGCTAAAACGCAATCACACCACCGTAGGAAAACTCTAGAGAGGAAACAGCCAACACGATCGAGTTTAAGGACCTGTAAGAAAGTGCTTGAAACAACACCTGTCAAAGCAGTTAATGAAAAAAAGGAGTCATGCAAAAAGCACTTCTGTTTATATTGCAAAATGGCGTTTACCCAACTTGCAAAGCATTTGGAAAGGAAGCATGCAGAGGAAACGGATGTTGCCCACGCAATACACTTTCCCAAAGGTTCCAAAGTCAGACAGACTTTGCTTGACCAAATTCGCAATAAAGGAGATTATGAACATAATTGCAAAGTTCTCAAAAGTGGAGAAGGGGAAATTGTGACCAAGAAACAGGTGAAAAATCCTAGCATATCTGTTCGTGACTTCCTGCCTTGCCAGCACTGCTTTGCTTTTTATCGCAAAACTGACTTGTGGAGACATGAGCGGTCATGTAAGGCCAGAAAGGGAGATCAAAAGCTCACCGAAAGGACAAAAAGAGGCAGGATCCACAGTGCTGCTTCCCGGCTGCTTCCAATGTCAGAGTTCTTAACTGGAGGCTGCAAGGAAATCATCCACATCATGCATCAAGATGACATTTCAAGGCACATCAGAAATGACCCACTTATTTGCAAATATGGCAATGCACTGTCTGCTAAGTATGATCATGACAAGTCTCAGTTTGCTTATATTGCCCAAAAGATGAGGGAACTGGGTAGATTTGTGCTTGCTGTAAATGAGCTTGACAATAGTGTGCAATATTTGCATGAAATATGTCTACCATCCAGATTTGAATTAGCCGTTGAAGGGGCCAAAAGAGCTAGTGGTTTTGATCCCAGTTCCAGTAAGTTTAAAACAGTTTCCCTTGTCTCAAAGATAGGGTACTCTTTGAAACGAGCTGCAGAAATAGCTTTCGGAGAAAGTCGCATGACAGAGGACAGTGAAACTGAAAGTGAAGTGAAAAAGTTCATACAGCTTCTTGATACAAAATGGAGCGAGTGTTTTTCTCGCAAAGCTCTTGCACTATCTCTAAAGCAAGAGGTCAAGAAAGTGGAAGTAGACAAGTCAACTGTGACAGAAGATTTGATAAAACTCCACAGATTTATCACAGTGGAAGAAGATGAAGCAAGAAAGGAACTAAAAGAAAGTCCTAGCTTATCAACATGGAAAAAGCTCAGCGAAGCTACTCTAGCAGATGTGTGCCTCTTCAATAGGGGAAGGGTAGGAAATATTGGTAGAATGCTCTTGCAAACTTACACTAGCATAAAGAGCAGGGGAAATTTTGTGGCCTCTGCGGATCAAATAAGGAAAAGCACCAAATTGGAGCTGGACCTCAGTGACAGTTTTACTAGGTTAGAACTAGAAGGTCAGTATGGAAGGAACATGCTGGTTCTGCTAACTGAAAGGATGGTTTTGTCAATTGACTTACTCATTGAAAATCGAGAGGAAGCAGGTGTGTCAAAAACTAACCCATACCTGTTTGCACGGACTGAAGGCCCATCCTTCATCAGAGGATTGGATTGTTTCCGAAGGGCTGCAATGGAATGTGGAGTTAAAAACCCAGAAGCACTTCTGTCCTCATCGTTAAGAGAGCAAATTGCCAGCTGCTGGCAGCTAATGAGCCTCAGTGAACGTGAATGGGATCAAGTGGCCAAGCTAGTGGGAAGGAGCAGCCAGGAGTGTTACAGACTCTCCAAGAATGCATCACAGCTGGAGGAAGTGAGCAAACAACTTCTCAAAATGGATCGAACACTACCATCAAGTCCACCTGGCACTGCAAGAGATGGTATGCATCTTTTGCTTTATTCTGGATTGTTTTAGATCTACGTGTTCTTTGATTACAAAGATCAAATGGCAAATAGCCAGTGCCGTCAAAGTAGCTATAGTTTACATTTGACGAAACAATCTCCCCTCAAAGTCCACTTGCTTGTTCTAGAACGTTGGACTGTATCACACAGTCTTCATTAGCAGTTTTCTCAGTTGTCATGGAACTGTAGATGTTCAGACTTCTCATTATTCTGACCCTTTTTTAGGACTTCTCTTCTCTACCATGTTTGACTAAAAGTCAAGTTTCACAGTTCATTCTTGACCGTTGAAACAGTAGCTGACAAAACAATCTCCACTCAAGGTCAACTTGTCCTTGCTAGTTCTGTGTGAACCTTTGACCATATCAGATGGTCTTAGAAATGACAACTAATAAAACTAAATCTTGCTGTTTCCAAGGTCAAGAATGAACTGTCAAGCTCTACAATTAAGAGTTTTATCATTTTATATTGAGAGACTATTGCTTTTTTAATGGGACGATAATTTTATTTTTATTTTATATAACCATGATTCTCTACACTCTTTTTAGGAACTGCACAGAAGACCGCTTTAAAGAGAAGACCTTGGAGTGAGAAGGAGCAGGCTGCAGTGAAGCGTTTCTTGAGTGAATTTATAACAAGGATGAAAGTCCCGGGTAAAAAGGAGTGCAATGCTTGCATTGCTGCCGAACCAGATCTTGGTGGAAGATCTTGGACAGATGTCAAAAATTATGTACACAACACACTACAGACAATACGGAGGCGAAATAACCAGCAGAATTCTGAAGGGAATGTAAATGTTTTGAATCCAAAGAGTCCAAAAGCTGAAGTCCAAACTGCAGAGAAAGATTTGCAAGATGCAAATGTTGTCTGTAGTATGACAACAGTGCATCCAGATCACCTGAGAGACAGTTCGGATTGTTGTATGTCAATGGCAACACTCTCCCAAGCAGCACCATTCTCCCAAGAGATGACTTCAGTTTATGCATCCTTGTGTTCCACCAGTACAAATATGATCCATTCAAGTCAGCCATTGATTTCTACTTTCACGCCATTGAATGCTACTGATACACAAGTGGTTCCCACATTTACTCCACACAACACCACAAATTCACTAATGTCTCCTGTATACACATCAGAGAACAACAGAATTCTGCCAATGACTCCGTCATATACACAGAATACCACAAGTATTCCACCCCCCTCTGTGTATATGCCACAGGACCCTGCAAATTCACCAATGATTCCTACTTTTAGCCAACTCAATGCTCCAAGTACCTCAATGGTTCCTACATTCACGCCATTGAATCCTCCAAGTACACCAATGGGCCCTGCATTCTCACCACTAAATGACAGAAGTAGGCCTATCATTTCTTCATTCACACCTCTGAACCATTCAGGTACACCAGGTTACCCCACAAGCCCACCTAGGGCCTCCACAACTGCACAGGTTGTCCCAACAATACTTGGACCCGGTGTTACTGACAGAGCACCAGTGTTACAGGAAAGTACATCCATGTCCGCCACAGGAAAACAAGTCACCTCAGCTGTGAAGCCTCAGAAGAGAAACAAAAGGTTGTGGAGTGAGGAGGAACAGGCAGCCGTCAGGCGTCAGCTTGGAGACTTCTGTAAACTGGTTAAAATACCAGGCAAAAAGGATTGTGATGCATGTTTAGCCGCTGAACCTGCCTTAAGCAGCAGAACATGGAGGGAAGTTAAATATTTTGTACATAACTCAATTCAGTCAATGAAAAGAAGAGGTTATGCAGTCGCCTCCAAACAAATTGGAGGACAGGAACTAGAAACTCATAATTCTCATAATTCAAACACAGAGTGGGATGGTCCTGTTTATCTGTCCCTGTGAATATTCTTAATGGACAAGTTGGAAAACAATAAGTGATCTGCAATATTTTAGAAGTGTGCGGGGGCTGTGGCTTTAACCTCAAATTATATGAGGTTTAAAAATTCAGCAGATGTGACAATGTTGTAAAATGTACTGTCAGTAAATCTTGGTCTCAGTAGCCATACTGATCTTGACAACGTTTACAGACTGCCCTGCCATTGTTTTAGTCACATGTTTTAAAAAGATCCTGAAGTATTCAGAACCAAGTCCACCGGACCAAGCTGTTGGTGTACTATTGCATGAGTATACAGTAAATGGGTGAAACTAAGAACATTTGTACTGTAGCCTTGGCTCAGAAAAAGCAGATATTAATGTTTAATATGGTTAGTTTGCATATACAGTACCAATGTAACATGTCAAATATGTAACACTGTCAATTTGTTAAATCATCTAGAAAGTGTTCTGATTTTAGATGTGTGATCAGTATCATACATGATCAGTGTAGTAACCGTGAACCTCATTTGCTAGGATTTGCAACCTGCCACCAGTCATTGGCTGTGGCAAGCAGCTACTGTGGCACCCAAACATGCTTTCACAATTTCAAACACAATATTTGTAAAAGGTGGTGTAAGCAATGGCTTAATTGGTTGGGAACCCCCAGCTACCATGACCAGGGCATCTCCCAACCTGCACTGAGCAAAGGTAGCCTCAGTGACTGTACATTTCCAGAGGGATTTCTACTCTTCTTTACTTCAAAACTTACATAGACGTCTATCTTTATGCCTGTACTGTTTTGAGTAGCATTTTTATGAATTTTGATGATCAAAAAAGAAAGAGTACCTACCAGCAAATATTTGCAGCCACTCCTTCCAGTATGATAGATGTGTGTTGACTTCCTTTGCATAATTCCCAAATGCCTGGCCCAAGTGTACTGTATTCCTGCTTTAGCCAGTAGCCCATATTGTAGATGGCCCCTGATAGCCTGCAGCAGTAAAACATACCTTCCTTGCTGATGTTAGAGAATTAGGAGCTCTATGTTTATACCTCTCACTTAAATATTGAAAAATTATGTTGATAAATGTCCATTATCTTCATTTATGTTTTTTTTCATGTGTATTAACAATCTGCCGAAAGGTTTGGTTGTCTTTTTGTATCACTATACAGCAACTGTGTAGACCATTTTAGTACTTAAATTGTATTTTGATGTACTCTTATTTGAGGCAAAACACACTGTAGTGCTCTCATTTGTATTACATTGTTTTAAACTTATTTTGTTGCCAAGATCAGATTGCCTTATGTTGTTTATTTGCTTTATTCAAATTTTTTCCTACCCTTGTTGATTGCACGTAACACACAGCAGAGCAGAGTTGTTACTCGCTACTAACCACCTTTGCCAGTACACCAACAGGTTATTTTTAAGGTGAAGTGATATTTGACAGGGTTTGAAAGAAGATTGATAATGAAAATGGCATCCTTTTTATATTTTTAAATGTAAAGGGATGGGCATAAATCTGGGATAGCTAGACTGTTCCAGTCATTCAACAGTGGATGAAAAGGTTAGTTTCCTTTTCTTTGGAAACAATGTAAATTAAATTCAGATTGTTTTTGTGTTGTCACCCTAATTTGCAACTGCCGTTTAGAAATTACAAAAACACAATCATTGTTTTGATGCTCTGTCAAACCAAACTCAGTGATGCCACAGTATGATTGTCCACAGGATATGTTGTTTGTGCATTTGACCACTGAATCAAAATAATTGCAGTATGTTTTAGGTTTTTACCCAGTACCCCTTTCATATACAAACCTGAGTTTGGCACATAATATTGAACACGGGTTCAACTTGCATTACCTTTAGCAGACTGCTGGTCACAGTATTTACAACTGTAGTCGTGGATTTGTAGACTGGATATGTCAATGCTAAACAGGGTTGTCACATTTCAGTTTCAGAATTTGTTAAATGTAGTGTTTATTTTAAACTGACTGGATATTAACAAGGAACTGATAAGACACATGGTGTGTGGGCGATCTGTTTGCTCAGGTCACTAAACTTCATCATCTACATATAGTCTACAGTTATTTTCATCTTTGTAATCAAAAATAAGCAGGAGTTATGGTTAAGATTTGCAGACAGCCAAACTGCTATTTGTCACAGACAAAAGCCTTTTGTGTTGTCCTTAGTAGCTGCTATATTGAACCTGTGTAGAGTAACCTGCGTTCACCCTTTCGTACCATAGCCAGTGTCAGACATCCAGAAACCCTGGCTGTGAACAGGGCTGCATACCCGGGTCATATAACTTATTCACACCAGTAGCAATCATGTTTTTCCTGGGTTGTTGAATCAGTGTGGAGTATATCTGTGTTGCAGTATATACAGTAGTTAGAGTTATGCTCCAGATACAGTTGTGTTTGGAAAATAATCTGTGAAAGGTCCACAGATGATGTATGATCGTTCAGATACTACCATTTCTGTTTGGTGTTCCAAAACGGATGTGTTTTATTCCCTGTAAAATAGATTGCTTTTTTCCATTGCTATTGTATAAGCACACCTGTTACTCTTCATCTTGTTGTAATTATGTTGCCCTCAGTTAATGCTTTTTATCAAGTATTGTAAGGAACCTATAACCTGTGCTTGTACAATAAAATGCTTCTTGGCTTAAAATTTGAAGATTTTGTTGTTATGAAGACATAAGACATCTCAGACTTCACTGGGGTGTATATGTATTTGCATAGTTAATTGTTGAAATGTTTCCTTTTTTATCTGATTCCCCAAACTTTTTAGAATATGAAGTGCTGAAGGACTGTTGAGTTTTCAATTTGCATTTGTAGTTTAAAGATTTTTTTTTTGTAAATCTGGTGAATATCAGGAAGCCTTTAGACAGTTCTTTAGATTTGAACTTTTTGTCATAATGTTTGAACTCCAAACATGCATATATCTTGCTGTTTGTTAATATGTAAACTTTAGTAAAAGCATGGCATGACTTTGCTGTAACCCACTAACAGGATCTGTGTAAATTGTTGTTGCATTTGTCAGTAGATTTCATCATAACTCATCCCAGTTTTTTCTCCTACTTTATTAAGCCAAATTCAACTAAATATATCTTTATGCAACATGTATTCTTATATGTGTTAAACTCTGTTGGTGACCAAGGAATTAAATGCTGCCCTGTAGATGACACAAAGAAAAAAATGAAGAGAAATCTCCGCAGCTGACCAAGTAATTGTTCAGTCAACCTCTTCCATCACATCATGCTCCCTCAGACATTCAATGGTCACGCCATAGTTAGAAATGTAGCAGCAGGGTGGTGTAGTGGACTTTGGGTACCACTGTTGCTTCACAGCAAGAATGCTCTGGGTTCAAATCTGCTGCCTGGTTCAAGCTTTTCTCTGTGGATTTTGCATGCTCTTCTTGTACCTATGTGGGTTTTGTCCAGGTGTTTTGGTTTCCTCCCAGTCTAAAGACAGATTAGGTCAACTGGCAACTCTTAATATCCTGTAGGGGTGTGTGTTTGTGTGTGTGTGTCAGCTCTGTTATAGACTGGCGACTTGTCAAGGTCGTATCCGGCCTCTTGCCCAATGTCAATTGGTATATTTTCCAGCCCCCCACAACCCTGCAATAGATAAGCGGATTTAGATAATGGATGGAAATATGATAAGAATCAGATCAAATTGATTTATATTATTGCTATTCCAAGCAATCATGATCACAAAACTGCTCAAACCCTCTCGCTTAATATGCACATTTATTCATTTACATCATTTATGAAGCAACCCACTGTATTACACATCAAATTTCTACTGAGGGACCATAAACTGCTCCAGCTGGCTCTGATTATATGATGTATGTGGGAAAATATTCATCATTCTGTAAGGAAATGATTATTTCAAAATGCATACAATCATTTACAGCCAGCTGGATTGAACATATAGTCTTTCTCAAATACAACTGTAAACCATGAAGTAATTACTATACTGCATTACGATTCAGTTTTAACTTGTAACCTTGTTACACCAATGGACTCACCAGTTTGCAAAGTCCTAGAATTGGTAATGCTGTGATGGCCTGAAAAGACGCTGGTTATCTCGACCTCAGCAAGATGAGGGATTACTGTCAGGGTGGGGACTTTAATAATTGTAAGTGCAGGGCTAACACCATGCTTAATAGCACAACACAGAAGTGACTCAAGTGTCTTCTGAGGGCAAAATAGAAAATAACAGCTCCAAAAAATGTTTGGTTTAAGTTTTAGAAACACCCCCACTTCAGCTGTAATTCTTTACAAACTGCTAATTAACAGTGCACAGCAGTTCAGTAGGAAGCTTTTCATTGTTCCCTCTTCATTTGTAATATTGTAGCTTTGTATCTGTCGGTGTTATTCCACAGGACGTCAGTGGTATGTCTCTGAGTATGCTGGCAGCAGCAGGGGGGCAGGACGACATCCTCAGGTTACTGATAAAAAAGGCAGTGAGGGTGAATGGACGACAGAAGAACGGCACCACTGCCCTGATGCATGCTGCTGAAAAGGTAATGCAGACTCGCACCCAAGAAGAGAAAAGGTCTTTACCTATACAGTGAATATGAACACTATATTTAATTTAGAATTCCCACTGTAGCCAGAGATATTCAAAAGTTTGATGCAGCACGAAACACTATGTAGTCAGACAGTCAGAGTACCGTCATACTCCACAGTAGTATCATTATGTAAGGTGGGAACTGCATATTCTCATGCAATATTCACAAACAATGTACGATAGTGAATCGGTGTGTGGAGACCCTTGCAGATTGAAATACAGACCATTTTTGTGTATATTCTCACTTTTATTTTTATTTCCATCCTGTGTCAGAATTTCTTAACGACTGTGGCTATCCTGCTGGAGGCGGGCTCCTACGTCAACGCTCAAACACTAGGAGGGGAGACGGCACTGATGAAGGTAACACACAAACCTCGTTTAATACAGGACAATGAACCCAAACCAAGTCTGATCATTTATACCAGACACAGGTGTTATCAACAGTTAATCCCTAGTCACACAAGACCTGGTTCTTCAAATGCAGATTCATGGTTGAGAGAGCTAGAAGTCATTAGTATTTACTACAGGGTTATAGAAATACTCAAATGAATAACAATTTAGTATACCAACAGTTGTCATAGTAGCAAACGCTGGACAATAATTTAGTATTATCATTTAACAATCATTATACAAACATCACTTATTAGCTTTCTTGCCAAGAGTTAGATGAGATGATCGATACCATTGTTGTATGTCTCTTATGTATAAAGCTATGGCTAGAAGACTGTTAGCGTAGCCTAACACAAAGGCTGGAAATGGGAAACAGGTAGCCTGGCTCATTCCGAAAGCAACAAAATCCACCTACCAACACCCAAAGCTCATTAATTAACACAGTCTGCGTTGGTTTCCTGGCAACAACACGGTGAGGACAAGACTCCAGGAAGTTACTGCTCCTGGCCAAGAAATAGTCTGGCACGTAGCCCCCTTAAAACCACAACCTGTCATTTTTAAGCTTTGTTTTTTGTACAGATTAAACAAACAAGATATGCAGTGTTAATCAGTGGGCTTTATATTTATTAGCTTTTACAATAGAGACTTATGGGCAAATGTGGTAAATCTTTGCTGTCCTTTTACTTTAGGCATGTAAGAGGGGAAATGCTGATGTAGTGCGCCTCCTGCTGGAGTATGGAGCTGACTGCAACATCCTGTCCAAACACAAGAACACAGCCATGTACTTTGCCAAGCTCAGGAACAACCTGGTGGTGTGTGATCTCATCAAGGACCACATCAATATGTACGTGCTAACCACAGCTTTTGGCTTCACACATGAAATGAGAGATAGTGTGTGTGTGTTTGTGTGTGTGTTTGTGTTGGAGAAGAGACAATAGAAAGTATTGTAGGCAAGGTTCTTGTACAGCTGCCTGTATTTAGACAACATTTAATATTTGTTCATACGGTTATTTTGTTTTTCTCTGCCCGTCTCACCATGTCAGGTTGTCCAGCGTGGCGGAGGACACCATCCGAGCGTATTTTGAGTCTCGCCTGGTGCTGCTGGAGCCCGTCTTCCCTCTGGCGTGCCACAGGCTTTGTGAGGGACCAGACTTCTCAATGGAGTTTGGCTTCAAGTCACAGCCACAACCAGAGGGTAAAACACCTTTGAGTTTGTCGGTCCTCAGCTCTGTGACCAGCTGGTTGCATTTTTAAAAACACAATTTAATTATCTCACACAAATGAACCAACCCTGATCAGATTTTGTTGTCATTGATCCGTTTGATCGATCTGTAATTACATAATGTGATCTTGTTCCTAGCCAACCACGCTATCGGCTCGGTCACAGAGTGAACATCTGACTGACGTACAGTCTAATGCAGAGTTTCTCAACCTTGGGGTTAGGATCCCTTGTAGGGTCACTTGATATGCAGACGACATTGTCGGAGACTTCTAAGACTCCCTTTTCCTCCCTTGTTTTCTAGGCTCAGGCATCCTCCTCTTCATCTTCCACGCTAACTTCCTGAATGAGATCACAGCCAGGCTCTGCGGCCCCTGCAGCGTTCACGCGGTGGTGCTCAACGACAAATTCCAGCTGCCCATCTTCCTGGTTGGTTCTTAGCAAAAACGGCAGACAGCGCTGTTAAATTACACAGCATTCGGCTAAAAGCAAACAAGTGAAGCACTAGTTATGCAAAACCCCAAATAGGTCAAATAAAATCTGGAAGCATACAAAAGAATAGAAGAAAAAACAAGGTGGATAACATTTATCAGAAAATGCATTTTAACAATGATCCTTTTTTTCAGTAGTAATAAATATTAAGCCCTCAAAGTAGATGAACTGCTTTGAAACAAAACATTCATGCCATTAAATTTGTCCAATTAGCCAGTGAATACATGTCCTTGGGAGACACAACACACACCTTCCCTTCCAGCCACTTCTCCTCTTACTTAACTTGTTCTACCATTATTATCATTTGGATCAAGATTGTTGTAATTTATTTGAACTCAGTTACTTGTTGATTCTGACTCAACTTGGAGTCTGTGCTTGTTCTTTTGATTTTTTTTTTTTTTTTTTTTGGCGTGAATTTTTTAAATATGCCCCTCAGGGTTTTATTGGTCTCTGATTTCAGAGTTTATTATTCATTCAAAGCACCAGCACATAAATACTTTATACCAAGCGACGATACACTTGTTTTTTCTCATTTTTTCATTTTTGTCTTCCAACATTCAGGATAGTCACTTCATCTACTCCTTCAGCCCAGTTCCAGGCATCAACAGACTCTTCATCCGTCTAGCAGAGGCACCGACAGCCAAGGTAACACTAACACACACACATATACACACTAACTCATATACAAACACAGATGCAATCAACAAACAAACACACAAAAAGCATTTGCTGCTTAGGAGTTACAAGTTATTTTAGGGTTTAAGAATTGTCCAGCCATTAAAAAGAAGGAAAAAATGTTAATGTACTTTTAAAAGATGCTCTGTAAGAAACGGTGCACTTTGAATCTAAATTGTAGTAAGACGTTTCTGAAAGGGTGAGGTAAGTCCGAGTAGTACTCCAGACCAATGAAAGGGCAGGAAGATGGGTTCTCTTAACTTTCACAACCAACACAAGCACCTGCTCGTGCGTGTGTTATGTAATAAAAGTGGATCATACTGAGCATACTGATGGACACTGGAGAAGGGAATTATGCTGCAGCTCTGGTTTTGAGATTTTTTTTAATGGACGTTATTTAAATGCAACCCACGTCGAAATGTAACTGACGTGAATGCAAGCTGACTGCAGTTGCCATGATTCGTGAAACCTGTGTTTAGACTGACAAAAGTGCTGTGGCTTCCTCATTCTTCTCGATGAGAAGGCTGTGTTGGCACAAAGGCGCTTCCAACGCAAGTTCAGGCAAAACTGGTAGAGGGAGAGAGAATCTGGCTCAACTTTTTCTGCCATGCAGTGCCATCCAGTAACGGACTTCTTTGTCTTTAGTGTACCTAAAGGAAAAAGCTTTGCAACTTTTCAAACCTGGAGGGGTTCATTGTTTTAAACTCAAAACAGTTATTTTGGCTGGACTGTCACTCTAAGGTTAGCTAGCTACCACAAATAACATAGTTTACTGTCAACGTTTGTGTTAACCAGCATTGAAGTAATTCAAAGTATAGTCTCTATATCAGACAAAGAGCTTTACTCATTGAAGATTCCAGTCTTATTTCATATGTTCCTGTGTCCATCATTTTATAATAAAGTATATGAGTATAGTGCTTTATTATATTCATTCTTAATTTCAACAAATCCTATGAAAAGAGCAAATCCAACCATGTGTTAGTCTGTCTCTCAATGATTTCTGACTTCCTTACACTGTCTGTGGCAGTCAGCCCCTAAATCATTAGTTCCTACTGAAGACGAAAGTCACAAAGATTTGTTGTTTATTTTAGAACAGCTGAACACTTCAGTTCCTACTCAAATAGGAATGCATAGTGTAGTTGTTGGGTAATATAGTCAGCGTTGGTTTAATCTACGTTTGGTGCACTAGTGTAGGGCTGCAACTAACAATTATTGTCATGATCAACTAATCAGCTGATTATTTTTACGATTAACCAATAAATCATTTTGTCTTTAAAATGTAAGAAAATTATGAAAAATGTCTTCAAATGTTTTATCAACTGTCCAAAACCCAAAAACCCAAAGATATTCAGTTTATCATATATGACACAGAAAAGCATAAAATCCTCACATTTAAGAAGCTTAAAGCACTTTAAGCTTTGTTTTTGTTTGTCGATGGACTAATTGATTAATCAAATAATGGTTGCAGCTCTACTGCAGTGAGTATTTCAGGCAGCGTGATGGTGGATGTGGGATTGAGGCAAATAAAACTACAGTGCCCATGTTCATGATAATGAAGGAACATGTCACAGTGCAACAGTGTGTCTCATTGATGTGTTTTTAATAGTTTTTGGACAACAATAGAGCTCTGTGGCACAGATGAATAAGCATTATCAGTTTTAAATACACAGATGATACTTATTAAAAGGATCTGAAATAAAGAATATTTCCAAACTTTTAACTCACCAGTTTTTCTTCAGTTTATTCCAAACAATCATAAAATATAAAACATGCCACTTCCTGTGCAGCACTTCCACACAGCCAATGTTTGCCAGTGTTAAAGCTTTCATGAACTGAATCGCTATTTTGTTGTCTCAGTCAGTAATCGAGGCTAAACAATCAAACAGTTGTGTATTTTTTTTTTCCCAGTGCACTAACTGATTCAGTCGTCTCTGTTGTTCATCTTTCCTCAGGTCAAACTCCTCATCTGTGCGTACAGAGTCCAGCTGCAGTGATGCTAAGGTCACACCAAGCCTGGCCAACACAGCAAAACATGCCAACACAGCTAATACACGACATTTGAATCCTGTCCATACCACAGCTCCGTGTTGGCCCACATGTGCAGCACAAATCCAAAGATCTCGCAAGGTCGATAACCCTCGAGTAACTCCTCGAGCAGCCCGTCCATTTGTTGGTGATACCATTGTTACGCAGCTTCCCAGTGGAAGGAGTCAGGAGCTCCCTCCTCTCTCACTGTAATGACTTTCAAAACTGAAACCCTCCTGGGTCGTGCCTTTCTCCGAGTTCCACCTTCTGTCAGCGTGGATATGATAGATGCGTGTGTTCACATGTTTGTAAACTTAGCATGTGTGTACGTGTGTGTAGATTGACCAGATTTTTTTGGGTGCATTTGAAGAACATGAGGGGATTTTCCATCACTATTTTTTCTAATTTTTTAGCATTTTTCTTGGACCAAGCTAATGCTTTCCCACTACTGTTGTCTTTGGCAACAGGTTACTTTATAACAGACTTGTTTCTGTGTTTAACCTGTGTATCAGTGTTGCTCCTCCCAGGATTTTATTCTTGCCACGGTGGAAAAGCTTCTGTCCACTCACAACTTGTGAACTCTTTCCTAAAACTGTGACTCCGGATGTTGAAATCTGGCACTGCTCTGTCGATAACAACTGGAAAAGTATTTTCTTTGATTTTTAAGGTGTCTGTGTACATTTATATAGCCAAGTGAGATTTAAAATTTAGTGTCACACATGCTTGCAGACCCGGAGAGATGAGATTTTCTGGCTTCATAAAGTCAGAAACCAATTTGCTGTCAGCGGAGCAGTGACTGATTTCGCAATTCATCAGATTAGGAAAGAGGACACAAGTTAAAACACTGACTCAACAGTCCTCGGGCACAGACACAACATATGTACATCCTTAAATCGGGTGTCATTCCCCTTTACTCACACAGTGTCTTTGTTTACAACGCTCTCCACAAGTTAACACATGAGAATGAAGTGATTGCAAAGTAAGATGTTGAGTGTTTTAATGAATGAAGAAAAGTTTTGCCTTCCCTGCAGAGTTGCTGTTTATATTTTCTGTTCTGTACATATTCACATACTATATATAAATATATACATACATATATATAGTTATTAAGTGTCATCTGATGACTGCTTCTGTTTTGTTGCCTTTTTTTTTTTTGGCCACTGTAGGAATTTAAGTTATTTAGTGTGTACAGTAAAAAGCTTTCCTGTTTATTTACTTTTAAGGGCTAAAATGTCACAGCTCGGACTGCCCTGTTGTAAAAGGTTTGAGGTTTTTTAAATTGAAAAGCATCTCGGTGACATAAAGATCGCTGCAGAATTGAGACACAGACGCTGCCGGTCAAAACTCACTCCCCTTCGCTCTCCTTCGACAATCTTTTTCTGCCGGATTTGAAAAGTGTAGGTGATATTAAAGGAGCCCCTCTACACCCAGACATTAATACCAAACCCAGACGCTTTGATAGCACGCCTAGATGTTAGCTGTGTGATATTTCCTCTGAACTCAGCTCAGGCCAGCGATTCTTTTCTTTCAAATGATTGTTTGCTGTTTTGTCAGTTTGCAGTGTTAAAGGAACAACTGTCAGAAACTCTTAAGTTGGTGGAGTCTTCTATGCTGCCTTAATATTCATTTTTTTATATTGGTTTGTTATGTTGTTTTTTTCATACAAAGTGAAGGGTGAATATACAAAGTTATACTACATGACTGTTAAAGCACATTTTAACCAACAGCTCAATGACAGATGTGTAAATCTGACTTCAGTTATTGCTTTAAATTGATATGTTTCAATAATTTGCCTCCTTTTTTTATGTTACACAAAGAGCCCGACTACTGAGATACCAGCGGGCAGGAACAGTATGGATGCCTGTGTTCCTATTTTTTCTTTTTTCTATCAACTCCCTCTTCTCTCTTTCATAATACGGCACAGCATGTTCACAATCAGTACCTCAAACAGCTGATCATATTCTTGTCAATCACTTCATTGTAGAGCTGCTCACCTCTTGCTCGCCTGGTTTCACAGCACCTTTCACAATACTGACACCAAAAAATGTTATTTCTATCCCTGAACTTCACACAGTCCAGGCTCGGAAAAAAAATGTCATTCTACCTCGTCAAAGTGTGTATTTGTGCTGAATCACTTCCCAAAGCAGCATCAAAACGGTCTCTGTTTTCATCTTTTTACCAACATGTTGCGAGGAATCAATATGTGATATGAAAGGGCTGTGTTCTGGCATCGGCCTTTGGAGACGAGCAAGATCTGGCTAGCTGTACACTGAAGTGATCAAAATCAATCAGTGTGCTGGAAAAAGAAAAGGGAAACTTGTGAACAGGGTGATAATGGGTGACCTTAGACTTTAAACAACAAAGATACAGAGCTTGTGTGTTCAGCCTCTTGGAGTGGGAGGACTGTTAGAGGATTTCTGGCCCTTTCCCAGTCAGGGATTATCTGAAAAACCAAAGATGACTCCAGATCAGACCTTAGTCATCAGTGATTTTACATGTTTCAGCCCATTTATAAGAAGCATTGTATAGTCTACAATTGTAGCTAACCATTTTACAACCATGGTGCTTTTTCTTCTTTTTTTTTATAATGTGTTTTTCCTTCTTCTCAGACAGTGATTGATTGCCATTGATTCCCATCTGGGATGAAAATCAACAGAATCTCAACACTTGCGTGAGATGTGTAATCAATCACAGTGCAGCAATTTTGGCTAAAAGAGAAATAATCATAATGATGGTGCAGACTTTTCAAATCAGTGTCGACTTAGAAAAGCATTATTACACCTCGATAATGATGCTTCCACAAAAATAAATGACTGCACTACAGTAATGGAGCTGAAACAAAAAGCCACATTATTGCACTTGCACATGTTCCACATACCCAGCAAGTTTCAAGAGTTTGCTAATTGATTGACTCGTGTATTAAGAGATCAATAGAGGTCATTGGCCACTTGGAAGGAAGTAATAATTAAGAAATCTGAACCTCTCAAGCTTGCACTCAAAGAAATGTCGTCAGTTATGAAAAACATGATTTGCAGTTTGGATAATACTTGTAAAAACAGCAGTGTCGCCCTTTAAGGACAACACGGACAGGCTGTTTTATCAGAAGACGTGGCAGCCAACAGTTAGTCTTGATTCTCTGTGTTAACTGAGTCTTTTTACCCTCATGGTTTTCCGACTACTTTGCCGATCTCTAACACACCTAAAGATAATCCGGTTCTTCTGTCTTGCCTCCTGAATTTCCTTCGTACAACTTTACCGAGACAAGCTTGATCAATATTTGGCTCTGAATGTTTCCTGCAGTTAAACTTACCGTATGTGTGAGAAAGCGTGATCTCAGTGGTGTTTGTATAGACGCCCTGAGGCTGTGTCTCTGTCCTAAATAAAATGTGTACATATATTTCCATACTGGTGTTTCTGTTTCTATGTATCGATCATTCAGACTGAAGTTTTCCAGTTAAAAAGTTGACAAGCCAGGTGTAATATTCCAGGTTTGAATCTTGCTTTTTTGAATGTTGAACGTCATGTCCTCTACATCATGTTTTTAAAGCTAAACTGGGCAACAGTTTTTATTACACAATGCAGTCATTTTACGAGTAACACTTCCAGATGTGTATTTGTCAAAGTGCTAAAAGCAAAAATTTGGTCTTCAGTACAAGATAAAAGTAGAAATGCTTTTAGTCTTGCTCGCAAACTCAAGACTAAAAGCTACTTATAAATTTTCTGACCACTTTCAAACGCTCTTCTCCTGTCATTGTACAGAATATAGGGTTTTTTTTGGTCATCACACTTAAATTTATTCACTCAAGTACTCATTGTGTGTTGTAATCCAGACACTGCACGTCACTAGACACACATCATCCGCTCCATGAAGCCCTGTGGTGGCAGCACCCTGCTGTGCAGATGTTTCACTGCAGCAGGTCTTAAAAGGATTGGTTGAGGGTCAAATGAATGTAGCAGAATTACAGACAAATCCTGCTGCAGCCTGTAAGTGAACTGCGACATGGGAGAACAAAAAGCTATACAGGAATAGCTTCAAAACAACAATGTTGACCTGGGAAGGCTCGTGCCCCATATGCAAGTTTACAAAGCTGCAGCAGTTTTGTAAAGAATGGAAAACTTTCAGTGTACGGATATGCCTCGACTCAAAACTGTAACAGTGCACACTGCTATTGACTTAAACAAGGCCAGTAATTTTTTCTGTTTATTAGTGGTGAAAAACCTGAATTACATCCTCTATATATTGTAAAATAATAAAACATGTTTCTTTCTAACATCATAGCTTCAAGTCCAACTACACTTCACTGCTCTACATTTACAGCCCTTTGCAGAAAATGACCTCAACTCTGAACACCTGCCTGCCTGTGATCAAGTCTGATAATATCACTCATGTATTACTTGCTGTTATGGACAGTTGACAATACATGAAAATATCAATTATTTTAGTTCTCACAATCTAAAATGTTCTGTAACACTCCTAACATCTACAAAATGTTCAACCTGTTCTAAACTATTTCTACGTTTCTGTGTAAATATTGAGTCTTTCTCCACCTTATCTACCTTCATTGAGGTTCTGCTCAAACCTACAAACCACTTTTTTTTTTTTTTTTTTGCTGGTTTATCATAAAGTATATATGTTTTTCTCTCTTTCAGGC
Organism: Thunnus thynnus; assembly: GCF_963924715.1. Taxonomy (NCBI): domain Eukaryota; kingdom Metazoa; phylum Chordata; class Actinopteri; order Scombriformes; family Scombridae; genus Thunnus; species Thunnus thynnus. The sequence goes on along the minus strand of NC_089527.1, from coordinate 29,488,236 downwards.
AGACCTGCTCTTGAATCAAATTAACTGTTTGGCCAGACCCTATGAATGGCTACTTCAGTCAAACCCCAAAGAACAGGAGACTTAACATTAACAGAAAAAGAAGTACATAAAGGAATGTTTCTTTCTTTTATCCCACTGTGGTGATGAATATGATATTACAATACATATAGCCAAGCTTCCTAATCAATGAAATACAAGTCAGACCAATAAATATGACTTATGTTTTTTGTTTTGTGTGTAATACCTGTAAATTAATTATTAATTAAATAAAAGGTGATTTCCCAGAGTTCTCTCTACCCAAAGTGTATAGTGACTCATTTTGCTAACACTGAAATAACTTCATCTTGATAAGTTTCTTGGAGAAAGTTATAAAGGAAACACTGAGTGCTTGTGACTTTTTGGCATGAAAATCTTCAGATTAAAGACAATGATGTCCAAAAATCCAAAAATGTCAGTGTCAACATTAACCTTCCCATACTGGTCAAAACTTGAAAGAGAGAACAAGCAAAAACCCATCTGTGTTTAGTTTGCTTTAGTTTAGCTTTAACATTCATTCTCGACCTCGGGAGCAGCCGTTGACAAAGCAATAACTCCTCAAGACCCAGGAGGTTACAATCAAAAGGTCCAGAACAGCTACTAAATGGACCTCGAGGTGAGATTATTTTGTCAGTGTTTAGTTTACTTTAGTTGCACAAAAAAGAGGTCACTTCTGAAAAAGCATATTAGTACACACTCTGTGGTTTTTGTGGCCATAAAAACCCTCAAGAGGCTTTTAAACACGTCTCACCTCCCCCACAAAAGAGAAACCAGATGACATCTGAACTCAACTCAGACAAATATGTTGCATAAACAAACAATCATTTTAATGAGAAATAGGAGTCATACAGATAATAACCTTGATACAGGAAATATGTGTGTGACTTTGTCTGATCATGGTACATTGAATATTATCAGTGGTGCATGAAATATTATGAGCAAAAGACTAATGGTGCTCAAACAGGAAACACCATAATATACCACAAGTCCTGCGTTAAGTGTTTCTTAAGCAATAACTATTATAACTGTTCATATATGTCTTGTAAGTAAAATCATACTAAGGAAAATAATGATCAACTACAGCTGTCAGATAAATGCAGTGAAGTATGAAAACACTCCAGTGAAGTGGAGGTTTCTTCTATTTGAAATGGCACTCCACTGATTTTAAACTTCAACATCAGCTTACTTGTCATATAGAGGACTACTCAGCCTGTTCAAACTGTGTAATTGTATATATTATCTTCAGTGGCTCTGGAGGAGCTTTCTGAAGTTTGGAAAAAAGAATAACCCCGATGATGTCATCAGGATGCTTTCAAGTTGCATCCTGGGAAATATAGGATCCAGTGTTTTTGGAGTTGACCTATATAAAGACCAAAAGTCAGGACATCTTGGACTGCGCTGCTTCGATTTGGATCATTCTGTTTTTTAATCTGAGTGAGTCCAACTAATTTATGGAAGTGCAATACTAAGACTTAGTAATAGCCTGCACCTTTAAGTACAGTTACTTTCTACTACTGCAAAAATGTAGTAGTTATACACAGTGGCTGTGTTGATTTCCTACCAGTAACAATAATGATTGAGAGAAGTATATTAACATCTTCAGGGAATGATGGGTGGATTTAATAAGAGAAAATACATATTGCACTCATCAAAGAAATTAAATCAAGCACACACACACACACACACAGAGAGAGAGAGAGAGAGAGAGAGAGAGAGAGAGAGAGAGAGAGAGAGAGAGAGCGTGTGAATAAATGTGATAAGGGATCTTTCTGTATCCCTCCTTAAAATCTGGATCCAGGGTCAGCAGACTAAAGCCATGCTTTCATATATTTCAGTATAATTTGTGTTCCAGATTTGTGTCGGAACCTACAAACCTCCGACATTTTCCTCAGCAACCAACAAACAGACGATCTGGCAACCCGACAGTTTTGACTTTCTCAGACTGACTCGAAAACGAGAGCGTCCCACCCTCCCTCGCTGCCCTCAATCCGGGATGAAGAGAGAGCTGGGACTGCGGAGATGGAAATCATTTCTCTGCACCGCCGACCCTTGACGTGGATCCGACCTGCAGGTTTCAGTGTGACACTTGAACGCACCTGATCCGCCATATTAAAAACGTGATCATCACTTCATTTGACTTTTCGCACAAAAAAATCACCAGATTAACTTCATGATATTTCCTTCTGTGACTCATAATTGGCCTGTTGTACTCAGTAGTGAGTTTACAGTGATCTTATCGCACTTTAGTTCATTTTTTGCTCCTTTGATAACAACCTTGTAGAGACTTCTGATGTTGTTGAGGTGCGCGCAACATCTCTCTAACATTTCTTACGGGATTATCAGTTATTATTCTCAGCCGTTTGGTTTTCTACCGTGTATGTGCGGATGAAATTACGTGAGGAAAGCTGAGAACATGAACTCTCTCAACCCGGATCCTTGCTGCTGATTGGACCCGAGCTGTGTACTTCAATGCAGCCTGTTTTCAAATCATCACCATCAAAGCTTTTCATGACAGACTACATCATTTGCAAGCTGAGCTGGAGTCAGTTTACATGGGAGAGATGATATATATCGGCAAGGTTAGCTCAGCTTAATGGGGCAATTTAATTGCCAGCCATGCAACCACTGATTGCTGGTATTGCGCCTGCGCCGAAAGAAAAAAAAAATTAACAAATACGCATGAAGCGATGACAAATGAGTGAGGTCTCACTCTGCCTCTACTTCCTGTTACAGTAAACGTGAACGTGTAGCTTGTGAGCAAGAGGGACTTCCGATTTAAAGGACAATGCCAGTGTTTTTTGGGTTTTTTTGTTTTTGTTTTTGGAAGTTTTAGCTCTTAAACTGTGTATTACTGATAACAAATTCCCAGCACTTACTGTCTAATTTCTGATATTTGATGCATTTTTCTTCACTTTTGAGGTAGCCATTGGTTTTTTGCACATTCATTTCTGCGCTGTTTAAAAAAACAGTCCCTTGCAGTGAACAACAATGTCTTAATACAGTCTTAAGTGCAGATTAATTTGAAATGTGTGCACTGCATCACCTCACATTAGTAAAAATAACTGACAAAAATTTATGCAGACTTAACATTCACTGAGCCGGATTACACAAGTGAAGTTTGAAGAGCCTTTCATATGATTTTAATATCAACGCCTGCATGGACAGCAGGGAAAATACATTACAAAATCAGAATCACTTCAGCACACTTTGTAGAATAATAAGCAGTCATCTAAAGTATTCATGATCTGTAGTAAATGGTCTACAAATTTCTGGTATTGTCTTTTAACATAAGCAGACTAACAATGTGCATTCTGTATGCCCATAAAGGCTTTGCAGTTACATCAGCAATATTTAACAAAAGGTCATGGTAATTAGACACCTCTGTTTTCATCTGCCTGGTGTAAGACGCCTTTTCAGGAAAAAAAATCAAGGGAGGTTTATGGCAACCAGCTGCTCACAAGCATATGCTGTACTCAACCTCCTATTGGTCCAATTTGAAGGCAGCATTAGTAATGTGAGGTAATTATACCCAAAACTATATGTCTGCTAGGCATTGCTTAATATCTGTGTAGCCATATATCATATTCACATTTTTGCCATTTTGAGCACAAAAACATATAAAAACAGGGAGGCGCAATATATGAAAAAAAATCTGGGTACTTTACCTACTTGTTTTATGTTAAAGAATGTTAAACATTGCACTTAAAAGAAACTTATACATGGCTTTGTTTAACTCTGAAACATGAAATGTGGAGTTATCTGCTATTAGCCCAAAAACAAACTTTAAACTAGGGGGGAAAAATCAATCAATCAATCAATCAATCAATTTAATTTAATTTTGTCATTTACTTCTAAAACAACCCAGGTGCATGTGATTGATATTACCTGCACAATAAAAACATGATTTATGAAAATTAATAAAAATGGAGATATCTGTTTTTGCAAATGAACTCTTCAGTTTTATATACACATAAACAGAGTTTTGTCCCATAACTGCAGTGGTTCCTTACTGTATGTCTACTCAATACTTTTGATACATAAAGGTGAAAGCTCTCACAAGGAGCTCAAGGGACGTGTTAGTCATGTGAATAATAATAATACATTTAATTCGTACCGCACTTTTCATTCATAGTGAAACTTAAAGCGCTACAGTATTAATAACATAGAACAGACAACATAAAGAACAAAGATCAATAAGGGTTAAGATGAAAAAGCCTTCCTGAATAGAAAGGTTTTCCTTTAATAATTAGTCCCTGTACCAAATTTTGAACAGCAAATGTTTTTTTTGCATCCATAGATGTCTTATTAGTCATTAATACATGTGTGATTGATCCTTCAGTAATGTTTCAGGGAGCAGAGAGAGTGTTTTCTTTAGGTTTGACACTATTCGATTATAGAGAAAACAGTCACAATCACACTATATTATCATCTCATGTTATCCAAAGCAAGAGAACAAAGTAGCCATAGATATTGCTATTAATTTATTGAAAGTGAAGGATGCAATAACATTTGATGGTAGGTTTCATTATAACCATTAAAACCATCAATCAACACTGACCTAGAACATCCTCTATGTACAAAAATGTATACCAGCTGCACAAAATAAGTAATTTTATAGTATTTCCATTTTTATATATTCTGGGTCACTTTAGGAAAAATCATAAAATTTCAGTCTTAAAGAATGTAATTTAGGGTGTTTTTATTGTTTTCAAAGGTCAAAATTGGTCAACTTTGACCCGAACAGTATGTAAGGGTTAAAAGAGACTAGGGTCTGTGCTGCCCTCAACACGGAGTGAGTCCTCTGCTCAATAGACAATCTTTGGACGGAAAGTGGAAAGTTGTACGTTGTGCGCAGGCGCTCCCCGGGATTAATGTCAAGGCACAAAAGTGGCGCTTCACCGTTTCCAGCTCTGCTCCGGTAAGCGACTCACACTGACATGTTTTATATTCCAGTTTTACACTTAATTACTCAAAGTTTCGGGAACTTGTGCGGGGACGTCTGGCGGGTATCCAGGGACTCTCTCAGGAGTCACACTGGGGCGAGGAGACACATTTAGGGAGTAATAAAGAGTTAATTTGAACATGTTTTCAGCTGCTGTGTGTGTGCTGTGGCTGCTGCCGCCTCTAGTCTCCAGTATTGTTCAGTTAGTTCCCTAATGGCGGACGGCAGGCAGTGCTGTTTTCCGCTGGGGGAGGAGGAGGAGGAGGGGGAGGGGGAGGAGGAGGGGGAGGAGGAGGAGGAGGAGGAGAGGGGGTGTGGGGTGAATTATACCTGGTTGTGAATATATTGAGTTAATACCTGGCCTCTGGTCACGTTAACTCTAAACACGATGCTTGGTTTTCTTTGCCTCGTCGTTTACCGCCGCAGGACACAATTGGAGACAGTTCATGTGATACGTAACGCGAGGGCGCCCCCTGCGGCGGAAGGGTATATTTGCCACTGATTGCGCCAGGGTGGAGGGTAACTTTCCAATTAAAGCCCCAGCGTCACAGGTATCATAAAAATCGGGCTTTTTATTGGGATCCGGGCTCTGCTTTGGTGGCACTGGTTTGTGTGCGACTTAGAAAAAAGAAACTGGACGAGAAGGGGGTTGTGTAGTGAGACCTCACGCTGCCAGCCGGTGGGGATTGTGTTGTTGACTGTCACTGTGTATCCTGTGCAGCATTTGGTATTTTCATGTATTTAATGCCAGTAAGTAGTGATGATTTTAGTAGTATTTTTAACAATGGCGCAGTCTGTGTCTGCTCTCCTCCCCTCGATCCGCCGCTAATCCAATGGCTGTTTGCGCCAGGAAGGGCAGGGGTGGGAACGGAACGGAACACCCTGAACCACGTTTCTTCTGGATCCCAACTTGGAAGCAACCGACCCCCTCATTAACCCGGGTTATTTATGGAAGAGTTGCGCAGCTCAGGTAGTGCCGGTTCTGTTTATTGTTCTTGATTAAAGTTTTGGACCTGCTCTCCATAGCCAAGTTTGATCAAAATTAATGCTGCAAAAAAGAGAAGGGAAGCTCGGATCAGGTCGAGTGATAGTCACCGCGGTACCCGGGCGCCTGGACCGGATTTGGTGCTGTTGTGGTCCTCGACATGAAGCTGAGCTTCTAGCCGGTGTTAATAACCAAGGGCACGGTCAGGGGGACTTAAGCGGCCCCGAAAGCTTGATACAGACCGTCGTTCTGTGCTGATTTTCTAACATATCATAGAAATGCTCCCTAGCTGTGTAGAGTCGGGGTTAGTTTGGCATTCAGCAGCCAGGTATCCGGAATGGACCGTATTTCAGCCCATCAGCATGCTTGGGGGATGTTCTGGTGGCTGCGCATTACGCATCACTTCTCAGTGACATAAGCCTTATATAATAATTCCAGGCGTTTGATATGAATATGTCATTAGTCGGTTGTTATTTGCGCAACTGGCGCAAACAGCTGCACGTCTCCACCTTGGGACCTGCTGGGAAAATGATGTCAACTTGGCTTCATGCGCAAACTGATAGTGTTGGAAAGGTAGAGGAGCACCTATGTAAGGTGGTGATGTGGCTGGGGTTGGTCTGGCGCAGCTGGTGATGTTAACTGCTTGCTTGCTGAGTGTTTTTGTTGCATGGAGGCAGTCTCAACCTATAGCGCCAGGCCATCCTCTCTGTCCACCTGGTGTTGACGTGGGAAGCAAGGTTGCATGTCAGAGCTCATTAACGCTGGACCCTCGTTTCCCTCACATGCACGTGAATGCAGGCTGGCTCATAGCTCTGCATTGCAGTCTGTACTGAGTCTAGACCAGGCTATTTTTTCCCCTCAGTGCACTACTGAGTTGCTTTGCACATAGATTCCCTCTGTTGGTGTTTTTTCAGGCCAAAAAGCTGTGATGCATTTTCTTTGCAGCTCAGCTTGGTGTTGCACATGGAGAGGGGTGCCTTTGGGGTTCTCTCTCAATGTTTTGACACTAGTTAACCTCACAGACCCGCCATGATGTGTTATAACTCTTAGCACATGTAGGGTTGGGGTATCGCTCCTGAAATACTAGCCATACTTAGATTAGGCAGCACACTCACTGATTTGGAGAACCCCATTCTGTTTCTGAACAGTCAAGAACAACTTACTGTTCTTGAATGTCATGCTGTTTTGGCTTGTGCTTCCTGTCACATGATCACCCTGTACAACTCTTCCTCTTCCAGCTTCAGTGTTTTACACTCAAGTAGACCTTTACAGTCAACAGTCATATTGTATGCATCTCTGGTGTGGTGTCCTCCAGCGGAGTGTAATAATGTATGCAATGTTTTTATTCACTTATTCTAAGTACAGCACTTGGAGGAACTTTCACACAAGCAATTGACATTTGACATAAATTTTAATCCCCTACATTTCTGGACAAAACATGCTTTTATGAAAGAATACATTGTTTGTTTAATGGAAAAAAGACAAATATAGCCAACATGTTAGCATTTGGACATCATCGCAAATATTTTCTTTCAGATTTATGAAATAATTAACATGTTTATAATGTTGAGTGTGATTTATTAAGTGTTTACTGAAAGTATTTAAAGTACCCCTAATCTTTTAAATTTCATTTTAGTGGGGCTTTTTTCTCACAACCTTTGTTTGTGGATGTATCAGTCTGGTCTGTATAGAAGACATCAGCTTTAAAACAATACAGCATGATATCCCCCAATTGAAACTTCCATATATGTATCAAGTATGCATACGTTTAAAAGCCTATTAAGTGCTCTTTGCTATGGATTTTGAATGTATACTTCGGGTCCAAGTGTCTTATGCAGTTTACATGGGAGTGTACAGTGTAAGTGCAATAACATACAACACAATAGCCCTGATGTATGATTGTGTGTAATTATGTTTTTTTAGTGAGTCAGTCATAGGTGCAGATTCAACTCGATAAGACTACGCTAAATGTCTTTTAGTCGGTGTCATTGCTGCATTTATTACATTTTTTTCATGTTTGGCATATGTTGTTAGGATTTTTTATTGGGGCTTGGGAGCATCATTACTTAAGTGGAACAGATGAAATTCTCTGAGTAGCTCAGAATATTGAAACTGAGTATCAAAAGCTGGCATTCAATGGATGGTCAGATTTGTGATCATCTTTACTTATTTGATCAGAGAGTTTCTGATTTAAATTTTAAACATGATTTTATATTTAGGAAAAATTCTAATACATCTGTTTGCATTTAGATGACATTAAGCATTTGGGAATTTTTGCTCCTTTCAACGAATAAAAAAAATGTGTTTGTAGAAAACCATGTTTTGTTATTATATCTCAAAGTAAAGTATCAGGTTTTCATAGGAGACCCAGTCCTATGCTGGACCATTGCACTGGATTTCTAGGTGTTGGCTATTCTGTCTGTCCACCCCCTTTATCTTCCTAAGTACCTGTCTTGACATCAGTGTCAAGTAAATTATGGTCAAAAATGGCAACTGACAGTGGCAGATCTGCACATTTTCTTGTAGAAATACACAAGTAGGTCCCAGGAAGTAGTCTGTATTGTCAGTTTCATCTTGAGGTACTTGTTGTGATGACTTATTTCCAGTCACAGGAAGATGTATGTAACCATGTGATGTGTCATTGAGCCTTGTCGGGAGGTCAGGGCCCCCTGCCAGACAGCACAGTACCTCTTGGGCTGGTAGGGAGGCAGACATTGGGCTTTAATCAAGAGATTCTGTGTGAAGGATGGACTCTGTATCCGGCAGCTCACCTGTGTTTAGTTGTAACACTGTTGCCAGTTAGCACACTGAGAAAGGGCAGATGCCCAAAACATCCATGCAGTCCATGAATAAACTATTTAAATGGAGTGAATGTCCTACTTCTGATTTTTGATCTTTGTAACTAACATGCCACCAATTGCAAGTTTAACAAAAAAAAATCTAAAAGTAATAATTGGGAGTTTACCAAAGGGAAAGTGTAATTTGTAAAACCCCAATACTTCCTCTCAACAGCCTTCCTGTTTCCTCCGAGATACAGCTGTAAGTTTGATTTTTATTGGAGGCACCCACAGTGCTGGGGCCAAAATGGCCGCTGCAGTGATGTCAAGGCATTGACCTGGCTTCCTCTGTAGTGTAGTCTGTCTCTCTTCTAAAAGTGTTATTCAGTTGCTTTCAGGCTCTTCCTGCTCTGGGTGACTGTTGGGGTGAAGAACATAGAGGTACGAGGATCATTGTCTGCACAGAAGTGTGTCTGTGAGCTTGTATCTGTGCGTGTGTTTCTGTGCTGCAGCTGTCAGCAGTGATGTGATGTGTGGCTCAGAGCCACCCTCACTGCTGTATAACATGAAAAGGACATTTTGACAGAAACAGATCAACATGGAGAGTGCAGACATCCCCCAAAGTGCTTTAAATAATATCTGATACTGAATGTGGCACCATTTTTTTTTTGTATTTCTCCTCTTTTGGACCTATAGAGACACTTAAAACACATTTGGTAACACTTAAATGTCAATTTGGTATTTTCACATTGAGCTACATTTACTGCATCAAACAGGGTGATATCTCAGACATTTACATTTTGTTTTGGCCAACTTAACAGCACCCAGATGTAGAGCACAGAGAACAAGTCCCTGTGGTGGTGGGCCTTACCATCACCACGGCAACCAAGGTGTAGCTTCACTGGTTGCCGGGGGCAACAAGAAAGAAGCTGTGTAGAACGACGCACAGGGGTAGGGAGCAGGGAGGGAGGGAGGGATGTGAGAGACAGCAGGTGAGAGGAGGCGTGCGATGTGGGGTATTTGGGTTAGGAGGTGCGGAGGACAGGAAAGAAAGAGGAGGATGAGAAGAAGAGATGTGGCAAAGAGGAACAGGAGGAGCAAAGTTGTCCCGTTGCTGGGCAGGCACGTAGCAGTTGTTAAGTGTGTGAATGAAGACATAGCCTCTACTGTTGCATCTGTTGAGCCTCTGCCGTCCCCGTCATAGTGTTTTCCTGTGGTAAATGAAACCAGAAATGCTCAATTTATTAGCATCACTGAGTCCTTCACCAACCTTCATCCCTTTCAATGAAATAGTTGTCTGAGGCAATGTTGCAATCATTTGAGGAAATTGTGTCAGCAGAAATGTTTTGATAAAACAGAATTGCAAGTTTTTGAGCTGATTTTTTGCTGTAAACTTGAACATTTTAGATCAACACATTCTTGGAGGGTATGACTAATATAAGCAGAGGCTGCAATAAAAAATGCACCAACATGTTTTTCAACTGTAGTTTCCACCAATAATTTAGTATTAGAGTATTGACAGTGCTGGCAAGTCGTTTCAGTGGAAATACTATTGTAGTTGGAAATAATCTGGTGTTACTTCTCAGAAAGGACTTGCAACACTGTAAACTCACACTTTTACTTGTTATTAACTTTACAAAAGAAGGAAACAAAGAGGCCTGAAATGTGCCTCTTGATGCTCTCGCTGTAGTGGTGTGACTCAGATTTGAAGAGTTCTTACACGTAGAAGAGAAAATATTGAGGGATCTTTGTGTCACCTTTTTTTTTCTCCCTTTTTTTTGCCCTTGCCTTTTTTCTCTCTTGGTAGGATGTATACTCCTTGTAAGTCACCTTGAAAAGAGAAATGTATCTCAACGACCTAACGAGTGAAGTGACACTGCAGAGGTGGTCTCATTACTGCCCTAGCATCACCACTACATGCATTTTGGCTCCAACTGTTAGCAGAGCTGTCAGTCATATCAGACTTCTAGCTGTGTGGTGGAGAAAACATGTCAGAGTTTGAAATGAAAGGCTCATATCTGGGACATGCATGGTTGAAAATTAGATGGACGTTTTAATAAGCAGCCAGTTCACTTACATTATCAAAACATTTTTCACCTGCCTTTTAGTGGTAGGTGGCATCTAGTCATTTGAATGTTTTGGGCTTTTTTTTTTTAATGCTGTGAGCTGGACAAACAAAATTCCCTTCTCCCCCATTGGACTGTAGCAGCTTCAGAAATGACAAATATCTGAAACACTTAAATAAAGTAAAATCTAAACTATTTGCATGGCTTTAGGCTACAGGTAATATTTTGGGTGTACAGACCGTTAAATGTGTCCAAAAATCAGCCAGTGATGACTGAGACACAGAAGAGGCGGCAACTATAGCACCGGTAATGAGTCTTCATCAGGCATGTGGAGGCTGTGTGGGGGTAGCTTGCCTCTGGGGATACCTGAGCTACCTGTACAGCTGTCAGACTTGATAAAACCAGTCGCCGGTGCTGGCTTCACCTAATTGTCTCTGCCTTTTGTTTGTGTTGCCAGGTGGTTGCCTTAGCGATGGACGGGGAGTCAGAACCAAACCCTGCCGTAGCAGAAGAGGCAGGGGAGCGGGTGGAGCCCATGGATGCCACTCCTTCCCCTCAGCAACAGACCACACCCCCCTCCGAGGAGGCTGGGGACGCAGTTTCCATGGTAACAGAAGATGGAACCACAAAGGAGGGCGGCACAGAGGACAATGATGATGATGTGGTTCTGGTAGAGGAGAACGCTCCCCAGCCTTCAGCCACAACCCTTTCCCAAGACACGCCCAGCACAGACTGCCTTGAGCTGGCTGCTGCCGTGGCAACTGTAGACATGTCCACGGCAACAGTGCCCTCCAGAATCCCCAGTCCTCCTGCGTTTTCCAGCACATCCACAGTGGCAGCACCTCCTCATCCTCCAACCACAGTAGCAGAGCCTATCATCATTGATGATGAGGAGGACTCTGAACAGAAAGACACTTCCTCCTCACCGGCACCCCCTGGAGGCTCCTCAGCACCCCACTCGCCAGGTGCCCTCAGCAGCACAGAGCCAGATTCAGAAATCAGGATCGCCAGTGTCACGACACTGGGCGAGAAAGGAAGCTCCGCAGTTTCCACGGTAAATGCTCTGCCACATCCAGTGGACATCCAGGCAGACATGAACCTGATGATAACCTCTGTGACATCACTGCAGGGAGGGGCAGCGGCTGTCGCAGCGGTGAGAATCACCAGAACTGATTTTATTTATTTATGTATTTATTTTTCAATTTATGTTGCCACCTTCTTGTCTACATTCACTTCCCCCCCTGTGTGTTTTTCAGGGTGTTTTTTTTTTGTGATAAAAGATGTTGTCTGCTGGTAGACACTGCAGAAAGCAGGTGTTCTCTCTGGCATTATTCCTGGCAAAGTAGATAATGATATCTTTGTAATGACACTGCTGAGAGTTGATATTTTATGCCAGTATTTATTCATCCACGTCGCTTTGGCAGCTCCTTTCGGTGTTTCCCCTAGGTTGACTGTTTGTGGGGGGGAGGTTGCAGCGGGGGCGGCAAGCGGGGGGTGGGGGTGAGCAAGCCTTGGGAGAGACTCAGAACCCAGATATTTCTCGTTCTCAGCAGATGAGATTGACACTAAAATGAGAATAGCTGGTCCACCTTAAAGGTCAGTCAACTTTAAGTGAACCTGGTCTGGTTAGGCTAACCTATTGTCGCTAACTTCGGGGCTAACCTCCTTCACTTTAATCAGCAGGTGGCAAGCAGGACACGGGAACTTGGCTTGGATCTTCAGGAGTTGTAGCCTTTATTCACTGACAAATAGCCTAAACTGTATACACACTGCACTGCAACATTAACAGCTATCATGCTAACGTAACAGTCACTCTCTGCTCCGTCACTACCTCACCATCACACAGACGCTCTCTCTCTCTCTCTCTGTCTCAACCACACACTTGCTACTTTCTGCCTTAATGGAAGACTAATACTCGCTATTTTAGAGAGTATTATATTACTCTTGTTGGCTTTTTTCTCACAAAGTTTTTATTGCACTTACAGTAACGTGTGCACATAAATGAGGTGAATAACATAAACATTTTGTTTCTTTCAGGAGAGGCAGGGGGTCTTGTTATGGAAGGGGAAATGCTGCCTTTAGTCAGATGACATTATATTCAGTGCAGTTTCTACAGACTGTGCATCAGACAGAATCTTCATGTCTTGGGTTCCTTGTCATATGTCTTGTTTTCTATAGTTTTGTAACTGAAGAGAAAAGTTAACCTAAGCACCTTGCCTCTAGGCAGGTGAAGGCCAGGCAGAGGAAAATGGTCTGCAGATCAGCAGCACCTTTAGCCTGAATCTCGACACCGCATCTGGTCGACCAACAGCTTCTTTCAACCCTGGGCGGGGCTCAGGCTCGATGGACCAGCTGGTACAGAACGGAGACACGGGGACGCACAACAGGACAGGTAACAGTATGAGGAAACTCCCTGTATTGCTGTCTGTGTTTTAACAGGTGGTGACCCACTTCACTTGGCATGAGAGGGAAACATTGCTGACTCTCAACCAGCATTGTATCTTTACAGTGCGGGTAGTATATGCAAATGAACAATGTTTACCTTCCCTCCATGTTGCCTGCACCCAGAGCTCCCCAGTCATGCGTCAGTATATTTGGAAGAAAACAAGTTTCGTGATACAAAGCCAAATATCGCGCTGTTGAATCACACACAACAGAGTCTGGAAGAGGAAGTGACCACCGGCGCAACGTTACAGCCTCAGCTAAGCTAACATGCTAAGCCAAACAAACAACTAGCTTTACAATATAATGTCTGAGCAGAGATGTGGCGCTATTACTACAATATTTGAGGCCGAATATAGTGCTGTGTAATCAGACAAAACAGAGTGTGGAAAAGGAAACAACCACCAGACCGGAGCAACGTTACAGCCATAGCTGTAACAACTTCAGCTGCTGAGTTTCTCCGTGATCCTAACACTTAACACAAACAAAAAACTAGCTTTACAATATAATGTTAGAGCAGAGATGTGGCATTACTATTACAACTTATGAGGCCGAATGTAATGCTGTGTAATCAGACAAGAGTATGTAGGAGGAAGCAACCACGGAAGCAGTAATAGTGTCAGCCGAGAGAGGCAGCTGCACCACCGATGCTCGGTGAGGATCGTCAGAGATAATGGAGACAGACTGAAAACTCTGCACTGCAACAAACTTTGTGGTGCTTTGGTAAACCTGACTTTGTTTTCTGACAGATTATTATATCAGACATTGCCAACTCTGAATACAGAATACATTTAAATAAGGGAAAGGAGAGTTTACCTCACTGTAACCTTACTTTTACCATGAGTCCAAATTCTGTCCAAAAAAAAGACAAAAAACTCTTTTTACACCAATCGGAGCTGGTGTTCACATCCAGAGAAAAGCAATAGTTCAAGGTTGAGGGCAAGGAAGAAATCATTACTGACCAGTTGCATGTAAACATGAGTTTTAGAGTAATTAGGTTATGGAGAGTTGGAGTGAAACCAGAACTTCTTTGTTCTGCTCCAGAAGTGTGAAAACTTAATTCAAAATCCTGTTAACATTTGTAGTAACATAAATAAGTAAAGATTGGAACATAGGTGGGCCATCACACACTTTGTGGTTTCACAGTGCGACAGTCCTCAGCCCTCACAGACTTGTTGGTATTGAAGTCTGTCTGAGTTGATAAGGTGAGACATTGGGACACCACATGGACTCCAGATGACAAACCGTGATTGTGCTAGAGATGCAACAAGTGTGAGGTCAGCATGACTGGCAGTGTTCACAGTAACTGATGTTGGTTAGTTTCTGGTTGTGGCTGTGAAACAGATGCAAAAAAAATAGCCAGTTTATTGTATGATAGGTCGAAATTCTCTGTTGTCATGAAAAGAATGCAGGGAAGGGAAACAATGCCGCTGAATGTAATGAAATATAAAGATATACAAAGATAAACTCACTTTTGAAATACACCATGTGGCCAAAAGTATGTGGACATTACACCAATATATTTGAAGATGTCATTCCAAATCCATGAAATCTTAATCTGTTGGCTAAAATGTAATGGCATGCTGTAGCATTAACCATGTAGCTAAAAACCACGAGGAAAAGCTTCAGACCAAAACTACACAGAAATATGTGCACAGGGTAGTCACATTCTTCCACCATATAATGAACTGTGGAAAAGTGGAGTCCAACTCTAAGAATGACAAGAGACAAAGTGGGACTTTTCAAGGAGCTTTCTGAAAAAATCTTTAAGAACAATATCAGGAATTGTGCTTGGTATTTGATTGACCCATCTTAATGACGTTCCAACAGTTATCAGTAATCGGTGTTGGTCTAGAAGAAAATGAAAAAAGATGACTGACCCATTGACTCACCCTTACTGTCGTTTATTACACACATTTTTCGTGAAGTTTCTGGAGTTCTGTGCAAGTCACGAGTGCTGTCATTCCATTGTTTTACCACTGCTGGCCACCAGGGCACTAGTGTTGTTTTTATTGTCTACTCAGGTAAAACAGAGATACAGGATGGAGAACACTGATGGCTGTGGTTCTTTCTTTCCCACCAGACTCGTGGATCTCCCAGTCAGCTTCAGTCCCTCGCAACCAAAAACAGACAGGGGTGGACTCTCCATCACCTGCCACCTCCCTGCCCAAACCTCCAGGCCAGTCTTCCTCCTCTTCTTCTCCAGGTTCCCAGCCACAACCCAGGACAGTCAAGGTGATACATGCTGTTCATTAAGATCCTGTGTAGTTCATTATGTACAGGAAGACATTGTACACACTGCCAGAGTTAAGGGCCAGATATAGTCTGGCTATAGTCTATAGTCGTGGTTCTCTTCACTAGATCTGGGGTCTAGTTTTATGCCTTTTTTTTAATTGCCATTTGGTGCAGTCCTGTTGTTTGTTGTGCTGGTAAACTTAAAAGCATATGTGCCTTAAAATAATCACCAAGCACCATTGGAGCAGATTCAAATGAGATGCTGTTAAAAAGAAAGTGTCTGTTCATATATTTTACTATGTGTTTATTTGTATAATAAGACAAACTGACAAGCTGGAAATGTTATTTTGGATCTGATAAGAGGTGGAATTTAACACATAAACTCCTGCATCCATTACCTGATATATTTCTTTGGTTTGGTCTTTGTTGTCCGGCTGTATTTGGTGGGAGAACACCAGCAGACTGCAAATTACAAAATTCACAAACTTTTTCTCTTCACTTGTTCTTTCAATATCCCATTCATTTCTTATTAGCCTCCAGCAGGAATTGTGCCATCACGTCAAAACACAAATATCTGTTCATGACCAAAATGGGGGAGGGGTTGTAAAGAAGGAGACTAATATCATAAATCACTTATTGCTGTTGTAAAACTTCCCTGCAGTCACAGTTGTGTTTGTTCATTCCAGGTGACCTGTGCTAACTGTAAAAAGCCTCTGAAGAAAGGCCAAACGGCTTACCAGCGTAAAGGCTCCACACACCTGTTCTGCTCCACCACCTGTCTTTCTGCCTTCTCACACAAACCCACCCCCAAGAAAAGCTGCACCATGTGCAAAAAGTGAGTTTCATGTCAGAAGTGCTGGAAAACCAATGAGACATTTTATGAATCAAAGTCAGGATTGTTCATGTAGTGTTAAGTGTGAAACTTTGAGTACATGCAAGAATAAGATTGTAACAGACTATAAAATCTGTGTATTAGTTTCAGTTTCAATTAAGGTTAAAAATCATTTTTTCTATTTGAATTACCACCAGTAGTTTCAAACAAGTTGTCTCTCTCAGGTGTTAAGTATTTTTTTTTTATATTTGTATTTTTTTAAACTAATATCTCAGATGTGGCTTTTCTGTGTTGTGTGTATTCCAGGGACATAACAAACATGAAGGGTACCATCGTCGCCCAGGTTGACTCCAGCGAGTCCTTCCAGGAATTCTGCAGCACTGGCTGCCTAGGCGCATACGAGAACAAACAAAATCCACCCAAGTCGGGCCTGAAAACCAAATGTACTGTCTGCGGGAAGCTCACGGAGGTCAGTCTGTCAGACACACTTTGCAACACATATTTCAGTTCTCTCCCATACATTCATCTTAATCACAGCAACATACAGTTAGTGCAACAGAAGTATAAGCTTTGTTTCCAAGATAGGAGAAGAAGAAGAAGAAACCAGTTGTAAAAAATGTGAGACACAAGCTACAGCATGTTAATATTTCAGACAATGGAATAAATAATTAAGTTGCAATGGATTAAAATAAGAGTGAAGGGAAACAGCAGTGCATTCATAGTATACACTGACTTACCAGTTCATTAGGGACACCTATGCAATGTAATATGCAGAGGTGTTCTATAGTTACATGTATTCTGTCTTATTAGGGTTGACAAAACATTAAACACCTTGTAATATAATGCAGTCTGATACAACACCACCACTAAATACAACCTCAAAAATTACCAACCAGTTGAATAAAAGTCTTACAGTCAATATAAACTGATGATTATAAGCTTAACAGAGATAGAGCTTAATGCAGTGCCACTGAATTTCAGGTTTCATCCTCTCTTTGTTATTTACAGCCTTGGATTTTCTGTGCATTTTGTGTCATTAAAAGCATAATGAGAACACCAGTGTTTTATTGCCACTGTCTCTCTTTCTCTCCCTTATTGTCTCCCTCCTCAGGTCACTTTCTTTCAATATATATCGCTGTCGTGTTCCCTGTCTGCCTTCGCTGTTCACTCATTCTGTGTACACTTGCTTCGTTTCTTTACTCCATCCCCCACTCCCAATATGGCTTCTTAGGGCCAATTTTTAGGCCGTCAGCTCAGTGTCCATCACCACCTCGTGCAAAAACACTTCAAATTGGATGACAGTTCCTCCCACCTGACAATGAAGCTGTTAGAAACATGCAGAGTATACACAGACGTCTTCACACTTGTCTAGGTTTCTAATAGCCCCTCATTCACTGTCAAGGAACTCCACTGGAAAAACATTCAAATTTGCTGATCTTCATCCAGATTTTTCCACAGCATTTGGGTATTAAACTGAAGACCTTTCATACACAAATTTGATTATGTCACATTGGGGCAGCAGCCTGCACACATGGTAGGAAAAAGCACCTTTTAACTAGAGAAACCAGGATTAAGTTTCTGTGATGTCAACCCGACTGAAAAGTCTGAACATGACATTGAAAACCATTCAATGTTTCAATCAGAATACTGATAACAGATTGTTGAGGCTGATATTGATATTTGAGGGCCTTAGATTCTGTGTAAAGCTACAAAACATAACTTAAAGGTTCACACACACACTTCCTAGCTTGTAGGAGAACCTACAGTGGCCGCGACACTCATGAAAAACGTGAAAGGCCCTTTCTAGAGCCAATGCTTGGTTTGTCTGTTGTGGGCTTCTGTAGAAACATGGCAGTGCAACATAGCGGTCTCTGTAGAAGATGACCTGCTCCCTATGTAGAGCTCATTCTAAGCTACTTATTTTCAGGTGATTATACACTAATTAAAACGTAGTTATGAATATCATATTCCATTTCTACCAAGTATGTTGTGCTACATGCCACTAAATTCTACATACTGTGACTGTCTGTCTGTTACAGGCCTTACAATCTGAAGTTTGTGGCTATGTCTGTTCAGCTCCTGAAATTATCATAGTTTCACCTCTTTTCTGTATCTTTTTTTTCTCTTTATAAATATTTTGTTCTTCGTGCCAAAGGCTGTTAACAGTTGAAATTACTGATTCGTCATTGTGGGAAGGTTTCCAAATATGAGTGTTAACATTACATATAAATAAGTAAATTCATGAGAGTGACAGTGTAGTAGTGAGAGGGGTGATCAACATTTTGGTGAAGTGAAAGCATCTTATAACATCACTAACTGCATAACTACTGTGTAAACTGAGTTTTTTGGGTTCAGGAACAGTTTTTAGTACTGATTTTACAGCTTGACAATTAACTATACAACAACACATTTTAATGTTACAACTTTAGTTTAGGGGAGACTTGCCAGCAGCTGATTTGCACAGCTAAAACGTCTCTCTGTAGTACATACTGACAAATGTGAACCACAGAAACACTGATAGTTAGGTGGTTGTTGTGTTGAGCTTATTTGGTTTGTAATACAAAAGCTGGTCCCAGCTCATTTGAATCTTCTCTCTCTCGGTTTACTTGTCTAGCTTACATATTCAGTATTAAAGCTGTAGGCATATGCATAACTACAGAATGAGCAGTTTTAAAAGGATGTTGAATGAAGTTTGGTTAATGAGGCTTTTGGTGTTTCTTCTGCATGTTTGTCTACAGATCCGGCACGAGGTTAGCTTTAAGACTGTGACCCATAAGATCTGCAGCGACACATGTTTCAACGTTTACCGCAGGGCCAACGGCTTGATCATGAACTGCTGCGAGCAATGCGGCGACTACCTGCCCAGCCGAGCGTCAGCCAACCACTTCCTGCTGGTCGATGGCCAACAGAAACGCTTCTGCTGCCAGAACTGCATCAGGGAGTACAAGCAGGTACTGTAGGCCCAACCACAGGCTGCAGGTGTGTAGAACTTGCCTGATTGGAGCTTGTGTGATTGATTTCATTTATTTCATTCAGCAGTACACATTGAAATTATAATGTGCTTTGAAAGCCAGAACTTTGATTCATGTCAAAGTTGTTTTGTATTAATTTAGCTGTGGTGACCCCTCCTCCTCCTCACAGCCACGAATTTGCCCCCACAGCAATTAAAATGTAAAACAATAAAATGATTATTCTGGCCTTGTTACTCACCCTTTTAGAGTATTAAAAACACACATTCTTGCAGTAACACAAATGTGCATGCCAGTAAAAGGGCAGGAATATTCAAGGGAGGTGGTAGCTGAATCTGACATCCTTGCATCTCTAAACCTCTGAGGCTGCACAAGAACGAAAACCAAAGATATTCTTTTCATCATACAAAGATGTAGTCTTGGGTTCAGAAATAAACAATACTTCCAGTGAATATTTGCACCGTCTATGTTTTAACGTCTTCACTGTTTTCAGTGCAGTGTTTCTCAAAGTAACAGCAGTCAGAACGTCTTGTTTCATTCGTGTTTCATTCATAGTTATTTAAAAAAATCTAATTTATTGTCCGTATTTCATTACTGTATGACACAGGCACAGCTCTAATGCCAACTTGCTTTGAATCTGTACATCTGTCTCACTTTTGTTGTCTCTGTGAAGCTTTGATGTGATATTGAAACAGATTTGAACATTTCTAAATTACTGATTGTTGAGATGTTGATTCACAATATACAATCAACTATGATTCATTGTTTGGTAACAATAACGTGTTTCCTGCATTTTTTTTTAAATTGTCCATTAATAGTAATGGGCAGTTCACTCCTTATGCAGCATGTATGGGTGCCAACTCACCCAGAATTCAATTTTTTTTCCATTTCATGTCATAGATTTTCTTGGAAAAAATAATGTGAAAACTTCTATCAAATTCATGTGATAGCTCTAATCCAAATACTTCTTTAGTTATGAATTTTTGAAGCTTTGCCCTCTGAGCTACATCCTTTTTAAGATTTTTTGACTGTATATTTTCCCAAGAAGGATTATTTTAATTTCCTTGAAACTTTTTTTATGGGAAAGTGTTAATATTCATTGCAGATATATAACACATTTAAAAATGTTATATTACTCCTTCATCATTTAATGATTTTTTGAAAACAGCTAATTTTTCGTACTTTTCACTGGCTGTTATATTACATTCAGTGGTTTTATTTCATGCGTAGATCTTTGTACTATGTTGACTTCAAGGTTTTCTATCTATTGAGCCTGATTTTCATTGGATTCAGGAAATTTACTTATCTTGCGTGGCAGCTAGATCATGCAAGAATCCATCTTGTCTCGCAAGGTGAGCGGGTGATACACAGTGATATCACCTGACAAGTATTTTTTGAAAGTGACTGGCCTTTTCAGTTTCCAAGGAAGACTTCTCAGATCGTTCTGTGTAACAAACCATCTGGCACGTTAGGTTAGAAATTTGCAAGTTACAGTTTGTAATGGCTTGGTTTCTTGCATACTGGATGATATCATCTTGTTCCGAGTGTCTGGGCAAAATATTAATTTTTAATCTTAATCTTAGTTAGCTCAATACACATATGTTATTTGGTACTTTCAAACTTTTCTGAACTAATTTCAAGTCTAGGCTAATCCCACTTGAACCAGGTTTGGGCGGATTATTGCAAAATGGATTGCAACATACCCAGAAGAATATAAAATAGTGCAATCATTCATTTCATCATGAAGCAGTTTGATGTGATAGTGAGATCATGGAACCCTGCTCTATTGGAAAAAGCTTAGAAGAAGAAGCCAAACGTCACAGGACAGCCTACACTAATGGAAAAGTTGATCTTTCAAGTTTGGCTGAGTTGGGAACAGACAAGGAACTGTTGAAGTTGAGAAGTGGATGTTCTGACTTGACAGATGATGCCACAGTTTGTTTTTGCATCACCAGAAGTACTTTTTGGTGCTTTCTTGAGAAACAATGTTGTGATCCATTCAACTTGCATCCCAACAGCAAACGGAGTAGCTCACTGAGGATCATAAATAAAGAGAAAGCAAGGGAGCTTATAACACACACAGGAAGGTCTATCAAGCCTGGACAGAAGTGGTGTCCCCCGTGTGTGATAAAAGACTCAGATTTCATTGTTGAAGCAGAAATTGATTAGGATACACAGATGACTGAATACGAAGAGTACACGCCAACATCTGCAGCTAGCAGAAATGAAACCCAAGCTATGTCATCAGTACATGCTGCGAAAGTGGACAACATGAACGAAAGCCTCACAAGTGCAGGATTTTCTCCCCTGAAGCCCAGTGCTATCAGCTAAAGAGACAAAGCCAGCTATGGGAAACGTGAATGTTTTGAATTACAGCAAGCTTTTACGCATGAAATTTCTCGGTGTCTTGCAGTGGATGTACCTCAGGGAGTATCCTGCAAATTATCCTGAATATACTTCTGGGTATGTTACGGTCCATTTTACAATAATCTGCCCAAACCTGTTTCAGGTGGGATTAGCCCAGACTTGCTTCATTGTTTTTAATGTTTCTAGTTGATGATGTCATAGATTAGTTCAGAAAAAGATATATTTAGCAAGATCTGTGGCACTTTTTTTATGCAGGATCAAGTAACTTCTAGATGTGATAGAAGTATATTAATACCACACAGAATCAAGATTTGGTGGCAAGAAAGTGAAAACTAGTGGAGATACTAAAGGTGCAATATAAGACAATCAGCCCCAGTGGATGTTGCACTAGCACCAGTATCTCAGACCAAAACAAATGTGCATGTGGTTTACTCAGTAAAATTGTTTTCAGAAACATATTTTAGTGTTCTGTTTGGCTGTAATTTGAGAAAGTTTGTGAGGCAGCTGCTGTATTGGAAATGGACACGCAGGACATGGATAGACACATGGCCAGAGAAGCTACCAAAACACAGAACATAGACGCTGGGATAACAACACACACACACACACACACACACACACACACACACACACACACACAGAGACTGTGACTTTATTCTGTGCTCAGGTCGCAATTACGTCATTATATCTTTACATGACAAATAGTTGCTTGCTGACATCTAAGTGGGGCTGAAAAGTTTATTGCAACTTCCATTTCTGAAAATTAATCATTCGGGAAAAAACATTTATTTTTATTAATATGATTACTGTAAAACATTCAGCAACAACTGTTTACATGAATACATGTTTCAAATTATCCTTTCTTTTTCATGGATGTTCAGTACAAATTTCAACCCAATCCAATGAAAAATAAGTGATTGGCGAGGCTTAAAACATACATACAAAGAATCACAAAAATGATGAAATTTAGCTCAGAGGGACAAACAAAAAATTCATGACTAAAAAGTATTTGGGGTAGAGCTATAGGATTTTGCAAGGTCCCATGAATTTAATAGAAGTTTTCACATTTTTTTCTATGACATAAACTATATTATTCCTGAAACACATAGAAACTGCTTCACAGGAATCTCAGACTTTCTGTTTTAAAACAAAAATAATGGTGCTGTCTTGATCATTAAAGCTGGTGGAGTTACAAATATCACCAGCCATTGTCATTGTTTTACCAGCCAGATATGTAAATAAACTACTATAGGTGCACCAAACAATGATTGACAGGGTCACCTCATTTCCATCTGTAATATCACTAATGCAATGTGTGCAGTTTAAATCAGTGTTCAGCATTCAGTTTTTACTGAACACATTACAGCCAAATTGTATTGTGAAGAAATAGTAGGCAGAAATTAGAGGCTGCAATTGTATTTGTTGCTTGGCAACACCAGTTTATTGGACAATCTACTAGTAAGGAGAGTAAATCATTGGGATCTGTCTCTTTAGACTGATCAGTGAAATTGAAATATGCTATGGTCTTAAACAGACACAGTGTCCAGTAATGATGAGCCTTCCTGAACAAACTGGGTCTGCTGGTAAAATGGTGAAACAAAAGTGATTGGAAGATTTGGGGAGTACTAGCCTCTGTGGCTGGTGGGCAGAAGTTATCTGCCTCCATTGAGTTTACAAATTACCATGTGTCATCTTTTCTATATCAGACCAAAATGAAAAAAAAAAGAAAATCCTACCAGTTCCATAGAGATCATAATTACTGTATGCAATCTGGAGAGTGGAGACAGAAGTCTAAATTCTTTACCTTTCAGTTTTAAAACAATTTTTGAAGAACTGAAATCAATGTGGTACTGTTTTTCACACAGCTATCAATGCATCATCCATGTTGTATGTACTGCTGTAGGAGGAGATAAACAGAATTGAAACTGGTGACAGGTCTTACAGCACATATTGAAGATACTATAGATTTTAACAAGTAATGCAATGATAGATTCCAGAGGTGATGCTGCTGCAACATTTGGTAATTTATGGATCAGGTAGCTTTATCAATGACCTAATGTCATCTTATTGTCATTCCTGAATATTAGGTTGGCTGTTGTTTGACGTGATGTTCTCCCTGTTTGTCCCAGGCCCACAGTAAGCTTGCGAGCTGCCTGACATGCAAAACGCTGATCAAGACGGGCGAGGTGCTCCACAGCCTCGGAGCGGGCGGCACCATGGGTTCCTACTGCTCTGTCAACTGCATGAATAAGGGCAAGTTGGCGTCAACCTCCTTCTACAGTGAGTAACCAAAAGCAAAGTTTGTAGTTCTGAAAGCCTCTGTTTCTGATTATTGATAAACTGATTTGACAAACCAGCAAAGAAATATTCTTAATCTGTATCTCCACTCCTGACATGAGTGTTCATTGGAATACCTGAAAACCAAGGATTTGTTACTAACATTGAATTGATAAGTACAATAAACAGTATATTTGACCTCTGAAAAGGCATAACCATGTGTTATAAATGCATTTTTGTGTGAGTTTAATGTTTAACATCTGTTTGTGCAGACGCAGAACCCACGTGTCACTTCTGTAAGAGGAATTCATTACCGCAGTACCAAGCCACCCTTCCAGAGGGAAACATCCTCAACTTCTGCAGCTCTCAGTGTGTTACCAAGTTCCAGGTGGGGACTCATTTGTCATTTCGAACCAGAGGACACAAACTCTAGTCTTTTTAAGAGAAAATACATTTAAGAACGGAAGTAAAGTGGTCACAGTGTTGGCCTCTGAATGTTATTATACCTTCATTATACGTATATTAAAACCCAGGTTAACTGTAGTTAGCATCTAGCCATTTTCTGTTTCGGTGTTGACACATCCTCATGAAAACAGCAGCTCAAACCACAAACAGGTTCCCCCTGTAGAGTCCATGACCTGATTAGTTTTAAGCACCAAGCTGCATAATTTTACATGTTAACAAGAAAACAGATTTTGTTAAAACTTCCATAAATCTATCATACTTTATACAGAGTATAAAGTACAGGTATATTAATACACTCTCTTGTGAAGACATGTTTGTGGGAAGATATTTTCAAGTCAAAGTGTTAATTAGCTTCATTAATTACCTTGTAAATAATGAAGGTGATATATTTTGATCTATCAAATATCAAGATGCAAGTTGGCTCTTGTTACAAAGCAGCTGCAAGTCTTCAAAGGTTTTTATTTTCTGGGTGGGATATCGTCCCTTACAGAATGCTACTCTTCAAACGGCCACTAACGGACAGACGCCGCTCTCCACTGCAAACAACACCGTCCAGCTGAAGTGTAACTACTGTCGAGGAGCATTCAGCCTCAAACCTGAAACTCTGGATTGGGAGGTGAGACCATCCTGAGGAAGAGTCTTTTCATTTTCATACCGATATCGCAGGCAGGCGGTCTAATTTCTTATTCCACCACAAATGCATCTCAGTATCAGACCCAGGTAGACCAAGGCAGAATGTAGAGGGGTTTGAGCTTTAGAAGCACACTGCAGTTCTTCAATTATTTTCATGCATGCAGAGCATACCCGTAATGAATCTTAAAGGGGTACTCCTGCAACCTAGTTTTGCACTTCCATAAAGTTGAAGGACTTGTAAAAGACGTATTAAAAAAAATAATAATGGTCAACATAGATGCAGCAGAGGTCAAGATATCTTGACTTTTGGACCCTAGTACGGGTCAAACTCCAAAAACACTGGATCCTACATTTTCCATAATGCAACGCAATAGCGTCTTTCATCAGACCTTCCCTGACTTGTACATGCCCATGTCTTTCAAACCCCAAGTCCCCAGTTTGCAGTGCAGGGATTCTGTTTTCTATGGCTGAGTACTACTAACCATGACTAGTAAACTGATCTTCATGTGTAAAATTGGTGGAGTGACCCTTTAACCACAGAAATGTACAGTACATTTATCCAAATGTGTCTGTATTCAGGATAAGGTCTACCAGTTCTGTAGTAAGGCGTGTTGTGAGGATTACAAGAAGCTCCACTGCATCGTGACGTTTTGTGAGTACTGTCAAGAGGAGAAGACGCTACATGAGACGGTCAAGTTCTCCGGGGTTAAGAGACCTTTCTGCAGCGAAGGTACTAATCTCCTCTACTCTTAAGGACACTTGATAAATCTGAGTAGTAATCTTGACAGTTTTGACCGATCTTTATTGTGATAGATTTTCAATTTCTTTTTTTTTCCAAGATGTTTTTAGTTGTTTTCCATTCTTTAGTCTATTTAGTTTTTCCATGTTTAAGCACATCTCTTGTTCATACAGTATATCTGAGGTCATCTGTCCAGGATTTTGCTTTGTTGATTCTAGGTGAGACAGCATCCCAGTTTGTTCATCATCTTTCATTCTTTTTCTTTCTTTTTCTTTCTCTTTTGTTTCGTCTGTTGCCCTTTCCAGGTTGTAAGCTGTTATTTAAGCAGGATTTTATCAAACGGTTGGGTCTGAAGTGTGTCACGTGTAACCACTGCAGCCAGCTCTGTAAGAGAGGCGTGACGCGACAGCTCGGTGGCATGACCCGGGACTTCTGCAGTGAGGCATGTGCCAAGAAGTTTCACGACTGGTACTACAAGGTCCGCTCACACTCCATCCTTCTGCTAAAATAATTTAAACAAATGTACCCAGGAATACATTTTTGTTAATATCCTGAAAACATTCCCTTGTGGCCACTAGGCGGCGCGGTGTGACTGCTGTAAGGTGCAGGGTAACCTGACCGAGTCTGTGATGTGGAGAGCAGAGATGAAGCAGTTCTGTGACCAGCAATGTCTGCTGAAGTTCTACTGCCAGCAGAATGAGCCCATCATGGTCACACAGAAAGGCCCTGAGAACACCAGCCTGGGTACAAATTGTGTGCATGTGCAAGCGTGTGTGTGTGTGTGTTTCCTTTTATCTTCATAGGAACTAAGGTCTTCCCACAAATAACCCACTTGAGCACATGTTTACTGGTCCTTGTGACAGTAGATTCTATTTAGGGATGTCAGTGTCAGTTAATTTTGCTTTCGATAGACTGACACCCATTAGGCGGTAACCAACCGGTTACTTTTTAAGAAAAGTTGTGATGTAGCTTTTGTTTGTGGGAGCTGTCCAGCAGTCGGTAGTCAGAGCTAGCTTATCTGCCCTGGGTAGCTTGACTTTTAGCTCATCCTTCTTCACCTCAAAGTGTTTTTCAATGTGTTTAGTCACAGTAGCTTTCGATGGCATAACGTACTTGGGCTTGAGGTACTGAACTAGCTCTTTCAATCCCTCGCCCTCTACCACACTGATTGGCAGTATATCGGTCTCAATAATTTGGCATATCAACTGGATGATGACCTAATAACAAAGTAACACCTACGTTGTTATTATAGATAGACCTTAGGATTAGCATGCTAGGCTAACCGTCCGTCAACTGTGTGACTTTATATCCACACCATGAAGTCTTTCAGAGCACACAAACACTGTAAACACACCTCTCACCTGCTCAGCACGGTGCTGTTAAACCAGAGACACTGCAGCTACACTTTATGTTTATACAGTCTACACACAGCACTGCACAGCTATGCTAACGATGGTAGCCATGCTAACTAGCTGCCAGCCGCCGTGCAAGTTGGTAGAATGGATCTGTTACGTCTCTTTGTATCTGTGGGTCTTCCTGTCAGTGTCAGAGCCTCCATGTGAGACGCTTCGGTCAGTAAATGTGTGTTTTTAAAACTTATTTCAGGGCTGCGCTCACTCTCAGTTCCACAAGGTACTGTAATCCTTCACATTGGATTGGACCGCTAGAAGGTGGGCGTGGCTTAATGAATATGGCGCGACGCAGAGCTCCAGAGAGAAACGGAGCTGTAGAGGACTGTTGGCTTCCACACATACTTTCCTTACCTGCGTTGCTAGATCAGGAGGAGGATAAGGGAGAAATGAATGAATTAGAAGTTTTTGCTTACTGATATAACGCACACTTCCCTCTATGATGCTGCTCTGCTACCTACTACAACTGGTCGCCCAAAGTCACATTTGATCAGATAAATTTTGTTGACACCCCAAGTTCAAGATGAGTCATCAAACATTTGAAAACGTTTTAGGTAGGAACAGAAAGGACAGGGATTTTGATGTAAAATACTCAAAAATGATTTTTTGATTAAAACTGGGAATATCATGTCATTTAAGGGTCAAGCAACAGGGAACAAATTATCTAAAACATAATGGTATAAAACAGTCCTGCCTGTCCACTTTTGTTACTTTGTTTCACTCTCCATGAGACAAGGCTGTGATGTATTTCACTTTCTTCTTTGCAGGGTTTGAAATGCAAGGGGCCAAACTTGGGGTAAGTAAGAATTTGGGAAAGGTGTCGGTATCAAACCGTTTTCATTTTTCCCTTAAATTCATCTCCTGATAGTTTTGAAATATAGTGGACTACTCTGAAACGTGCAACAAATATTTTGTCTGACTTTTACTGACCTATTTTCCTTAAAAACAATCATTTGTTTTAACTTTACATATAGCAACTGATTGTTTGAGCCAAAGCCACATTTCAGTTTGCAGTTAAATCTGTACTTTTCCTTTTTCTCCCATGTTGCAGCTGGTGAACCAGGGTACTGTGGCGTACGCTGGTGGAGGTTTGATGAGAGATGTGAAGAACAAGGCAGTGCTCTGCAAGCCGCTCACCCTTACCAAGGCTACCTATTGCAAACCACACATGCAGAGCAAACTATTACAGACAGGTAAAGAGCATTTTACTTAGAGGAGTGCTATGAATTGAGATATATAGTGTGTTTATTTATTGGAAATTTTGAATTGAAATTAATTAAGTTCACAGGATAGGTAGGATAGGAGCAGCTAAAGTATGCTATAGTGAGGCAGTGGAATTTGGACATTTTAGTATTTTGGGGGGAGTTTTCACCTGGATCTGGCTAAACAGTTCTGTTTAGGTTGGTAGAATATTCACCAATTGCCCTTCATTACTTCATGACATTTAATATACGTTGTGTTTCACTTATGATAATGTTAAGATTCTCCATATCTGTGTCTACAGATGTGGACGATGGTGTGAAGAGGGAGTATATTCCTATACCCATACCTGTGCCTGTCTTTATGCCTGTGCCAATGAACATGTATTCCCAGGTCACTCCTAGGCCAGTCTCCCTGCCTGTACCGGTAAGACTACAGCCTTACTTCATGAACACATACAGCCATGCAAAAGGCCAACAATGACTGAATGAAATGAATCTTTTAAAGGTGACATTTTGTGACAAAATGGCTCTTGTATGAACAAAGGAGCCAACACAACAAAAACATAATGTTGAAAATAAAATATATTTGTTAATAATAAAAATCTAGTAATAATTTCTGAATTGTTCTGTATAAACCTCACCCAGGCAGAGAAAGGAGTTGTTCACCAATCTAAGGCGTCTGATTACCAAACACTGCGTCTTCCCCCATCCAGGTTCCTGTGCCTGTGTTCCTGCCCACCACCCTGCAGGGGGCAGAGCAGATCGTCCAGACCATCAATGAGCTGAAAACCAAGGTGCCCTCTGACCCCCTGGAGGCCGACCTGCTGTCCATGGCTGAGATGATTGCAGAGGACCAGAAGCCAGGTACGCTCACGAGATGGTTGGATGTCTTGATTGAGACACCGGGCATCAGAGATGTCATGAATTCTATGCTGATAGAAATTCCTGAGATCATCTTTATATGTATGTATTTTTTAAATGTTGCAAAATGTCGAACATTCAAATAAATAAGTGTGCGGACAGGGACAAAAAACATGATTTTTTGCTTGTAATAATTAACTACCACTTTATATTTTTGTAACTGTGAGGGTTTATACACAGTAATATACAGCAATCAAAAATGTAAAAAATTGTGTCCCTAACACATTTATAGGTTTACCAGATAATGTGGAGAATGTATCATCAAAAGGTCTGAAAATGTTAGTTCAGCAAAATCATGAAAAAACACATTTTTCAAGTGTTATTTATCCATGCAGATAGTTTTATTTTATTTGTTAAGGTTTTGAGATATCAGACTTGATTGTGAGACAATGTCCTTGTTACAAAATTCCAATCAAACAGAGTTGAGTTACACTTAAAGAAAGATGCTGCAAATGCCGACAATGAAAACTTTCCTGGCTGTGTGTTTCAGACGTGAAGCCAGTGAAGGTGAAGAGGGAGCATGTAGGGGAGGAGACCACCAGCAGCAGCTCTGAGGAGGAGGAGGAGGAGGAGAAGGAAGAAGTAAAGAAAGAAGAGAAGGAGCAACAGAAGGAGGAGGAGAAGGAACAAGAGGAGGAGAAGACACAAGAGAAGAAGGAGGAACAAGAGAAGAAGGAGGAACAAGAGAAGAAGGAGGAACAAGAGAAGGAGGAGGAACAAGAGAAGGTGGAGGACAAGGAGGAGGACAAGTATGAGCCTGATTTGGACCTAGAGGAAGACTTCCCTCAAGGTAAACGTAGTTGATGGTTGGCCAGTGAGGCAATGTCAGACAAAAAAAAAATCTTTGTCAAATG
Organism: Thunnus thynnus; assembly: GCF_963924715.1. Taxonomy (NCBI): domain Eukaryota; kingdom Metazoa; phylum Chordata; class Actinopteri; order Scombriformes; family Scombridae; genus Thunnus; species Thunnus thynnus. Next base: position 29,458,085 of record NC_089527.1, on the reverse strand, counting down.
ATAAAACAGTATATTGATGTTAATAATAGTTCTTCAGGATCTGGATTTCAAGGCTTGACAGTCACAGATTCTGACATTGATTAAATCTGGACATTCAGCTCTTTTTTTCTTCTAGGTGTTTTAAATTATTTTAATAACAATATCGTAAAAGGTGAGGATTACATTTTAGTCACACATTTTCATCATTTCCTAAGCATGACAGATGTCATTATCATCATCATACAAAAATAAACTGAATATAAGCATAATTTCTGATAATACAAGCCTTTGCAACCATGAGGAACTGCTTTCCTAGATGTCAAGTTTCACATCTTCCTTATACCCATAAGCATTTATGTTATTGGAATTGTTCAGATTACTGAGCAACATCTGGACTGAAGTTTGCAATTTGTAATTTCACAACATCTTGTCAGTTACTTGGTGCTACCAAAGCTTGTCTGGCATTTAAATGAGTCGACAACCCCCAAATTCAAATCAGCCACTCTGTCCTTGACACCTTCGGTCTAAATGTGCTCCAAGTGGTGGGAAATGTAGCATTTATCATTCAACAGCTTGTCTCCAACGCTCGTTCTACCTTTGTTACTCCTTCTCTCAGTCTTTCTTTGTCTTTCAGTCCATGTAGTGAAGTGGCTCTTATGTAACATCTAACTGTATGGGGTTTTAATGGATCAGCGCAGTAATTGAGATTAAAATTCCACCCTCTGGTTATTTCTGGACATGCTGTCGTCACCCCTATCAGGGCAGAGGTTTTTAGGTTTGGTGTGCTGTCCAAAGGAGGGGTGTGAAGTCATTAACCAAATACAGAGGAGGCTGAGAATAAGACATGTCAGTCAGTCCACCACTTTGTCCAGACTGAAATATCTCAACGACTATTTGATGGATTGCCATGAAACTTTATACAGATATGAATCCTACTGTCTTTGGTGATCCTCTGACTTTTACTCTACCGCCACCATGAGGTTTACATGTGTGGTTTTGAGTGAAAAGTCTGAACAAATATCGGATGTATTACCATGGAATTTAGTGCAGATATTCATGTCCCCCTCTGAATTGTAAAAACTTTTTAAATCCCTCAATTTTCTTTTCTAGCACCATCGGGTCAACATTTTAGTTTGTCCAATACTTGAATATGTGATCTTATGTACTTTAACTGCTTGCTGGCTTGTGATGTTATGGCCGTGAACCATGAAGGTTCATGTCTCAAACTAAGCGGTGTCGTTGCCGTACTGGGATTGGTCCACGTGTGGCAACGCAGGCGACTACAGAGAGAGCCACATCTTTAAAACCATTGCTGTTCGGCTCTCATTACTGTTGTAGCTCCAGTTTATTGTAAAAGTCTCTGTGGTTTTGATTTTTATTCCACTCCTGCCTGACTGTATGAAGCCAGAAGATTAATGACGGGTTGAAAAGTTGAACGTTATACTCAGTGTCATTGAATACCTAAAATATTTAACATTGTGGTAAATAAACTGGATTAGTACCACTATTAAGAGCATTCTTTTACCATGCAGTATTATAAGATATGGTGTTGGAGTCTGGTATGGTAACTTGACAGTACAGTTGAAATCACAGATCGCTCATCTGGTACAAACAGCTATGAGAATGATGGGGGTTAAAAAACACTCATCCCTCCAAATAATTTATGAGCAATTTATTATCAGACAGGCACAGAAAACAGTGTCTGATCCAACTCACATTCTCCACCCAGAGTTCCAGCTCTTATCTTCTGGTAGAAGATTCAGGGCTCCCAAGAGCAGGCTGAACTGTTATAAACATTAATTCCTGCATATGTCCATTGAGCTTCTCAACACTTACATGTAATGTAGATGTTGACCATGACGGTTGTGCAATATGTTGCCATTTTCAGTAGGTGTGTATGTGTATATGTGTACAGGCAAACTGTTGTATATGTGTATGTGCAAACTGTGTATGGAAGCCATGTGCCGTTAAGATGTTGATGTTTTTTTTCTTCTAATATGCAATATGTATGATTTTATCTTCAGTGGAACTGCAGGACAGAGTTCAGAACGAATTTCCTTAAGGAGACATAAAGTATATCTTATCTTTAGAGGAGAGGAAATTAAATCTAGCACCTACTGCAATCTGCTGACTACTGACTTGATACTTGCCAGTGAGATTTTTTTAAAAAGGACTCTCCAGATGGGTTTTTAAAGTAGGACATCTCCCATGTCAGCTGGGAGTCACCAGAAGTTGACTGGAGGAACTTGGACAGTTTGTATTCCACCAGCCAGTAAGTCAGGTGATTTGACTGGTGATCTCCATCACAGTGTAACGCTGTGTCACTGTCCTTGAGGCACTGAACTCTTAAATAAAGAGTTACTGATCTCTGACATGCTGATCCATTGAAGAAACAAACACAGAGGCTTTGTTCAGATAGACAACAGTGCTGCGTGGAAAAAAAAACGCAGCCCCTCTTTCATTTATATAGCAAGGCTTGGCATACACTTAAATTTTTTATGTTTTCTGTCTGAATGCCCACTGATTCATTGATGGTGATCCCTAAAAAAAAGACTGCACCTAACAGAAACACTTAATTCTAAAGTTGAGTTTACTGATAGTTTCCCATCTGACTGGGTTGCCATTTTATACGTGTCATCACGTCCCAAAGGAGGAAACAACTCAACAGATTGTCTCCTGTCTCAGCCTCAGAACCTGATCCAGTCCTGGAGGGAATGGACGAGGATATGGGCTTCTCTCTACCTCCAGTCCTGGCAGAGGAGAAGGAGGACCCGGAGGAGTCAGCACCTCGACCCCAGCCCAGGAGACAAGTACGCACACACAAACACACACATACATGTGACAGTTAGGATCTTTGTATTGGCCGACTGATGATTACTGCATAGTAATTGCTTTGTTGGTGTTGCAGGGGAACAAGAGGTTGGCGGTTGAGGAGGCCTCGTCCTCTTCTTCTCATCCAGCAAACAGACGCTCAGAGGGACGTTCACTGCCTCTCAAAGCTCGCTATGGCGTCAATGCCTGGAAGCGCTGGGCGTTGTCTCCTTCTGACCAATCAGATGACACCAAAGTAAAAGATTGCTCCAAACCTGGTAAGCTTAACCCACCCATTTGCTTTCTGTCCTGGCAAAGTGGTTACAGTGCGAGTCCAGGTGCATTGTTAGGCTGAAAAATGAAAGGTCGATTGTCATTGGAAAACATGTAGCATGTGTTTGCCAACAGCATTCTGTGTCTGTTCCCAGCTCCTGCAGCCTGGTCTAAAAGTAACCTGTTGTCGCTGAGTTCAGAGGAGTTGAACGTGGCTTTGTCCCGATTTGTCAGGGAAGTCTGCAGGCCGAGTGGGGAGCGCTACTCTCCAGACAGCATCCTCTACCTCTGTCTGGGGATCCAGCAGGTTGGTACCAACACCAGAACCTCTCTAGCAAGTCACTACACCATGTATACCAGTCACCAAAAAGTAATGTTGAACATAGACACTTATTTAAAGTGACCCATATGTCAGTACATACAATTTATATGATATATTATTTTTTGATGTTTGATGAAATGAACTCTTTTGTCTTGGAAAAAAGACATGAAAGGGTTGTGACCTGTGCAGTCATGTGGCTGATGAAAGACAATGGGTCCTCCTAATGGCCTAGTGGTTCAAGGCATCCCTGGTTTGAGTCTGTTGGGGACCTTTGTTGTTGCTTGTCACCCCTCCTCCTTCTCTCTCTCCACGCATTTCCTGTCATCTCTCAACTGTCACTATTAAATAAAGGCAAAAATGCCCCCAAAAACCCTCACAAAATTTCAAAAAAGAGAAAACAAATACAAGGCATCTCAGGTAAATGCTATAATGTTAGCAGCAATGTTGTCACAATACCAATTTTGTTGACCTCCCTCAAATTACCAGTATAAGTATCATGGTTTAATTGACTAAAATAGTAAAAATTTCCTAAAATAACAAAAAGTAGTGATGAAATTTTATATTGTAATACTGTTATTGAAACATAGTGAAAATGAGAAAATTAGCCTTGCTAACGTTCCCTTTTATTCTATTAAAATTCCATCCGTAGTCATTTTGGAGGTAGGAACCAAAGTTGCAGTGAGTGCTTCCAGTAGGACAGACATTACTGGTGCACAGTCTTCCCTCCTGTTCTCACATGTGAGCAGAAGCAGCAGCAGCAGCATGGCAGCAGAGTGGAGCGCAGGATTGTCCAAAGTCCTCTGGAGTTTGGTTTTTCTGACAGAAAAATGTAAGGCAAACTCTTCTCTGTTTTACAAAATAACAAGATTTTAAAGATTTAACAGGTTTGTTAAAGTTTAATCAAGTAATTCATCCTGGCTTCTCTGGGCCTGCTGTTACTTGCTGCTGCTCTTCCCTCCCTTTTTAAACATTTCTTTTCAAGAAGATAATTTTTGTGTTTTTTCTGAGGAGGGGACTTTTAGCAACAAGCCAGAAAATATTTTTCTTGTTCTAGATGTGTCTGAATGTAAAGATTTGTGTGTCCAGTGATTATAATTCTTTGCTGTTCACATCCTGAAAAACAGTGATGATCATTTAAATATGAGGACACTTTTGACCTCTGAGTAAGCATGGATCACAGTTTATATTTATTTATAAAATGTACATTTTTGTGTGTTTAAAGCATCTTCACGCCAAAGGCCGCAAGGATGACCTGTTCAGTGACCCATGCTACCAGCAATTTGGGGAGGAGCTCAACAAGGTCCTGAAGGACTGGCAGCCCAGCGTGCTCCCTGATGGTGAGTACAGACCAAATAACAATTAATAGATTCATACAATAGACTTTATTTTTGATTTTTCTTTTTTTGTAGAGTTTGTGTACAACAACTCTGCAAAATGCACACAATAAATAATCAAAAACAGGCTGAAAAATAAAATACACAGGAGAAGTGGCACAGTGTTAGGGAGCAGTACTGCGCACAGTGCTGTTAAATAGTCTGTAGTGTTGGTCTGTATGAGCAGTGTCCAATGATTATAACTCTTCTGCTGTTCACATACTGAAATATTGTGATTGTACTTAATATCATATGAGGACACTGCATCAATGTAACAGGCAAAAACAAATCTTAGTTGTCTTCCTGTTTTGATTCAAAAGGTGAGAGCCACATTTTGAAATGAGTGAGATTAGTTATCTTAAAGATCCCCTCCAGACATGTACTAAGACACATAAAATACTCTGCTTGGACCAATAATGTGTGTCTGATATGGTTTTTCCACAAAAAAGTAGAATTACCACTTTAAAATCCTGAAAATGGACTACTTCTCCCTCATTAAAAATTCCAGAATCTATAAATATGTAAATATATTTCATTTCAGAAGTTTATCTGCTGGACACAAGATGTCTCCTGCTTTAAAGTCCATTCTCAGTGTTTGAGCACTGGAGACTTTCCATATCCATATCACACTGGTTTAAGTTGAATATTGGACCAGAATTGGCTTCCAAACTAGTTGTGATGTCACAAACTCATGATCGTAGTCCCGCCCCTTAAATTCAGATTTTCAATGAGCTCAGAGAAACTTTCAGCAGATGGATGTGAAAACAGCCTTCTAGTGTCGAACTCTGCACATACGTCAATCTGTACAGTGAAGCTCAAACATCCAACTGTAGGAACAAGAGGAAAAACATTTTTGAGTGGAGGAGGACTTTAAGTAACTAATTGAAACATATAGCCACAAGTCTTAGATAAGACTAAATGGTGTCATGGCAGATGGATCGAGCAATAGTGAGTAGTGAAAGTTTATTTTCCCAGAATGTATTTAAAGTGTGTTCTGCTCTCTTCAGGCTCACTGTGGGGTCGAGTGGAGGAGCAGAGTCTGTGGAGCAGCCGGCAGCTCGGGGAGCAGAGTGCTGCTGCTCTGCTGCGCTCGCTGGTCTACCTGAACACAAAGTACTTCGGCCTACGCACTGTGGAGCAGCACCTCCGCCTCTCCTTTGCCAATGTCTACGGCCCTGACACCGTCCATCCTGTCACCAAGGAGACCACAGTCTGCATCCGCGTGCCTTCCATCTCTCAGGATCACCATGGTGAGGCCAGCCACATGTCCATGTTAGGATATTTCACACAGGTTTAGTAGCACGAACTGTAAAACAACAACATGGTTCATGGCCAACACAGCCGGCAATCTTGACTCATCTACCTGCCCGGGCTTCATGAGACTTACTGCCACCCCTAAGTCCTGCCCCATAAGCACTGGGCCCATCCAACCTGCTGCTTTATGCTTTCCTTTCATAAAATTATTGTTGTTACTGCTATTTTTCCAGAACCCTGTTTGTGAAGCCAAACTGTGGCACCCCCTTGCCTCAGACAATGGTTCAAACGCCATTAAGACACACATAACCAGGAAGCAGCGTCACATAGTTATTATTCAAAAAATATATCATTTTTGTTTGGTTAAAAACAGCTCTAAGCACAAGGAAACAGGTTGGTTGACATTCAGCTGTACATTAACAGTCACACACACACAATTTAACAACATCCAATAGCTTAAGTTTGGCAAACAAACACACCAACCCAGTGCAAGGGGAGCTCACAATATACACACTGGTCACTGTACCAGTTTACAGCAGCATGGGGTGGCCCTAAAGCAAGCCAGTAAATCACAACAACAAAGAAATACCACCAAGACAGCGGCTCACTAGCTGTGAACAAAACTAAACATAATTAACCCCATATAACTGCTCCTCACAACACAAACAAACAAAAAATATATATATATTCAAAACCCACCAGCTATACAGCAGATCCCTGGTCTGCTGTAAAGCTGGTCAGATCCCCAACTACCCTTGTACACCCATGCTCAAGAAGCTCTACAAACACAAATATAAACATGCAACATTAGTTGTACAGCATACAAGATACACAATGACCCCCCCACCCCAAATGTAAGCATACAGGTACACAACTCAGCATGCTGCTCCTATTGCCTATATTTACTGCAGCTTTCTCCATAATGTCATGTTAAATGTATTGTCATGTCAGAGGTTTGAGTCTTGCTCACAATCTTAAAAATGTTTTTTTTTTTTTTTTTGTCCTTTAGTGCAAAAAGAGTCTAAGAAGAGGAAGCGTCAGTTGGAGGATGGCGACCAGGACTATGAGCCAGATGACGACTCGGGAAACTCAATTCTACATTGTCCTGTCAAGAAGCACGAATGCCATCTATATGAGCTCTACAGATCAAAGTGGTGGGTTCAATAACTTCACTGGCCCAACATCACATCTATGACCAACAATCCAAAACCAAAAGATATTCAATTTACTTTTCAAACATAAAATAGTGTAGATCTGCACATTTGAAGATTTACTTGAACTAAAGAATGTTTTGTTGCATGCTTGCTTGATAAATGATATTGATGGTTTTATAGAATTCCTCCTGTCAGAGTCCTGTGATTATAACTCATTGCTGTTCACATCCTGAACCTCAGTGTTGAATATTTAACGATGAGGACTTACTGAATAACAATCTCAGGAGGAAACAAAAGTTAGAACAATACATTTACACTCTCTCTCTCTCTCTCTCCCCCACCTCCCCCTTTCTCACCCCCCCCCCCCTCCTTTGATCATTGTTCTTCTTCCTCTTCTCCCTTTTGTTTGCATCCTGTTATTTATTCTCACCTATTCCCCCCCTTTGCCCCAATTTTTGTCTTTGTTCGGTCCTCATGCTCTGAATTTCCTCTTCTTCTTCTCTTTCCTTCTCTCTCTGCCTTCCTTCCTTGCTCCATCTGTGTCTCTCTTCACTCGTCACTTTTCCCCTGTTTTTCTTCCTCCTCCCTCCCTCCCTCCCTCCAGCCCAGCGTTGTTGCGGGAGCGTCTGGACGTCTTCTACGTTCAGCCAGATCCGGCCTGCAGTCCAGATGGCTCACTATGGTTCAGCTCCACGCCGCTGGAGCGACGCATCCTGGAGAGCCTCCTCACCAGAGTCCTCCTGGTTAGGGACATTTACACAGACAAAGAACACCTGGAGGAAGATGAGGAGGAAGAGGGCGGGGGTGAACGAGCTGGGGGAGAGTAACAGTTGCTTTGGACTTATGTTAGAGTCAAAGGAGGAGGATAGCGAGTAGTGTTTGTGCTCTTCCCCTGTCCTCTCGTCTGGTCCTCCTTCCCCTCCCTGCTGACTTGCTGTGTCCTCCTGGTGAGGGTCGTCCGCAACAGAAAACCTGAGAAGGTAGAGAATGATGAAGGTGGTGTTGGAGAGCAGCCTCAACTTGTACTTCTGCTGATAGATTCACAAACAGAGGAGGAAGAGGTTATGAAGCTAGAGAACATGTTTGATTTTCCCTCCAGTCATAAACCAGAAGAGGCACAGATGTGAAGAATAAGTTGGGATAATCGGAGGACAAGGAGTAAGGGAAGAAGTAAGGGATAAAGGAGGTGGAGCTATAATTTATGGTCAAATGATAGCTACATCAGGTAAAATACCAAATGTATTGACCGTTATCATCATAATATTTGGAAAGATAGGATGTGCTCTTGTAGTGAGGGTGTAGTGTGTTTTTTAGCGCACAAACAGTAAGTAGCTTGAAAATATTTAAACTTTTAACCACACAGACTCGTGCTTTAAGAGAGGTTATCAGCAGCCACCAGTGGAGGCTATAAGGAGGTCCAAAGCAGACATGCAGGCAAAGTAACAGTCATGGAGTTACTTCCTCTTCCTCCACCTCACTCTCAGCTTCATGTCCTCCTCGCCACCGCTCGGGGGTCAGGAGAAAAACAAACAAAAACAGATTTTCACAAGGAGAAACAGCAAGTAAGGGAGAAGGCAGAGAGGAGTGTCTGGGCAAAACCAGAGAAGAGGAGAAGCAGGTAGTGTGAGGCTGATGTTGCGTTCTACAGAGTTGGAAGTTGAAATTCCCAGCTGGTAGGTCGAAATTCCATCTTTGCAGTCGGTAGACATGTCATCAATAGGTTTCTTTGGACCACATCAACAACTCTTCACATTTTAGCTGCTAATCATGTTGATATTTGGCAGAACAATAGCAACTGTAAGTGCTGCTCTATATCTCAAATTTATATTTTAAAAGACGATTAAACACTAAATGTTCTACAGCATCTGTTGCATATCTGAACCAATTCAACAGTGACCTAATATTGCACTTTTGTCCAATGCCACATCACTCTGTGGGGTTTGAAAATGTTTACCTTTTTAGATGGAAGCAAAGGTGAGATGTGTTTGTCTTTAAAGAGTGAATTAATACCTGGATCAGTAAAATGTGTTTCACTGATCTCTGGTTGAAAATTAAATGGTTTTGTTAATGTAAGATTTAAAAGATTTGCACACTCACACAACTCTTCTGGAATAATTAGACCTCTGTTCAGATTGAAGTTGGGGACAGTTCCGCTGGGAATTACTTAAATTCACTAAACTTGATGCACAAAGAAGAATGAAATGGTACAATCGTCCCCCTGCAGCAGGGGAGTCAAGTGCCATGAAGCCCTTAACAACATATGAAATCAGGTATAAGTGTTTGTGTGTAGGGCCTTTTTAATGTCATGAACTCAGTTAATTGGGCTTGAGCGTATTTTGATAATTGCTCTGACAGATGCTGCATGGACCACCAGTGTGAGAAATTTTGCCACATAGGATAATTCCCATTGAATTTTTTGCTGCAGGAATATGGAATTTCCGACTTTCCAACACGTGTGGAACGCAGCATCAGATCTCCTCTTATTAGTCAGGGTGTCCTACTGTATCACACATTAACCTTCTCCATTAACTGGGCTGCTTTCATTCCTTCCCATCATCACGTTGCCTCTTCTGCTACTGCTCTTCCTCTGTCAGTACTGCTCTCAGGCGAAACCTTTGCACCACAGAGGACTTCAGCTCATACAGGCAGGAGTCAAGACTGATCCCAGGACAGTTAAAGCGACTGAGAGGACAAAGTCTGAACCTCATTCTGGTGCAGGGGAAAGGCAACCTACCGACATGCTGCGTTTCTTTTATAGGACATTAGGGGAACCTTCCTTTATGTGATGTAGCATTATATGAGTACTAAGCCCAGATTGGGTTGCTTTGAAGTGTAAATATCTCTGAAACAAGGCGGTTATTGGAGTCAACACAGAGGGACACTGTAGTTTAGGGTGGAAGAAACACCCGCCTCCCAAGAAACCCCCTTTTTTTTTCTTTTTTTTTTAAAAAAAGACTGATTATTTATTTCTCCTATTATTAATTTGACAGTTTCCTCTTTACGTTGGGATGGGAATTTTTATGGGTGCCATTTCTTTCTCAACTTTTACTCATTGAAAACCAGCTGCAGTCCTGTTCCCTCACCTCTCTCGCCCATGTCAATGCTAGCTGTGCAGGAACCCATCAAACATGAAGGACACTGACTTTTCAATTCAAGGGTTCAGATTCCCCACAGACTATTTTTTGAAAAATTTCTTTCTGCTTCTGTCCCTGTGTTTGTATTTTCCTGACATTTCTCAGTTATTCTAGGTCTCCTTTAAACTTAATATTGGTTTAGTTTGAAAATTGAGCACTTGTTAATAAGTGCTCTGTTCTTCTTCCAAGCTATTTAAGAGTGCTAGCACTGCAAAGCAAAAGCTTGTGTTGTAATAAAGTATTTGTTGGACATCTATTTCATTTTATTTTTCTCAGTTTTCATGAACCAAACTCAAGTTTTTCTCAAGTTACACTATCAATTCATTTCTTTCATTTTTTAATTATTTTTTTTATTTATGTGGTCCCCTTTTTTTACTTTTCATCTTATGAATATTATTTGAATTTGCTTTGTGTTTGTGTCAATAAATTTGAGAAAGTGTCATCATGCTAAAAATGAATCCAAGGTTGGTTGTTTGAAGATTTTGTTTTTCTACCACTTCCTTGATCATTAATTGACTTTCATTTAAATAGTGAGAAGACTGAGAAGTAATGCTGGCTACGTTCTTCATGTTTCCACACCCAGTACTCAAAATACAAGGAACACCTCCCACACACACTGTTGTACACACAATATCTCAAATTAGGAATCAAACATGTCTTTTCTGCATGATCCACATCACTGCTCCTCCTGACTGAAAAGGATTTAAACTCAGTCAAGGACGACACTTTGAAAGAGGTGTTCCTGTTATTTTGTACACTTCACTGTGCATTTACTGGTATAGAACTGCGGTGTTACATTACAGGAACAAAGATAAGTGGATGTAGTGGGACAACGTTGGTCTGGATTTCTGACAACAGTTCCGTATTCCAGACCAAAATCCAAACCTTTAAACTTGACTGTGGACGTTAACAAAACTGACCCTGGATCAGAGGACCCTTGTTGACCGGCTGATTTTCTTGCTGGACTCCAAGGCAGCGACTGACAGTAGACGCTGTGGCTGGCATTAATGCCTAATGTGAATGTGCCTAACTGTATATACTGAAAGTGAGTGATTGTGACTTGAGTCTGATGCTATGTGTGTGGGCTGATCTGCTGATACGGTCATGTTAAATAAATGATTTCATTTTCTAACCAGATACTCTAAGATGCTGTTTTGATTTGCCTGTGTTACATAACAGCTGTAACGTGGAAATTAAAGGTTCAGTTTACCAAATGTAAGTATTTTCTCAACGACCCCTAGTCGTATCAAGAGACTGTTGAATAGTGTTTAGAGGTTTTGAGATATTTGTGGGGGTGAATTTTTTCTTGTGCTCCTTTTAAAGCATTGAAATGTTAATTAGTGTTGACAGTGAGGTCTGTGGATCCAGACTAACCAGACTTTTTAAAACTCAATTTTTCTGGGAGTGCAAACAAAAATGGTTTTAGGTTGACATCAGATATATTAGTGGCAGAAATCTCAAAACATCAGCACATTAAACCGAAACTAAGCATGAAAAATGTTTTTTTGTAATGTGGGTGAACTGACCCGTTGAAGAAACAGGGTTTTGGAGAAAAGGCTGGTGGGGAAAGATAGTGAAACATCAGATTATACTTCTTTCACACGCTATGTGCCCACAATATCCATGAGTATTTGAAAAGCTCTAACAGCTTCCATTCTACTTAAAAGGCTTTCTAGCAGATGTTGGATCCTGGCTGCAGGGATTTGCTCCCATTTGTTACATGTCTACACTGCTCTCTGTTGGAAGGCTGTGGATCTGTAGTAAAATAGCCTCTCTGTTGCAGATTCCTGATGAAACATTTTGTGTGTGCAAGCAGAGGTGATTTCTGTCCTCTTTGATTATCTATTGTAATATGTTAAACCTTAAATACCTTAACACCGATAAGAACAGACCTTTTTTTTCCCCCGTTGTCCAGATTAAAATTGTTATCTGCATATTTGGTTTGTGCTCAACAGGCCGGTTAACGTTGGCACAACATGGAGGCCTCACTGTGTTCTGACCTTCCTCGCTATCATGTCCCATTTTTACAAGGTGCCAGGCAGATGTGACACCGAGGCAGGGAGTGTTATCGACACCACAGGGTCAGTGCAACAACCAGGGAGATGAAGCTTGGGGTCATGAGACAGGAAGTGGTGTTGGAAAGGTTAAAGAGGTGCGGAATGTGTCACCTCACCATACAGGGACTGGATAGGAGCATGAGTGTATGTAGTTTATTAAGTTGCCTCTAAATGTGTTTTTTAACCCAATGATTATTATTATGTGGTTGTCAAAGTGAGGTCTGGAGAGTCCAAGGGGACTTTGAACCAGTCCCAGAAGTCCACACAGTAAAATGAACATTTAAATACAATGTAGACACTGTAGACTAGAAAATTAAAATTGACCAACATCAGCAAGATCAAAATGGGGAACTGTGATGTGTCTTTTGAGAAAAGGGTCAAAATGTCACAGTGACTCTATGATGGCCTGTGAAAGCCCAGTAGTTCCTACTGAGGACGTCAATCTTTAAAAGTGGATCATAAATACAGTACTGTGCAAAAGTTTAGGCACTTTAGATGTTTAGACTCTTATCCATCATGCAACACTATCGGGGAGGCGTCTGATCGATGCCAAATTTATTCTGCAGGATGACGACTCCAAACATCCAGCCAGAGTCATAAAGAACTATTATCAGCACCGAGAAGAACAAGGAGTCGTGCAACAGATGATTTGGCTCCACAGAGTCCTGATCTCAACATCATGGAGTCAGTCTGGGATTAACATGAAGAGACACAAGCAGTTCAGACGCCGAAATCCACAGAAGAACTGTGACAACTTCTCCAAGATGCAGAACAACCGACCTGCCAAGTACCTGAAAAACTGTGTAGGTGTAACGAGGAGAACTGCTGCTGTTTTAAAGACAAAGCTGTTCACACGAATATTGATTTACTTTAGGTTTCTGCTGTTTACTCAACTTTGTATGTTCTCTTGTAAGTTAACTGATAAATAAATGTATTGATGGCATTATTTTTGAAAGCATCCTCCCTTTGCACAGTACTGTATATAATGTAGTTTCTTTCTTTCTTTTTTTTTTTTTTTTTAAAAAAAGGCTAAAAACTAGAAACAAAACTAAAACAGATGTGCACTGTAGTTTTACCAAACCATAGAAAGTCAAGACAAGTTTATATGTAGAGCACAGTATCATACAAAAGCAACTAAAAGTGATTTACAGAGTGAAAAAACAGTAAAAATTTGGTTAGGACATAGACACAGGCAGCCATCATACACACACACACACACGTACGCACACAGATCTAGTTAAACTAATACATAATAATACACATTTGGTGTTCTAGTGAGTATTTCTGGCAGCAGGATGATGTAAAGTAGCAGTCAAAAGTTTGGCCACACCTCATTCATTCATTCATTTTTTAAACATTTTTACCATTTTCTACATTGTAGAACAATACTGAAGACATCAAAACTATGAAATAACACATATGGAATTATGTACTAAACAAAAAAGTGTTAAACAAACCAAAATGTGTTTCATAGTTTTAGATTCCTCAAAGTAGTCACCTTTTGCTTTGATGACAGGTGTGCCGTGTAGAATTGTTTCAAAGAAAGCACTGCTGAGGGAGACCAATAAGAAGGAGAGAATTGCTTGGGCCAAGAAACACCAGGAATGGACATTAGACCAGTGGAAAGAGGAGGTGTGATGGTGTGAGGGGGCTTTGCTGGTGACACTATTGGCAATTTATTCAGAATTCAAGGCAGTGACACGCCATCACATCTGCTTTGTGCTTAGTGGGACCATCATTTTGTTTTTCAACACACCTCAAGGCTATCTGACCAAGAAGCAGAGCGATGGAGTGTTACATCTCATGATCTGGCCTCCACAATCACCCCACCTAAACCCAATTGAGAAGGTTTGGGATGAGTTGGGCTGCAGAGTGACGGAAAAGAGCCAACAAGTGCTCAGCATATGTGGGAACTGCTGGAAAAGCAATTCCTGATGACAACGTCATGAAGCTGGTTAAGATATTACCAACTGTGTGCAAAGCTGTCATCAAAGAAAAAGGTGGCTACTTTGAGGAATCTGAAATATGAAAGATGTTTAGGTTAGTTTAACACTGTACTGTTTACTAACCTACATGATTCTATATGTTATTTCATAGTCTTGATGTCTTCAGTATTGTTCTACAATGTAGATAATAGTAAAAGTACAGAAAAACCCTTGAATGAGTAGGTGTGTCCAAACTTTTAACTGGTACTGTATGTGGTAAATAAACTACAGTGTGTTCATGGTGATGAAGCAACATGTCAGCCAATGCAACAACACAGCTTAGTTTTTAATATCACCAGCCTCATCCTTTAATGAAGATGAGAATGTCCAGAGACGAGGCTGTTTCTGTCTTTGTGTCGAAGTGAAAAAGATCACTGTTCTGTTTCTTCCGATGGGGGGCGCTATAGCCTCGCGGTGAACCGCTCCCTGGTGACCGGCAGAGCATTCCTGAGCTCTTGGTTTATCAGCACCATCATCATCATCATCAGCACCGCCAGACGTGTTGTTGAACTGTAACACCCATCATTAGCCGCAGGACGAGCCGTTGCTTTGTTGAGCTTCCGTGTCAGGACCTACGTCTGACAAGAGGTTTGTCTGCAGCCGGCTGACGTAAGGCGGCCTCCCCTCTCCTCCCATAAGCCTGTGCACACACCCCCCCCCCACCACCACCTCCTCCCCACCCCCAGCCTCACCCTCTCACCCTCCACACAGAAGAAGCAAAGCATGAAAACTCAAATCTTTTGGAAGCTTTAAGGAAAAACATTCCCCCATTTCACTTCACATTTTTTTGGGGGGACGTGGACGGGTGGAGGTACAAAACACGGTGACAAAACCCAATTTTTTGAAGAGGCAAGCTTTTTTCTTTCTGTGCTATCTGTCAGAGTTGGCCAGACTCCAGTAACTTGTCCCATTGATCTAAAGCTAAAACAGCCCTGTGCGCCCACACAGCCAGGCCTGCGAGGGAGCGGGGTGGGTGTAAAAACATTTTTTCACCCTCGTGGGGTTTTTTTTGTTTGGGCTCAATCCCCAGCTCTTTCAGGGGGCATAAAGAAAGCGCTGCGCTCAGCAGGGTCATGTGGGCGAGGCCCGGGGGGTAGACTATAGGTGGCGATTAGGGCCTCTAATGTGCAATGAATCCTCTTCAAATCACATGATATGAACTAATGTCGCCATTTAATGATAAAACAACAGTGACTGGGAGGGGAGAGCCGCTGTGTGTGTGTCGATGTGTGTGTGTGTGTAGATGCAGTGTACAGCTGCATAGAGGACAAGAGGGCAGGAATGGATGACAACTGCATTTCTCAGGTTGTGTGCCTCAACACATGGTGCAGGACCGGCCGAAGGACGGGAAACAGTTTAGCTGGGACGTGGGTTAAAGTGTAACAAATATCCTCCCCAATTTTTCTTCCATCCATCTTTTTTGGATACTTTTGCTTGTACTCATCTCTCATTATGCACCACAAATGTCCTCTGATGCTTGTTTATTGCATTTTGCAGAAGTTTTGGCTTCTTCCAAACTGAGGATGACAGTATCTGGATTACATTTGATGGACAACAAGCGTCTCACACCTACAGATACAGAGCAGTGTAACCTTGGCTCTGACTGGTGGTGAGGGGGAGTGAGGGGCTTGCATTAGGTTAAATTTAGGATGGCTTGACCCTATTTGGTGAGCCATAGCGAAGCAGCGAGTGCAGCAGTCCCTTCAGCACAGAGTCACCAAACTCATCTTTTTCCAAAACACCCACTGGCCAACACATCAGCCGTCCCTCCGGCAGGACACGCACGCACATACACACACGCACAGACACACACACGCACACACACACACACACACACACACACACACACACACACTCACACACAGTTCCCCTTTGAAGCCAGGATGACATTCCCTTCTCCCATATCTTTAACCACAGCTATTTCTCTCCTCTCCATATCATCTCAAACGCAATAGTTTATCCACAAGTTGATATTAAATAGTTTAATAGCTCTTATGGGTATATTGTTGATGTGAACTGTAATTGTGACCTTTGGCTTCAAAAAACTAAAGGGATTCACAGAGTATATCATCACTGTCAAGTGAAAACATCCGGTGGTGGTTTTTCTAATTGAGGGCTGATATGTTCCCATGTTAGAATGAGAAAAACATTGCAATGCTTGGTGGTGAAGCTGAAAAACAAGTATTCAGCAAGTATTTTACCCAGAAAGAACTGAAGAACAGTTACCATTTTTTAGCTATTACCATGAGAAGGAACCAGAAATCCCTAACTGGAGGTTACTTGTACTCACTGTTTTCAGGTACGAAGTTTCAGTCTGTAGACCGTTTTCAGTACCTGCACATATACAGCATCATCATCAGAAGATGATGAATGAACTTTATCAGCTGAAAACCAAGAGTACAGGTGTTTCCAAGTAACGTGGGATGTACATATCATTCAAGAGAAATATTATATTTTCAAGAACTTTCAAAAGCTACACAACAAGCGGTGCACGGGAATCTGATGGTGCTCAAAAACATTACATGCTTAGAACAGTATTTAACAGAAAATAAGTACACAAGTAATACATCAACAGAGCATGAATGACTTCCAATGGAAGCTCCTTAACTATTGCAGAAACCAGAGCATCAGCAACAACATGGTGAGAAGACATCAGTCGCATCCTCACATAGTGGGGTTCCACTCGACAGTCGTTTACAACATCCCTAAATAAATTGCCTGGAATGTCAACTTAAGATAGTTTTCCTGCCCTGCTGACCCCTGTTCATGTTAAGAGGTAAAAGAGATCCCAGGATGAAACTGAAGCTGATTTATGTGTGCCTGACAGGCCACGAAAGTTGTTGCAGTTTAAGTCCAAAGTGAGGAGATGCTGCTGCTCTCATCCTGCCACTTTTACATTTGTGTAAAGATTCATTTGTTGTTTAGCTGACTGCTGGAGCGAAAGACGGACGGACATGATCAAAACATTCTGCACTTTTAGATATTTTCAGTTTTAGGAATTGAGATATTTCCTCAGAAACTTCACAAACAGTCATGATGAATGTACCCTGGTGCATTTAGCACTGGAATAAAGTCAGACGGGTGCATTGTGGGCACTGTGTCCATACCCTCGCCTGACCTGTAGGTGTCCCCGCAGAGCTGACCTGGCCTCACATTATTCTCTCATAGTGCTCATTCTCTCTCCCCTAAACCCCTCCACCCCCTCAACCCACCTGCGGCCCCTCCCTCTTCCCATGCACTGACAGTCAAAACAAGCCGCCCCACATGACTGCACACTGTACAAATGCTGCAACATTACATCATTTATAGTACGAACAACGAGAAAAAGTATGTAAGAATGTCCCTTTAAGTGAAGTACATTCAAAATGTATCAGGCCTAACTGACTAGATCAGGGCCAGAAAGATGTTCACCCGTTTCTGACCAGCTGCTCCTGAAACAGCATCACTGAAATGGACTCATTTTCTCCAGCAACCAATAGATGCTGGATCCAAGAGAACTCAGGCAGGGCTGTACTGTATCTTTGTGGATAGTAAGGCCATGACCTCAGTGGTGTTTCTGGAAATGTGGGAGGATTTAATGACCTAAGAAGGAGTTAACATTATAGGCTGATTCCATCCATTTTTTTTCTCCAACATGTTTAAATTGGACTGTTTCTACCAATGGAATGAAGGGATTTTACATTTCTCCACCAGAAATGTTCTCCTGGAAGTGTGAAGAAGGCTTTGTCATGATCATGATTGTCATACAGGGGAAATAATTTCCAGAAAATATAATCAAACTGTCGATTAATAAATCAAATGTGAAAAATTACAGAAAATGTCACTTTTGGTACCTCAAACATTCTAGGGGTTGTTTGGTGTTGCTTTGGGAGGATGTGGACTCACCTCAGTGTTTATAAGATCCTGCTATGGCACTGGACTCAGATGAAAGGAAAACCTCAACTTCTCTTTACAAAATACAGTCAAAGCATTCTTTCCTCAGAAAGTTTGGTTTTCAACAGCTCACCTCACTTTTTTTCTGAGGAGTAATTTTGAAAATCAGTCAGAAGTTTAACAGTCTGGTTCCAAACTAGAAATGTCTCTGTCAAACAAACCAACATTTTTCCATGAGCCAGCGGTCAGGCCTCCCAGAAACAAATTCATCACACTCCTGAAATACATAAAGAGGGGCTGAGGTATTTGTGCTGTGGGCTGAGTGTGAATTTGTTAGGTGATTAAAGGCTAAATATAGCCTCCTGTCTGCTCTGAGCTGTAGACTGGTGACTTGGTGGCAGACGCTCTCTTTCTGTAGTAGTTGCTTTTCCACCACAGGGCCAAGTGGGGCTTCACAGGGGCCAGGGGACTTCAATATGTATAAAAACCACCACTGAACATGTATTGAGCTTAATGTCTTTCATTTCTAAAAAGGTCGACATGTTATATTGTTATTTTTCTTTTGTATTTTCAGTGATAAAACATAACAGTAGAAAATGTTATTCCAGCTTTAGTATATGGAATCAGAGGGCTTCAACCTCTGAGATATCCAAACTGCAGTCAGTGCAGATAGAAATTTTAACTCCAAACTCCAAAGCATCTGTTTCTAAAATATTAGTGTGTTTTGTATTTCAGGTTAAAACTTAATAAAAAAGACCAACATGTGAATGTAATGTTGTTAAACTCGATGCCCTAGGCGCTGAACTCTCCCTCCTGGACATGAAAGCAACATTACAATTATAGTCAAATGTTTAAATAAGTCTAATGCATTGCTTAATTGTCTAATGAATTGCATGAGGTGAAATGTGGAGGTTTAATCATTTGATTGAAAAATATATTTTGATTAGATTAATTTACATACAGCAGATTTGCAGACTATTAACTACTAGTAGTGATGGGTGTGCACCACTGTGTGACCTCTGAACTTTTGACCTCACCAGCAGCAAGCTTTCTAACCTGACCAGTGTGTTGCCCTCCCAAAGCATCAAGTTCAGATGCCCAGGACCTACCATCAGGAGGAGGACTGAAAAGAAAAGCTTTACTTTTAAACATTCCAACTGATGGTAGCTGCCAATGTTTGTTGTTTTCTCAACTATTTTTTCAGGTCTCAGAAATATAATTACAGTGGTGATCTTTTGACTGGTACTGCATATATAATGGAACTGTCAGAAAACACATTCATGCTGTGAAAGTATGATTTAATTGGTGCTATACCACCTGGGGTCCACAATGCAGGGAACTAATAAATGGTCCAAATATCAGATCTGTATCACCACTGAAATCTAACCAATGGATCCTTTGGCAAAAGCAATCTGAAAAGTGTGGCTCAAAGAAATGCTGCTGTATTTGTTACTGTATTACTGTTGCTTCTGCATTGATTTGGGAAGAAACTGTCCCTGAAAAGCACTGAGCACTGTTTGTCCCTGCAGTGGAAATAAGCCACTGAGTGAGTGACAGACTGAGGCCTCCAGTCAGTCGTGCCAACAGATCAACTATCTCCCATCACTCCTCAGCCACTGGACCCAAGAGCTCAGCACTCATGTACTGTACTCTGTTGTTGGAATCAATGCCAAATATCCTGTGCTAAGTAATGCTTCCAAATCCTTACACTGTTTTTTTTCCTTTTTCAACTATTTAGCTCATTATCTAAACTATTGGGTATTATATTCTTCTGGGTAGTTTTTCTTTTTTTTACAGAAGGATCAGTGAAGGATAAAGAAAGAAAGACATTAAATGTGAGACTAATATATTGTTTAAATGATAAAAACATACTGGATCTGTGTGATGGAACAATGATTGCCCACAAAAATATAGTTGGCAAAAGACACCAAATATATTCCTGGAATGATCCTTTGATTGTCAGTGAAGGGCAATTCTGGATTTCAACAGAGATTCAAAAAGACCCAAACTTGAACCTACCTCTGTCAATATTTTTCATGATATTCATTGACATGACATTTAATTAAATGACTCTATGTGGTGCAACAATCATGGAGACTAACTCACCCAACTCTGCTGCTCTTCTAAGTTTTTTAGAGTCTTTTAGCTCGTTGTTTTGGTTTACAGCTCAGAAATTTCCTGTATAGTTCAATCTAAGCGGCTCTCTTTAACCCCTGATAAGCAGCCAACAAAGCTTTGATGAACTGACTGCACACAACCTGCCCAACAGGATTCCTGGATTTGAACTCCCCAATATTTTTCTCAGTAGTTGGTGGAGACCAAACCAGAGCTGAAAGTCAATTTATCAGGTGGATAGAAACACCAAATGAAGTATCTCCATGTCTGCTGGATGTGTGTAACAGTTTACTAACACGTTTTTCATAATGACTTTGTAAGCCAGCGATATAGGGGGTAGCTTTTTAGGTGTCTGCTTATTTGATGTTTTTTGTCCCCTATTGTACAAAAAGTGTAGTAATACAGGTTTAAATGAATACACCAAATTTAGGAAGATCAATTTAAGCTAGTAGAGACAAAAAAATATCCATAGTCTACATGGTAATTTATTTTTGCCTGTGTTTGACATTAACATCTTAGCATACTGTGTCAACTGATAGCAAACTCTGTGCTAACCCGTTAGCATGATTTAATCAATGGATACTGCCAAGATAGCAAAAGTTCATTCAAAATTGAGTTATGGACAGAAAGGCGGTTTTATTGTTGGGGTCGAGAAATCTACATTGAATCATAATTTTTACAGTAGTCACAGAAAAATGGTTAATTGTCCTACCTACCTGACATCTTTGGCCATCTGTGATGAAGGAGGTAAGTTAAAGTCAAACTATGTCATGATATTTTAACTAAGGACAATACAAGGTTAGCTTAGTCATGGCAAATTATTGAAAAGGTTGTGGGGAGCAGGCTGCACTAATTTGCTCAGAAAAAAACAAAATAAAAAAACAGAACGCATACCATGGTAAGTAGACCACAATTTTACAGTTCTTTAGCTAGGTATTTGAGAAGCTAGGTATTAGCTAGGTATTTGAGAAGCTAAAGTAAGCTACCTATGTTAGCTGGTAGGTGTTTAGCTCAGCAATGTTAGCTAAAATTAAGCATGTGTCCAGGATGTTTTGCAAAGCAAACCTTTGCTGTCTTTATCATTTATCTATTGCTGTAAACAGTCAACCAGTTCAGCTAAAAAGGTGTCATTTTAAGACTCATTGTCCACAGCAAATATATTCCACTTAAAGTTACTGGTAATGTAAACTAAATATCAAGTCAACTACACAGATAAGATATGTGAAAAGATACATTTGCTAGGTTAGCATCCAACATCCTACAGCTGTACTATTAAATGTCAACCTTTGGTTAAACTTGTAATTCACGCTTATTCACTAACATTATATTTTCTATAATTACGATTAGGCCTATGTGCTTTCATAAGGATGCAAGAATCCACCACAGACCAGTGCCACACCCTGTACCCCATACTGCAAGAAATGGTATGTCAGGGGTATTACTAGGCCCATACACACTTAGCTTTTACTATATTAGTAGATATTTGGGGGATGTGGAAGAGTTACATGTAGCTTGTTAGTAAAAGTTAGTCAAGAAGTAGCAAATTTTAGTTTTTACATTTCTGTTCATGAAGGGGTTAAATAAACAAGCTTCAGTTTAAATTAGTCAGTTTAAGAGGTGTGGGTACCTTCAGCTTTTATGCTAAGTTAGGCTAAAAACACCCCAACTAAAGCTTGTACCTGATGCAAAGATAAGAAAGTGATATTGTTCTTGATCTCATCTCACTCTCTGAAAGAAATCAAAATGTAAGCTATAAATTGTCAAACAATATCCGTGTATTCTTTTATGTCGGCCTAAAAACCTTTTGAAGAATCTTGCATTTAGTTTGTCTACTTGTCCCTGTTTGTTCTTCTACTGAGTGTGTTTTAGCTGTTGCTTTGTTGATGCCCACAGTGCTCAAAGATCAAAATGAAATTTCCGCGCAGCCATAAATTTCACCCACCCCTATCATGTATTGCACTGTGTTGTAAATGGTCGCTCAATTCTTGTGATGGTGCAGACTGGGTTTGTGATAGATGTGACTCTTAGGTGCAAGACTGACACAGCCGTCTTATTTTAATTATTTCTGGATGTGGTTATGAAGTGGATCCGACTGTGTGTGTGTGTGTGTGTCTCTGGCTCAGCGTCACATTCTGACATTCTTCACTGGAATGCAGAGTGACGGACTGAGCAGTTGGGAGGTTGGAGGTCAAAGAGTCTACAAAGAGAGTAACGTCAAAGACACTCAGAAGCTTCCCTGATGCTGATGTGGGCTGTATATAACTTAAAGAGCAAACAGGAAGCAAACAGTTCAAATGAACAGGAACTGTATGATCCCAGAAAAAAAATGTTGACAGATTATTAAAGTGGCAAAACAAATATACAAAAAACAAAACAATACTAATACTAGAAAAATATGCTGATGAATGTACAAAAATGAAAAATGCATCACTGATAAAAAAGGAAATAAATGAAAATAACTGAGTAAATAAACAATAAACAATAAACAAACATAAGAACTATAGAAAATGCAACCACTCATAATTATGGGGTAAGTACAATAAATTATTTTCATTTTCATAAAAGATTAACATCTTTTTGTACATCTATTTTTATGAGTATATTCTTAAATCACAAATTAAGAGTAAGTAATATGAGTCAAGTTTTGTACTTTGAAGCACTTACTGTACACATTACATCTGTCAGCAGACAAATTACTAAAATATTCTTAATGGATTCTCCCTAAGCATCACAGTAGAACAGTGTTGACTATTTTGACCTTAAAAAAAACTATAGAAATTAAGTACAGAAAATTGAATAAAAACAAATACTGAAATATATAGCACATAAGAAAAGCATTTATGATCTCTGACAAAAAAAATCTCCACTGAGCAAACTCCATCAGCTGATGAAGACTGTGAGATGTGGTGGAAAGCCCTGGAAAACGCAAGTAAGTATATCATTTTAGTCAAACTACTATTTCCAAGTTTATAAGGAGTTTAGGGTAAAGTTTATTAACATTATGAGATATCTGTATTATTCTTGATCAGTGGGTTTTACATCATTTGTTGTCACTCTACTGAGTTAATAAAATAACATTTAATATCTAAAAATATTTAATATAATTGATTAATTAATTAATATCACTGATAGTTATTAGGTGTACTTCAGGGACATGGTGGCCAAGTGGTAATGTGTTGGTCTTGTATCATGGGTTCAACCCCCATTCATACCTTCACTTACATCTCTAATCTTTGATACAGCTCGCTAAATTCAAAATGTCATGATTAAATAAATTCATATGATATATTCTGGTTAAAAATTGTAGAGCTTATTACTCTTAACTGCGTCTTCCAGTGTTTCAAGGCAGTTTGAGGCAGGGTTTTCAATCAAGTTTTCACTCTTACCGGTTATGTCTTTGCAAGTAGTCAGCTGCATCTCATGTGCTGAATATATGATCTTCTCAATTTCTATTTATTCTACAACAAGTTGTATCTGGTATACAATCTTGCTCTTCCCTCTTCAGAACTAGAGGATGGAGGATGGGTAAAGATCCTGGAAGTTTACCTGCCAACTGAAGATGCAACTGATGGGAGTCTTGACCAACAAGAGTGAAAGCCCAAAAATTCACTCTTCACTCAAAATTCACTATTAACAACAAATTACATCAGAACAGCTCTGAAGTCAAACAAACAGACCATCTTTAACTGCAAGGAGACGTGTATGTGCTACCATCGGAAGACTGTTGGCTCCAAGACAATTTGGAAATAATCGATTCAATCTCTGATTGATTAGAAGAAAACCCAGTCCCAATGAGCAGGTATTAAAAGTGACATGGAAATAGGGCTCTGGTTTTGCCTTTCACTGTATTCTAGTTAAGAAAAGATGTTATAGTGTGTGGATGTAATGTTGTTAAATCAAAAAAGGCCACATGGTTGTGGCATGGTGCTGGTCTTGTAAACCAAAGATCATGGGTTTGTTTCCCATCTATGCCATAATTCTGTTGCTGATTCCCAAGTTCATATTAAAAGGTTCATCTTTTGTTGGCTGGAATTAAATCTATAGACTGCTGGGCCCCCTTTGTTTATGTTTGGGTTGAAAACCACAGATCACATCTGTTTTTAGGTATTAATGGGTCCAAGTCAAATTATGAGTCTTCATTTGCAAATTGCAAGTCAAGATGCACATCTTTTAGGACCATTGAAATGGCATGGTGTTTGAACATTTTCCTTTTAGCTGAGACCGAGTCCAAAGGCCTAAAATGCAAGTACTGTTTGTCTCTTTCATAATTATTAATTGCTGTTTGGATTTTTCCAGGTTAAATCTTAAAACTTTAATTATATTTGCTCAGGTCAAGTCAAGTCTGCAGGACTCATGTATTTTGTGACTACAGTGCAAGACTCAAGTCTACAGCTCTGCCACTGATGTGTGTAGGATCGATGAATTTCATTCATTGTGTAAAAGTGAA
Source organism: Thunnus thynnus (assembly GCF_963924715.1). Taxonomy (NCBI): domain Eukaryota; kingdom Metazoa; phylum Chordata; class Actinopteri; order Scombriformes; family Scombridae; genus Thunnus; species Thunnus thynnus. The sequence goes on along the minus strand of NC_089527.1, from coordinate 29,433,308 downwards.
AGCAAGAACAACAAAATATGGTACAAAAAATTTATTTAGTAACAGTTTTGTAAACATTTGAGGTAAATGAACATTTACATCAACTTGTTCTTACAAAAGAATCATTCATACACAAGGCACTTCTCTTGTTTAAGACAGCATTGAAAACAGGTTGCTGTTCTGAGCATTGTGAGATGGTTCACACTCCCTGACGAGCCAGAGAAATCATGCTCTGCATGAAACGTAAGAGGAGAGAGTTTGGAGGAGTCACGGGGACGACGGGTTTTGAACACAACATCCTGTCAGGGCTTTATATGCAGGGTTAGGGAAGGGCCAGCTACCCAGCTAACATTCTCTCAACAGTGGAGTCGTCTGATATGACGTCTAACCAGAGTCCCAACCAGTCTGTGAGAACATACTGAGTGAACACGCAGAAAAACACCCTAACTGACTTTTCTCTCTCTCGCCGTTGTTTTTTTTAAATCTTCAAACTCATCATTATCAGTTTCGGACAATAAGCTTGAGATAAATAACAGTTTCTTTTTTGAATACTGCCTTTTCTGTGCCGCTGCATTTTGCTTTTAAGACATTTTTTCCTTTGAGGATCATAGAGATTGGCAGTTTGGTGTCACGCTCTCTCTCTCTATTTCTATCAATATTAACATCATAGAACACCATTTTTCTTTCCTAAATGTGCAAATCTTTATCAACTACCAAAATGTAAACTTTAGGAATCAAAAAAAAAAAAAAATGCAGGTAACAAAGATTTTTTTGTCATTTTGAACAAGAAACATGGATTGGGAAAGGCATGCTTTTACCTATGAGTTCTGCCGTTGTATATTTTCCTCTTTGTGTTTCTAGTTGCACTGGATGTCATTAAATCAACTGAAGTAATGAAACATTATACCTATATGGGTACAGATACTCTTACACCATACAGTACCATCATTTTGTAAACCCCCTGAAAAAACAAAAAAGCTGGTACCACTTTACACTGCTCTTACTCCAGTGTATTAACCTGCACATTAACTACTGGAAAAGTATTGTCCCTATAAAATACTGTGCACAAACATATAGTACTTGTGTTGTTATGCCCTGTGAGTGCAATATGTCTAATCCAGATTATTGAGTTTTCACACAGTATTACTGTGTTCTTAGAACACTTTCCCAAAGGTTAACTCAGAGTTTAACACAGTGGATTAAGGTTGTTGTAAAGTTTTTAAAAAAAAAGCTTTTTGAGAGTGAGTGCCTGGGTTGTGAATGAACTAAACAGCACAGTAACACAACAGAAACAGAGGACTGTGGCTGCTGATGAATTCAGTTAAAAGTTTGGGTTTCTAAAAATCTCTAAGAATCAAGATTAACACAACAAAAAAGAAGCCGTCAAGTTTGACTTCACCGTGGCATTTTGCTTCTCGCAACGCCAGTCGTTTTGTCCTTTTTAAAATCGTAGCTGTTTCGCAATCACAAACTGACTACTACAAGTATGCAATTTATGAGTAAAATTCAATTCAGTTTTTAAAAAAATAGCACTTTTCAGAATAAAACCAATGAAGAAGTATATGAAATGTGTGACAGTGAACGTCATTTAACTCCCAAAGTTGCTCTCAATGTTTAAATTTGAGGATTCAAAAGAGGATTGTGGATTTCAGGGCAAAAATATCTGCCAACAATCTAACTAAAAAAATGTACTTTCTAGTCTAACCAAAGAGCTTTGGGAGGTTGTTTGTCTGAATGACCTTGGAGAATTTTGGTATTCTGTATATCAAATGGTGGCTGCCATGTACTTTCATAGTATTTTCAAGATACTTTAAAGGCAATATCTTGTCATGTGTGCAGTTAGTGGAGAGCATTTTTCTTTTCAGACATGTTAAGTGAAGGCAACGCTGACAGAGGCAGGTATAAGGGACTCTGTTCCTACTTTGCTCTTTTGTCAACTAACAGCATAGGGGGAACGTTTTGATCTCTATGTTGTTGACAATGTAGTGTTCGTAGAGACCCAGGTGCATTCTGGGCATCACAGGAATGACTTCTACCAGTTTTGACCCATATCCCTTCCACACTGCGCCTACTATTCTGAGGACTCTGGGGATATCACATCAGTCTATTCCTCTCCGTTCTGCCTCATTTACAATATTTATCATCTCTGTAAGAAGCGCTGAAATGAATCATGGGTAAAACCAAACCAGCCTACCTTGGCATGCAGATCTGTGAGTAAATCGGTGAGTTGTAGGGCTACATGTGCTGGCATGCACAACCACAAGGAACCACAATACATGTAATGTTTGTTGATAAAAACTACTTCCTGGATGAAGTATTGTTAAAAAAACAGGTGTTTGTTTTGGTAAAATTCAGAAAGTGCTGAAGCAAAAGGCCCTCCAGGTCAAAGGTCAAATGCTGGAACAAGCTGTTGACATATAGAGCACAACACCGTGCATGTTGGTGCTGCCAATTTGATTGTGCAACCAGATAAAAAGGATGAACAAGATATATGAGTGAATTGTCTGGCTACACATCGAGTGACTGATCTGTCAACAGTGCCAGCTGCCTGTGCTTCCTCCATATAAAATGAAAAATATTCAGTCATCACCTTGACAAATGATCATTTTCCGTTGAAGTAATTAGTCCGATAGGCTCAACTAAAAGAAGAAAAAAATAGAGAAACATCATGAGATCTGCCCCCAAAACCGAACAGGTTGGTAAGATGTGTCCATGTTGATGCAAAATTATGACATCACAATGTCCTTTTCTCCATCCGCCGCCGTGAGCAGAGCCTTCTGACTTCATAGCACTGCATGATCACATTTTGTATGCATCATTTAAGACCATCCAAAAAAACAAACCTTGCCTTAACTACTCTACAACTCACCGATTGCACTAAATCAATGACTGCTGCTGATCATTTCCTCATTTGCCTTACTTCATTCAATGCTTTCCTGTCTCTTGTCGTCTTGCCTTCTCTTGTTTTTTTTTTTTTTGTTTTGTTTTTTTGTTTTATTCATGTGTGTGACTTTTTTGTCTGAGAATGACCGTTTGAGGGTGGGATTGGGGGAAGCGGATAATTGGTCAGGGAGGGTTTCGGGAAATGAAAGGGCTGAAGAGATTTAGACAGCCAGGTCATTCGGCCTGGCCCTGATGCTGCTGCTCTTGCTGGCCCGACTGAGCCGCCGAGGGTCTGTGCTGACCATTACTGGAGGCTCATGCATCTCCACTGTGGTGGTGGTGACGTGGCCATCCTCCTGCTCGCTCTTCCCCCCACCCCAGCTGCCTGCATTGGAGCCTGTGCCTGGGCTGCTGCTGCTGCTGGAGGCGGCAGCAGCAGTAGTGTTGGTGTTACTGTTGGTGTTGCTGGTGGGAAGGAGCAGCGCAGCATCGACGGGCTGCTGCTGCTCATTGTCGGTGTTGGTGGCGGAAGAGGCGGAGGGGGAGGGGGAGGTGGCCTTCATCTCCCGAGTCTGCTGCTCGGTGGCCAGGTTGGCCCAGTTCTGCTGCGTAGCCAGCCTGTGGTTGTTGTTGTTGCTGATGTAGTAGTGGGAAGAAGGGGAGGGCTGACGGAGGGACTCCTCCTGCTGGAGGTCGTCCACCTTAAACTCTGCTGCTGAGGGCACGGCTGCTGGCCCCATGGGTGGCAGGAAGGCCCCACTGCCCGCCGTCACATCTGTGTAGTTGGGAGGATAGCTGAGGGTGGAGGGGGCAGTTCTGGAGGCCGAGGCCAAACACTCAGGCTCTGCGATGTTGGCACGGCGCAGCGACGCATGGTCGGGGGCGAACTCATTTTTCATGCCCTGTTTAACTTTCTTCCATCCAAGGTGATAGATCTCTAACAAATTCAGCAAAAGAGACACGCAAGCCACCACAAGCATAAATATAATAAAAATAGTCTTTTCAGTGGGCCGCGATATGAAGCAGTCCACAGTGTTGGGGCAGGGCCAACGTGCACACTTGTACAGGGGCCTCAGCTGGAAGCCATAGAGGAAATACTGGCCCAAAATGAATCCCACTTCAAACAGGGTCTTGAAAATAATGTTGAACACATAGGTACGCAGCAATGCACCTCTGATACGGATTTTGCCATGCTCGTCCCTGATAGGCGGCTTCTCCTTCTTGCCGCCACCTCCTCCTCCACTAGCATCTGTACCATTTCTATAAAGGAGTTCTTTCTCCTCTTGGAACCTGTTTGCTTTGCGCAACTCCTCCTCCTTCTCTTTCCGCTTTTCCTCCATGCGGACGATGTGCAGCACATGGCCCAGGTAGATGAGAGTCGGCGTGGACACAAAGATGATCTGCAGCACCCAGAAGCGGATGTGCGAGATGGGGAAGGCCTCGTCGTAGCAGACGTTCTCACAACCAGGTTGCTGGGTGTTGCAGGTGAAATCAGACTGCTCATCGCCCCAAACCTCTTCGGCCGCGGCCCCCAGCACCAAGATCCTGAAGATGAAGAGGACAGTCAGCCAGACTTTGCCGATGACCGTCGAGTGCTCCTGAGCGTTCTCCAACAGCCGCCCCAGAAAGCTCCAGTCGCCCATGCTTCAAGATTTCTAGCCTATGGAGAAAGTACAGGCTAGAGAGGACAAAGAAAGGAGGAATGGCAAAAGAAAAAGAGGAGAAACAGACAGCAAGAGCGTGAGAGAAAGTTAAATAAATGTCAACAAATTTGCTGAATATTCTCAAAGTTGGTGAGACATGTAAGGCCTTACCCCGATGTTAAACACTCTACACATACGAACACACAAGACACAAGGACATGGATGAGAGTGGAGGTTTCGACTAGACTCTGACATATTTCTTTTTTACATAAAATGTTTAGTACAACCCGGTCTTTTTAGAAAACTGCTAGGTAGGCGTCGGTAATCGATAACAAATCGAAACACGGCATTCGCTTCAAACACAGACACTTTTTAGCAGCTCATATCCTGTATAGGCCACCTGTTTGACTGAACCCTGGTTCACTCTCCCTTTCTCTCACTCTCTATGTCGTGCCTGTCTCTCTCTCTCACCTGCTCGCTCCACTGCCCAGCAGGCATGTGCTGAGATCAACATTATAATGTTCGAAAACAGCATTTAGCAGAGATGGGGCTCTGGGGTGGCACACGCACACACACGCACACACACGCACACACACACACACACACACACGCACACACACACACACACACACATGCACATACACACACACACACACACACATGCACATACACACACACACACACACACACACACACACAGATATGCACACACACACACACACACACACACACACACACACAAAACACCCTCCCTTCCTCTCTCTCTGTCTATCCAGTGTAATACTAAAGCCACAAGGATCAAATAGAAAAATGTAACTCTAATTATGTAACATAATAATATAGTACAAATTCTGGTGAGATTTTTAAGTTTAGCTGAATTAAGCTGTTTTAAAGTTAAGAGTTAAGCTGTTTTTAAGTTTCAGTCTAAATAACATAAATCATTCAGTTTATGACATGACAGAAAGTGGTCTATTAACATTATCCCAGAGCCCTAGGCAACATCTTCAAATACCTCATTTTGTCTGACCTACAGCCCAGAGATATTCAATTATGTAGTTATGAGACAGTGAAAAGAGGAAATTCCTCACATCTGCAAAGCTGGAGCCAGAGGGTGTTTGGAAATTTTGCTTGATAAATGACTTAAATTATTAATCCATTAGAAAAAAAGTGTTGTCAATGATTTTTCAATTTATTGATTGGTTAATTAAACGACTAATCTTTTTAGAACTAGATCTGGTATTTGATATGATAACATGTTAACAAGGTTTAACAAGACACATGTATGAAGGGATTCTGACCTCTTTTAATCCCCTTTAAAAACAACCAAGTGACTTCTTAATTGTGGTCAGAGATGAGCCATTGAAACAGGCTTTTCAAACTAAATTTACAGGTTTAGTTTAACAAGATATGTTTCCTCATCAGTCCTCATGTGATGGACTAGTTATAAATATGTTTTGAGCGAGGTAACACCTGTTGTTATTCTTTACATCTTTTACACAGCCTTATGTACACCACCCGAACACACACACACACACACACAAACAGAGAAACTTACTAAAATATTCTTGTGTTAAAGGTAATAAATCCATCGACTAGGGTTCACAATATGTATGACACCTGGAAGAGAAAAACATCAACAGTTTATTTACTTTTAACAGACTTTAAATGCTACAAATGCTACACAAAAGAACAAATAAAAATATATAAGATCTGTGCACATGTCTGATCAAAAATGTCATTTAATTCCTTAAGTCCTTCTTATTTTTGGGGGGACAGAGTTTTTATTTAAAACTCTGCCTGGATATAGTCTAAAATCACAGTATGGTTTTCTAAACACAGTTTGATTTTGAAACACTTGATATTATCAGGCTAATCGAGATTGGTAAGACTACAGCAATTAAACCCATCTTAGAGTCAGAAGGTCCTTTTTAACGTTCACTATTAGATCGTGGGACAACCATTAGTGGCAAACATTTACACTTCTCTCAGTTGCATAGGTATTTGTGGCATTTCTGTCGGATGGTGATGAAAGTAGCAGACAGAACCAGGTTCAAATACAAAGACATACCTACCAGCCTGACAATACAGAGTGTGCCAGAGTCCCCAGACTCCATAAGCTTTGTCCGGCTTTTGTCTCATTCTTGTTTATTAAAACTGAAGCAACTCTTAATTACCTGATAACACGCTGCTCTTCATTAAGTTGGCCTTACTTTACTCCCAAATAAGTGCAGGATAATATTCACAGCAGTGTGTGTCCGCCATACCTTTAGACTGGAGATGTCATACTTAAATACGAAAAGCAAATCCATCTGCCATCATTGGTGCCATCATTTGAGTGCGTTGAAAAGCGTGTAGACCTCCCGCGGCTGCAGCGACCCTCCCTCTGTCTCCCTGATCCCAAAACCGCAACCTGCCGCCCCTCTGACAGCTCAACAAACTCTTTTTTAAATGCTGCCACACAAACTCATTCATGCACAAACTTCTCCAGGCGTGGAGTCTGTCTGTCTGTCTGCCTGTCCCGGGCCGTTAACTTGTGCAAGGAAAAGTTTTCCTTTGTTGCTATTAGTTTTTGGAGGCGGCTTGGAGTCGGAGATGGGGCTCGGTTAGACGGAGCTGCCTCCCGTTTCCAGCCATGTCTGGACTGTCACATTGTGTGACCATGCATGAGTGAATCCACAGAGTCATCAGCCTGTCCGGAGTCACACCACGCCCCTGCCAACCTCCCCTAAATCTTTACAGTATGTGCGCAAAAGTTGCCCAAAAAAAACCTTTCCCAAAACTTCCGCACTATTTGTCAAAAACTCACCGGAGCATGCTCTGAACTTCACCAAAGTATCCCCGGAAAACCGCTGGAAAACCTCACCAAACTTTTCCCAGAATATAAATCCTTCAAACTCCAGCAACAGTCTATCTAAAAAAAAAAAAATTATACCGCTCATATTTTAAGAGAAACTAAACCCACAGACACACTGTGGTCTCCCTCAAAATAAAACATTATTTTGAGAGATTCATGGAAACCATATAACTTGTGTACAAAATGAAGGAAAAAACACAACGTGAGAATAATGCAAACCTCTCTGTCTCGTTAGAAACTAGTATATCTAACAACTAGAAAATTAAAAAAGGAGGAAAAAAACCCTCCACACCCCACCCTGCTGGGTCAGTTGCAGAAAGGCATGGCATTACATGTGGCAATGTGAAACACACTAACACACACAAAGAAATGAAGTACACAGTTTTGTTTTACTGATTTATGGAAAAAAGTCTCAAAGAGCAAAAAGACTTTAAGGATCAAAGTGCGAATGTAATAAAAACATCTCAGATACAAAACACAATAATCACAAACATTTAATTCCTTCATTTTTTGCTTAGGAAGCTGTTCCATCTGTTCTCTGCTGTTAGAGGCGGGCTACTAACCCTACAATTTGGGAAAAATGTTACAAATAACAACTTGGGACTGGAATGATCAGGCTTGTCCCCTAATAACAATGTTCATATAAAGATGGCGCTATCACAAATTTAGCATTAAAATGTCATTTTGCTGTTACAGAACGTAAGAAGTCAAAGGTCAAAGTAGAGCAGATAATGCATAACATAACAAATATTTAAAAGAAAATCAAAAATATGTTTCCAAATCTGCATATAGAGGACTTTAGAGTGCATGTGCTCTGTGATACTGCATATCTCTTGATCTTTGGTCAAAAACCTTTTTCACCCCCTGAAACATGTCAACGTTACACTTCAGTCACATAACTTCATCAACTGCATCAGTTATGTAATGCCAACATACGACTCATCCAGATTTTCTCTTCATAATTTTGGAATTGACACATCTAATTGGTTGTCTAACTTGTCTCACATGCCTCTTTCTAATGTGTTCCAATCACCAAAAACGCTTTTCTCTGTTCACAAAAGGTGACTTTTTTTTAAAGAACACAGATGAGACTAATCCAGCTCAGCTATTCCTGGATGGGAGGGAGGACAAAGAGATCGACCGTGGTTCCTCACATTAAGAGGGCGAGTAGTAATTAGTGTGGCGGCTAAAATAAGGCACATGCTGAAAGCTGATACAGCCAGCTGGGGTCAGCACACACCACAACAACACAAGTCAAAATAACACAGGAGCAGGGCTGGGCTGAACAGGACAACTTCTGGATGGTATTTCATAAAGCAGGATTAAAAATGTTGATAACTGTGAGGGAGACTTATTTGAATCTACCTGTATATTTTAATATTGAGTTTAAGCATATTAGTTAGTTGTGCCTTGTAATGGTTGATAATAATAAAAAGGAACTTTCAGAAATAGGCCCATAACAGTTTTCTGTATAACTTGATAATCCTGCTTTGTGAAGAAAAAAAACAACATTGGAGGGCTATAAGCATCAAGAGGCAAAAACAAATGTTACAAAATGCAAAATGAAATGTGAGAAACACACTGTTAAAACACATTGCACTCTTTGATTCATATCTGTAACCCACCACAAGCCTGACAGGTGTTCAAAAACATGAGGCATCTTGATTGAACTTTAAAATAACTTTCTATATATTTGAACACCACTGAATGGTGAATATTTCTGAGTCATGATATTTGTTGTTGCGCCTTTTTTGACAGTTTAATTTGCAGATAAATTCTATAATTCCAGTTACAAGTCAATTCTTTGCATTTATACAGTATCATCTGTGGGTGAGGTTTCTAGCTCTGACAAAATGTCCTGCGCAGTCCAAACATACTGTGTATATTTTCATATTTTCATCACCTGGCATGCATGTGTGACAACAGGCAACACCTTCTCAGTGTGTTTAGATGTGTTTAGGTTATTTCTCAAACTCATGTAATGAAACGCTTTTTTTATATTTCAAACACTTTCAGTTCAAGTAAAAGACAAAAGGACATTCTGATTTGATTGAACAGCAAAGACATGCAGCATCGTAACTATTAAACTATTGCAGTTTAGTAGCTAGGTAAGTTTTTTTTTTTTTTTTTTTACCATGTTATATATTATTTATCAGCAATCCTCTCTCTGTGTGTAATCCAACTCTCAGAAATAGGCAGATAAAAACATAAAAATTATACTCTACCATTATTCATAGAAAGTTATGATGATTTTAGAACTTAATTTCTTGCTACAGTCACACATTTCAATACAGAAGTGTTAAATAATAAAAAAACAAACTCTCAGCCACTTTTATCAGTTAATGCACAACATGACTTCAACCACATTTAAAATAAAAAAGTCAACTCTTGTAAACTAGACACTAAAATGTAATCTCAAAGGCACTTGGACCTGTTTTATACTTCATTCTCCATGACTTCATTTGTTCTTCTTCCTTCTCTTCAACATGAAATAAATCATCCTAAATTTCAGGAAGGCTTTGTGCTCTTAGGGGTTCCACTATGAACCGCTAGATGTCAGTGTAGACTAATTCTTCTCTGGTTCAAAACCTGACCAGGCACGCATGCAATGAATTGCACATTCCAGCAATTTCAAACTAGAATCAATAAATTAAGACAAAAAGCTCCATCAAAGTCTATCAATCATCCACTGTATGAAAAGCACGGTGGCACTTGTGATACCTGTGATTCAAAGATACTATCATGTATGAAAAATGTTCTGTTCTACGTGAAGTCATTTTGGGAACACAAACAGACTCTCAAAGTAACACTCACTGGTGGGAATTCTACTAGATTCAAAATTATATTGTTGTGTGATTTGTGAGTTGTTTTTTGCATAACAAAAGAATGTTTTATGGCCTTTATTGGCAAATGCAGGGAAACATCATCACCTTCCTCAAGTCAAATACACATATTATAAGTGATTTCCCTATAAATGGATGTGAAAGGCAGGTCATCGCAACTACAGAAGCTGAACTATTTTCTTTTGTGGTAATCCTAAACTCCCACAGCCTCAAAATCTGTTTCACCTTGCCATAAGACAATTCAGGAGGATGCTTGGGTTTAGAGCCCAATAACCAAACTGTAGACACAAACTATGACCATGTGCGGTTGGATTTACAGTTTATGCTTTCCTCTTCCTCCGGTACTACTCAACCACTAAAGGTCATCCTTCAACACATGGTCTTGTTGCTGGACGAATCTGTGGAAGAAGACAGGAGCATCTCGTTCTTCTTGTTCTGCAGAAGGGCATTATCCCGTGTCACACTGTCTGTGTGGGCGTATGGGTGTTTCCTCTTGTTCCTGGTCGAGCACCTCATGAGAGCCTTGACAATGAGGTAGCACAGCTCAGCTACGTTAAGCACCATGCAGATGGCCGATGAGGAAACCATGAAGATGGTGAAGACGGTCTTCTCTGTTGGCCTGGAGATGAAGCAGTCCACCTTATTGGGGCAAGGCCACTGCTCGCACTTCACCAGCCGGGGCATCTGGAAGCCGTCATAAACGAAGTAAAGTGCATACATGAAACCGCCCTCAAAAATGAGCCGGAAGAACAAGCTGCAGGTATACGTCCACCACAGTGGGCCTGTGATTGGCAGACGCCTCTTCTTCAGTGTCTCCAGGTCCTTATCCGTCATCTTCTCTGTGCCGTTGGAGGCCAGCATGGTCCTCTTGTCCCCACGTTTCCTGTAGGCGACATGCATTGCCACCAGCAGGGCTGGCGTGGATACAAAGATCAGCTGCAGGCACCACAAGCGGATGTGTGACACGGGGAAGAAGTGGTCATAGCAGACGTTCTTGCAGCCGGGCTGCTGCGTGTTGCATGTGAAGTCTGACTGCTCATCACCCCAGACACTCTCAGCTGCCAGAACCAGTATAGTGATGCGAAAGATGAAAAGGACAGAGAGCCAAATCTTTCCTAGACTGGTGGAGTGTTTGTTGACACCGCCAAGCTGGGCATAGAGTGTCCCCCAAGACATTGTGGATGGTCACACAACCTGTAGAAGGCAGGAATTCAGAGGATAAACAGAAAATTCATTGTGTTGCTGGACATTTATGTTCCTCAAAGATCCTCTAAGTGTCTGAAGGTAAGGAGTTGTACCTGTTGTTAGAATATAATTCTTTACTTAGTAGATAGGTTTTTGTTATTTTATTGTTGTTGAACAATGTGTGTAGACAGAATATATGACTTTGGTCATGAGTGAGACCCACATGCTTGAACACAGAGGGCCAGGTCTATGACAGTCAGCACAACAGAAGTATGAAAAGTTATAATCTGCCATTTAATGGGACACATTTGCACTCAAGAAAAAATGTGCAGCATTTCCCTCAGCCGCCCCTCCACCTGGATATGTCATTGTCATCACTGCCTTTCAACATATTTTACTGTATTACCACTGCTAATATTATTTGATTACTATTTAAGCATTAATAGTTCATTATCAGCAGCATAATCACTTTGAAATGTATCAAAATTGTGATTTACTTTCAGAAGCGCATTATAGCCAGTAGGCTTTCAGTACTTCATGGCAGTGACTTTGATTTAATGAACATCAGTCAAAATACTAAAGTATTAAGTAGTAGTAAAGAGATGATAATGAGATGATACTGGATCTTGGATAGAATAAAATAACAAAGAGGAGGATCAATACCATAGGTTTCCATTAAACCTACCCATTTCCTCATCTTAAAACTCTATATTAGCTTTACTTTCATCCTTATTATTGCTATCCGCAAAAAGAAATCCTTCTTTTCACAAATCTTGAATGGCTTTAAAGATTCAAACATTTTGT